>NC_060148.1:25078998-25384339 GCF_021461385.2 Schistocerca piceifrons | reverse complement strand
GAGCTAAGATCTTATAATGGCGGACTGCAGGAATTGTTGCATTGTAGCGTAGTCAGTAGCGTTGATGATTCAAGACCAGCCGGCACGGTAGCTCAGCATGTTCGGTCAAAGGGTTAGCAGGCCTCTGTAATAAAAAAACTGAGTTCAACGATCCACAACGGATGTCTTACGACGTCCGCCCCGAGCAGAGGCAACGAACAAAAGCAAACAAAATGAGATTAAAAAAAAAAAAAAAAAAAGAGAGCGTGTTCGGTCAGAGGGTTAGCTACCCTCTGTAACGAAAAAAAAGAAAAAAAACGAGTTCAAATGGCTCTGAGCACTATGGGACTTAACTACTGAGGTCATCAGTCCCCTAGAACTTAGGACTACTTAAACCTAACTAACCTAAGGACATCACACACATCCATGCTCGAGGCAGGATTCGAACCTGCGACCGTAGCGGTCACGCGGTTCCAAACTGACGCGCTTAGAACCGCACGGCCACACCGGCCGGCCCAAAAACGAGTTAATCGATCAACAACGAACTTAAACGGATGTCTCACGACGTCCGCCGCGAGCAGATGCAACGAACAAAAGCGAACAAAAAGATTTAACGAATAAAAAAAGAGCAGATTCATGACCTGATGATGTTTTCATCTCGCTAGATCTATATATTTTTTCGTAATATTTGCGTATATAATAGGTTCTGATGCTTTATTGTTAGTTTAATGTAAGTAGATACTACAATATTTGATGTTATATAAATATAAGTTCACCTTTTCTTGAGGAGTGAGTTTGTTCGATTGGCTTAATCTACAAGACAGCTTGTTCTACTTGTATAAAGATATTTTGTTCCTTTTTCTTTTGAGTGTCGTGATTTACATGTTGTAAAGTTTCTGCTACTGGGTAGGAAGAGTGATCAAGTAAGATTGACTTTAGGGCTTTACTAAAATGTGGGGGAAGATAAAGTAATGTTTATCCTATGTGGAGCAATCTTGCAAATTTGTGTCCCACTGTTTGTAATGGAACTTCCATACGCCTGTGTCTTTATTGATTGAACATGGTACTTTCCTTTTCGTCTTAAGACATGCACATCGATATTGAAGTTTTTATTTGTGTGTATTACGTAGACAATAAAGTGACTAGGATATGAGCAATGTAGGAAATGTGCGCTTTAATAGAGCTAACGTGGGAATTGTACTCAGCCTGTTGAGTAAACAGTGTGATTTACGAACTAGAAACATCCCACAATTGCCGCTGGAGTGCGTTGCTAATCGCGTATACCACGTTGGGGCACACGTACCGTGTGCACAAGTCGCATCGTGTCTGAGCGTTCAGCAGCACACTGAACTTGGCACGCTCAACGTTCACGTTCGACAGCACGGTCCGTGTGCCGACGGCTTAGGCGCCGCCGAGAATTCCTCCCTGCTCCGTGCCAAACGACCCACTGCCAGGCCCGGAAACGGTGAAAGGACCAAATACACGTCGGCTGATGAGACGACCAACTAACGGAGGTTCCGCTCCAATCTCCCACTGTCGGACAGTTCACGTGCGTCGCCAGCGGTCAGCGAGCACTGGCTGTCGGCGCCTCACCGGCGCTCCGTCCCCGACTTCACTGCTGGTCCGTCTCCAACTGACTGCCAGACACACGACGACCCGGAAACACTATCGGTGGCTCCGGTGAAGGTACGACAGTGCACTTACCGATACGCGCTGCTGCTGCTGCTCAAGGGCAAGTAAGGCAGGAAGTACGAGGTGCATTCAAGTTCTAAGGCCTCCGATTTTTTTTCTAATTAACTACTCACCCGAAGTCGATGAAACTGGCGTTACTTCTCGACGTAATCGCCCTGCAGACGTTCACATTTTTCACAACGCTGACGTCATGATTCCATGACAGCGACGAAGGCTTCTTTACGAGTCTGTTTTGACCACTGGAAAATCGCTGAGGCAATAGCAGCACGGCTGGTGAATATGCGGCCACGGAGAGTGCCTTTTATTGTTGGAAAAAGCCGAAAGTCACTAGGAGCCAGGTCAGGTGAGTAGGGAGCACGAGGAATCACTTCAAAATTGTTATCAAGAAGAAACTGTTGCGTAACGTTAGCTCGATGTGCGGATGCGTCGTCTCGGTGAAACAGCACACGCGCAGCCCTTCCCGGTCGTTTTTGTTGCAGTGCAGGAAGAAATTTGTTCTTCAAAACATTTTCGTAGGATGCACCTGTTACCTTAGTGCCCTTTGGAACTCAATGGGTAAGGATTACGCCCTCGCTGTCCCAGAACACGGACACCATCATTTTTTCAGCACTGGTGGTTACCCAAAATTTTTTTGGTGGCGGTGAATCTGTGTGTTTCCATTGAGCTGACTGGCACTTTGTTTCTGGATTCAAAAATGGCATCCACGTCTCATCCATTGCCACAACCGACGAAAAGAAAGTCCCATTCGTGCTGTCGTTGCGCGTCGACATTGCTCGGCAACGTGCCACACGGGCAGCCGTGTGGTCGTCCGTCAGCATTCGTGGCACCCACCTGGATGACACTTTTCGCATTTTTAGGTCGTCATGCAGGATTGTGTGCACAGAACCCACAGAAATGCCAACTCTGGAGGCAATCTGTTCAACAATCATTCGGCGATCCCCCAAAACAATTCTCTCCACTTTCTCGATCATGTCGTCGGACTGGCTTGTGCGAGCCCGAGGTCGTTTCGGTTTGTTGTCACACGATGTTCTGCCTTCATTAAACTGTCACACCCATGAACGCACTTTCGACACATCCACAACTCCCTCACCACATGTCTCCTTCAACTGTCGATGAATTTCAATTGGTTTCACACCACGCAAATTCAGAAAACGAATGATTGCTCGCTGTTCAAGTAAGGAAAACGTTGCCATTTTAAGTATTTAAAACAGTCCTCATTCTCGCCGCTGGCGGTAAAATTCCATCTGCTGTACGGTGCCGCCATCTCCGGGACATATTGACAATGAAGGCAGCCTCATTTTAAAACAATGCGCATGTTTCTATCTCTTTCCAGTCCGGAGAAAAAAAATCGGAGGCCTTAGAACTTGAATGCACCTCGTAAGTGACGCCAGTAAATGGAAAAAGAAAACGAGGCGGCAATACCGTAATAGCAGATCACAATGAATAAATGACATGAACACCAACCGTGCACGGCTCATATGATATGTTAACTGGGGACCTAGAAACGATGGAGAGGCTCCCTCCCCGCTGCAGCCGCAGTGGTCCACAACCCCACGACGACTACCGCAGTCCACTTCACCCCACTGCAACCCCTCACCGAACTTTCTACATCTATCTACATCTACATTTATACTCCGCAAGCCACCCAACGGTGTGTGGCGGAGGGCACTTTACGTGCCACTGTCATTACCTCCCTTTCCTGTTTCAGTTGCGTACGGTTCGCGGGAAGAACGACTGTCTGAAAGCCTCCGAGCGCGCATGAATCTCTCTAATTTTACATTCGTGATCTCCTCGGGAGGTATAAGTAGGGGGAAGCAATATATTCGATACCTCATCCAGAAATGCACCCTCTCGAAACCTGGCGAGCAAGCTACACCGCGATGCAGAGCGCCTCTCTTGCAGAGTCTGCCACTTGAGTTTGCTAAACATCTCCGTAACGCTATCACGGTTACCAAATAACCCTGTGACGAAACGCGCCGCTCTTCTTTGGATCTTCTCTATCTCCTCTGTCAACCTGATCTGGTACGGATCCCACACTGATGAGCAATACTCAAGTATAGGTCGAACGAGTGTTTTGTAAGCCACCTCCTTTGTTGATGGACTACATTTTCTAAGGACTCTCCCAATGAATCTCATCCTGGTACCCACCATACCAACAATTAATTTTATATGGTCATTCCACTTCAAATCGTTCCGTACGCATACTCCCAGATATTTTTCAGAAGTAACTGCTACCAGTGTTTGTTCCGCTATCATATAATCGTACAATAAAGGATCCTTCTTTCTAGGTATTCGCAATACATTACATTTGTCTATGTTAAGGGTCAGTTGCCACTCCCTGCACCAAGTGCCTATCCGCTGCAGATCTTCCTGCATTTCGCTACAATTTTCTAATGCTGCAACTTCTCTGTATAGTACAGCATCATCCGCGAAAAGCCGCATGGAACTTCCGACACTATCTACTAGGTCATTTATATATATTGTTAAAAGGAATGGTCCCATAACACTCTCCTGTGGCACGCCAGAGGTTACTTTAACGTCTGTAGACGTCTCTCCATTGAGAACAACATGCTGTGTTCTGTTTGCTAAAAACTCTTCAACCCAGCCACACAGCTGGCCTGATATTCCGTAGGTTCTTACTTTGTTTATCAGGCGACAGTGCGGAACTGTATCGAACGCCTTCCGGAAGTCAAGGAAAATAGCATCTACCTGGGAGCCTGTATCTAATATTTTCTGGGTCTCATGAACAAATAAAGCTAGTTGGGTCTCACACGATCGCTGTTTCCGGAATCCATGTTGATTCCTGCAGAGTAGATTCTCGGTTTCCAAAAACGACATGATAATCGAGCAAAAAACGTGTTCTAAAATTCTACAACAGATCGACGTCAGAGATATAGGTCTAAAGTTTTGCGCATCTGCTCGACGACCTGTTTCAGGATTATGGTGCAGTTCCGCCCCCGGTAGATCGTCTCACACCAGACGAGTGTACCCCCTATGTTTGCGCGGTAGAGTAATGGTGGCGTACGCATACGTGGAGAACTTGTTTGCGCAGCAATCGCCGACATAGTGTAGCTGAGGCGGAATAAGGGGAACCAGCATTCGCCGAGGTAGATGGAAAACCGCCTAAAAGCCATCCACAGACTGGCCGGCTCGCCGGACCTCAACACAAATCCGCCAAGCGGATTCTTGCAGGGGACCAGGAGCTTCTTCCCACCCCGAAAGCCGTGCGTTAGACCGAACGGCTAACCCGGCGGTCCTTCTGTGCTATACTGTAGCAGTTATTTCTATGTATGGTACGAGTTTAGTTGAGCTACTCATACACTACTGGTCATTAAAATTACTACACCACTAAGATGACGTGTTACAGACGCGAAATTTAACTGACAGGAAGAAGATGCTGTGATATGCAAATGAATAGCTTTTCAGAGCATTCACACAAGGTTGGCGCCGGTGGCGACACCTTCAACGTGCTGACATGAGGAAAGTTTCCAACCGATTTCTGATAAACAGCAGTTCACCGGTGTTGCCTGGTGAAACGTTGTTGTGATGCCTCGTGTAAGAAGGAGAAATGCGTTCCATCACGTTTCCGACTTTGATAAAGGTCAGACTGTAGCCTATCGCGATTGCCGTTAATCGTATCGCGACATTGCTGCTCGCGTCGGTCGAGTTCCGATGACTATTAACAGAATATGGAATCGGTGGGTTTAGGAGGGTAATACTGAACGCCGTGCTGGATCCCAACGGCCTCGTATCACTAGCAGTCGAGATGACAGACATCTTATCCGCACGGCTGTAACGGATCGTGCAGCCACGTCTCGATCCCTGAGTCAACAGATGGGGACGTTTGCAACACAACAAGCATCTGCACGAATAGATCGACGACGTTTGCAGCAGCACGGACTATCAGCTCGGAGACCGTGGCTGCGGTTACCCTTGACGCTGCATGACAGGTAGGAGCGCCTGCGATGGTATACTCGACGACGATCCTGGGTGCACGAATCTCAAAACATCATTTTTTCGGATGAATCCAGGTTCTGTTTACGGCATCACTATGGTCGCATCCGTGTTTGGCGACATCGCGGAGAACGCACAATGGAAGCGTGTATTCGTCATCTCCATACTGGCGTATCACCCAGCGTGACGGTATGGGGAGTCATTGGTTACATGTCTCGGTCACATCTTGTTCGCACTGACGGCACTTTGAACAGTCCACGTTACATTTCAGATGTGTTACGATCCGTGGCTCTATCCTTCATTCGGTCCTTGCTAAACCCTACATTTCAGCAGGGTAATGCAGACCGCATGTTCCAGGTCATGTACGGGCCTTACTGGATACAAAAAATGTTTGATTGCTGCCCTGGCCAGCACATTCTCCAGATCTCTCACCAACTGAAAACGTCTGGCCAATGGTGGCCGAGCAACTGGCTCGTCACAATAAGCCAGTCAATACTCTTGATGACCTGTGGTATCGTGTTCAAACTGCATGGGCAGCTGTATCTATAGACGCCATCCAAGCTCTGTTTGACTCAATGCCCAGGCGTATCGAGGCCATTATTAAGGCCGGAGGTGGTTGTTCTGGGTACTTATTTCTCAGGATCTATGCACTGAAATCGCGTGAAAATGTAATCAAGTGTCAGTTCTAGTATAATATATTTGTCCAATGAATACCCGTTTATCATCTGCATTTCTTCTTGGTGCAGCAATTTTAATGGCCAGTAGTGTATGTAGCTCAACAATGACACATTATGAGCAAGTTTCTTTTGTTCTTCCATTTTACAGAACAGTGTATTGTGTGTGTGTGTGTTTTTGCGTGTGTGTGGGTGTATGTATGAGAGAGTGTGTGTGTGCGCTCGTGCAGTGAGAACACCCACGAGGCAGCAGATCCATTCAGCAATTAATCTCGTAGCGGGCTGAAGCACCGCACCGCCGTGTTTCCAGAGCTCTCCCGCCCTGGCTGTAGGCGGAGCGCGTAGAGTGCGGAGCGATAAATTTTAATTCCGCATGAAATATTTAGGAGCCGAATTTATCTCCACTGGCCGGTGCTACGAAGCCGGCTCGCCAGTCGGACGAATCACCGGCGCACCGCCTGCTACATCTCTTCAATTAGCTCTGCGTGGAGTTGAATCTCGGCCGGCAATTACATCCCTAACGGAGATTTCACACCACCACAACCACCGTGCGCAACTACGACGCTTGTACGCTTCGTGGCGACATGAAACATTGCTGACACGCTCTAGCCGTTGTGCTCTTTCCTGCAGTGTATTCATAGTCTTTAGTCTGTGTTTCGTTGCCGTTTTGTGACGTTACTGGGAGCACAAGTTGTATTACTAACTGGGGGAGGGAATGACATTTAGATCACAGATACACTTCATACTTTGTACACCTTTAATAGGCTGTAAAAACAACATAGTGTGCTAGTGGTAAGGTCCACTACTGTGGCAGTTCCGAGAAAATCGCAAGAGAAGTTTTACGCGCCTGTTTATGTGTGTTACGTACCGGGTGATCAAAAAGTCAGTATAAATTTGAAAACTGAATAAATCACGGAATAATGTAGATAGAGAGGTGCTCGGAATGACATGGGGTTTTATTAGAATCAAAAAAATACAAAAGTTCAAAAAATGTCGACAGATGGCTCTTCATCTGATCAGAATAGCAATGAATAGTATAACAAAGTAAGACAAAGCAAAGATGATGATCTTTACAGAAAATGCTCAATATGTGCACCATCATTCCTCAACAATAGCTGTAGTCGAGGAATAATGTTGTGAACAGCACTGTAAAGCATGTCCGGAGTTATGGTGAGGCATTGGCGTCGGATGTTGTCTTTCAGCAGCCCTCGAGATGGTCGATCACGATACACTTGCGACTTCAGGTAACCCCAAAGCCAATAATCGCACGGACTGAGGTCTGGGGACCTGGGAGGCCAAGCGTGACGAAAGTGGCGGCTGAGCACACGATCGTCACCAAACGACGCGCGCAAGAGATCTTTCACGCGTCTAGCAATATGGGGTGGAGCACCATCCAGCATAAACATCGTACGTTCCAGCAGGTGTTTATCAGCCAGGCTGGGGGTGATGCGATTCTGTAACATATCGGCCGGTTTACCTCTCACCCGTCACGGTAGCAGTTACAAAACCAGAATCACGCATTTCCTCGAGGAAAAAAGACCCGATAACGGTAGATGTGGTAAATCCAACCCATACCGTAACTTTCTCGTCGTGCACGACAGTTTTAGGATTTTCGGTAGTCAAATCTCTGAAGTTGTTGACGTTGACAGACCCTCGGAGCGTGAAATGAGCTTCGTCGGTCCACAACACGTTACTCAACCAACCGTCATCTCCCGCCATCCTTTGAAACGCCCACACCGCAAATGCCCTCCGCTTCACTAAATCTCCACGTAACAGTTCACGATGCCGATGGATTTTGTACGGATAGCATCGGAGGGTACGCCTAAGTGCCAACGAAACAGTAGTGTACGGAATGCCGGTGCGACGTGCGACTGCACGAGCGCTGACTTCCCCATGCATAGACGAATCCGCTACAGTCTCCATTTCTTCCTGAACTGTCTCAGCAGCATTACGCCTTGTGCTCGGTCGGCCACTACGGGGTCTATCGTCTAAACAACCCGTGGCTTCGAATTTCGAAATCATTCTCGCCACAGCTGCATTTATCAACGGACCTTTACCCGTTCGAATCCCCTTCCTATGGCGATAGGATCGTAACGCTGAACTAGCACATTCCCCATTCTGATAATACAGCTTCACTAAAAGCGCCTTTTCAGGTAACGTCAACATGCTGCGACTGCTGGCGCATCTGATTCTCTCTCTTTTTTTTTCTTTCTTTATTGTATTTCAATTCCCCATCGGGGCGAGCTGACAGCAGCATATGCGCTGTTCTTCAGCCGAAAGACATAGAACAAACAATAGAAATTTAAAAATAACGAAGGAGAGAATATGGTGAACATAGATATAAAAAAGGGGGGGACATCATGGAAGGCAATAGATAAAAAACGGGGTGACTGTAAAATGGAGATAAAATTTTTTTTAGAAGTAGCACACACAAAAAACCACACACTGTGACAATTAAAAGCACACAAGGCACAGTATGACTGGAGCATAAAAGGTATCAACAGATGGCGTAGCACATAACAAACACTGATGGCGAACCTCAAGGCAGTACACAATTAAAATCACATCTCTTGACGCACAGGAGAAACAGCACTAAACACAACACTGATGTGGCACACTGACGATGATCAATACAGAGGATCTGCCAGGCGCAAGGAGATGAGGGAGACCGGAAGAAGGGAGGGAGGGGAAGAGAGGGGGGAGATGAGTGGGGGTTGCGCTGAAGAGGGACAGGTAGGGAGGGATGTGGGAAGGAAAGAGGCAAGGATGGGGTGCAGGGTCTCAGGGAGGGGAGGAGGAATCCGCTCTGGGAGATGGAGGGGAGAGGAAAAAGGGGGTCCTGGGGAGGGGGGGGGGGGAACAAGGCCGGGTTATAGTTGGAAGGAAGGGTAGATGTCACAGCGAAGTTCGTCATCCGGGAGGGGGAGGCGCTGGAAATTGCCCTGATGAAGGAGATGGAGGGTACGGAGGTGGAGAGAGGGAGGGATACAGCAAAAGAGGTACAACGGGCGGGGGGTGGAGAGGAAGGAGGAAACCAGAGGGTGGGGGGGATCGAGCCTGCGGATAATGTAAAGGATGCGGAGATGTTGGAGGAACAGGAGGAGGTGGGGGAAGGGGATCAGTTCACACAGGAGCTGTGCTGGGGAAGGAAGGCAGATACAGAAGCCAATGCAGAGCACATGGCGTTGAAGGATTTGGAGGGCCGTGTAAAAGTGGGTGGGGGCAGAGATCCAGGTAACGCTGGCATAACAGAAGAAAGGACAGATGAGGGATTTGTAGGTGTGGAGGATGGTGGAAGGATGCAATCCCCATGTCCGGCCAGACAGGAGTTTCAGAAGGCAGAGGCGGGAATGGGCTTTCTGCTGGACGGTCAGGAGGTGAGGGGTCCAGGTAAGGTGTCGGTCGAGGGTGAGGCCAAGGTATTTCAGGGTGGGGGTGAGCTGGATGGGACGACCATAAAGGGTGAGGTAATGGAGGCGAAAGGAGCGAGTGGTGCGGCCTACGATGATTGCCTGGGTTTTGGAGGGGGATTCTCTCTCTTATTACAGCTCCTTTTATACACGATTTTCATGCGCAGTCAATGACGTTTTGCTGTCCAGCGCCATCTGTCGAATATTTTGTGAACTTTTTTTTGTTCTAATAAAGCCCCATGTCAATCCAAGCATGTGTGTCAATTTTTACCTCTCTATCTACATTATACCATGGTTTATTAAGTTTTCAAATTTATACTGAGTTTTTGATCACCCAGTATCTGTACGTAGCTCCGAGACGTTAGAGTTGATGGCGGTCAAGTAACTACTGTTCGAACTTTTCAAGACGAACGTGTATTAGGCAATGGTTAGACTCGCACTCAAACTTGAGTATTAATCTATTTTTCGGTCACTGGTCATACTATTTAATTTATATGACATTTGAGAGGTAACACAGGGTGTATCAAAAAGAATCATTCAACTTTAAAAAAAACATAACTGTTATGTTATTTGAGATATGTATGTGAACAACATACTGTTGGAAAGAACAAACTCTCGAGTTTTACATGGTTTCCGCTAGGTAGCAGCAGTGGGGGCCAATTCACTTTTCGTAAAAATGGTGTAGGGACAACAGAAAGCGTTTTATGTTCTACGTTTTGCGCAGTGCGCGTCAGTAATAACTGTTCAGCGTGACTGTCGTACTAGGTATGGTGTGGATCCTGCTTCAATCAGAGCATCAGATGATGGTATGGAACAATTGCGAGAAACAGGTTGTTTGTGCAAAGGCAAATCGCCGGGCCGTGGCCGAGTGTCTGGCACACACGTCGAACGCATCCGCCACAGTTTCACAAGGAGTCCGCAGAAATCCGTTTGCCGTGCAGCTCGACAGCTCAACATGCCACCGAGCGAGGTGGCGCAGTGGTTAGACACTGAACTCGCATTCGGGAGGACGACGGTTCAATCCCGCGTCCGGCCATCCTGATTTAGGTTTTCCGTGATTTCCCTAAATCACTCCACGCAAATGCCGGGATGGTTCCTTTCAAAGGGCGCGGCCGACTTCTTTCCCCATCCTTCCCTAATCCGATGAGACCGATGACCTCGCTGTCTGGTCTCCTTCCCCGAAACAACCAACCAACCTCAACATGTCCACGATGTCCATCTGGCGTGTGTTGCGTCGATGTTTACATGTGAAACTGTACAGAGTTCAGCTGCTGCAAGCTCTTCATGAAGGCAACGGCCTTGCCGCAGTGGGTACACCGGTTTCCGTCGGATCACCGAAGATAAGCGCTATCGGGCGTGGACGGCACTTGGATGGGTGACCATCTGGGCCGCCATGCGCTGTTGCCATTTTTCGGGGTGCACTCAGCCTCGTGATGCCAACTGAGGAGCTACTCGACCGAACAGTAGCGGCTCCAGTCAAAGAAGACCATCATAACGACCAGGAGAGCGGTGTGCTGACCACACAGCCCCTGTATCCACATCCTCAGTTCAGGATGACACGGCGGTCGGATGGTCCCACCGGGCCACTTGTGGCCTGAAGACGGAGAGCAAGCTTTTCATGAAGGGGACAAACAGCAACGTATGGAGTTCTGTAATTTCGTTCTTGGCAAGATGAACGATGGCAGTATTCTTCCGTGCTTAGTGACGAGGCAACACTCCATTTAAATAGAAAGGACATCCGTCGAAATGTGAGGCCATGGGGTACGGAACAACCACATGAGGTTGTACAACATGAGAGGGACTATCCAAAATTTAATGTGTTTTGTGCAGTTTCACGGGAAAAGGTGTATGGTCCATTTTTCTTTGCCGACAACACTGTTACGGGAAGCAAATATCTCGATACGCTTGGGAACTTTCTTTTCCTACAGCTGGAGACTGATTCGAACGACCTCATTTACCAACAGGTTGGAGCAGCGCCTCATTGGCATCTGGAAGTGCGACAATTTTTAAATCAGAGGATTACTGAACGACGGATCGTTCGCAGTGCACCAAATGATTCAGCCTTACATTACTGGCCTCCGGGGTCACCGGATCTGACTGCATGTGATTATTTCTTGTTTATGTGCCTCCGTTACGAACAACAACGAACGAACTGAGACATTGCATAGCAACAGTTGTGGAATATGTAACTCAAGACATTCTCGCTGTAGTGTGGGAACAATTTGTATACCACATTGACATCTTCTTCCTCTTCTTCTTGCGTTACGGCCTCTGTAGGACCACGGGTAGCCCCTTCGTGGACTGCAATTTTCCTCTTCTTCTCCCAGAACCTCTTCATTCTCTCTCTTCTCCTCTCCTGCTCTTCTTCCGAGATCTTCAGTTTCCGTTTCTCCTGGCGGCTCCACTGGTGACATTCTAATCTTTTCCTGTATTATTCTCTGTCATTGATCTCCGGCATATTTGTCGGTGTATATTTTTGCCTCCAATTTTCCTTTCCTTCGACCTTGATCCCCAATTCCAACCAGCCCTTCCGAAGTTCAACTACCCACTTGGTTCCTCTCTTTCCCCTTGTCCTCCCTGTTGTTTCCCACACTCTCTTCGTAATTCTCTCCGTACTCATCCTAACTACATGCCCAGCAAACCTTGCCCTTTTGAGTCTGATTTCCCCGGATATTGTTCTCATGTTCCGATACAATTCTTCCCTAAGTCTTCGCATCCACCTCTATCCACCTCTTTTGGGACCTAGTATTTTTCTCAGTATTTTTCTCTCTTCTTTCTCTAGTTGCTCTGCCCCATTTCTTCCTAGTGTCATCGTCTCAGCAGCATATAATACTGCATTCCTCACCGTTGCCTTGTAGTGGTTTATCTTTGCCTCTGTGGATATATTCTTTTTATTTTATACCTCTCTCGTCATGCAGAAGGCTGACCTCATCTTCTTTATCCTCTCTGTTATTCCCTCCTTGCTCCTGTTCCTTCCTGTTATAAATTCTTCCAGGTATTTAAATTTGTCCACCATTTCCACAGTGCCTTCCGGTGTTTCCCAGCCTGCAGGGGTGTTTAATGTCTTTGACTTGTTATAGGCGATCCTCAGTCCCACCTTTCTGGTTACCTTCATTAAGTTGTCGAGTTGTGTCTTTGTGTCTTCTTCCGTCTCACTATTGCTATGTCATCTGCAAAGGCTAGGCAGTCCACTTGGGCCCTGTTGTCCTTTTTGTCCCCCACATGGGTCTTTGGTATTCCCATTTCCTCGTTTATTGCTCTCCACTGCCTGATCACTTCGCCCAGTACCATACTGAACAACAATGGTGACGATCCATCTCCCTGTTTAACACCAGTCTTAATCTCAAATTCTTCTGACAGTGCTCCTCTGATTCTCACCCTTGCTTTTGTGTCTGTCAGAATTTCTTTTATGAGTTCTTGTGTAGTTCCATCAAGTCCTCTGTTCTTCAGGATCCTAGCAAGAGTCTGTCTGTCGATGGAGTCATATGGCTTTGTGAAGTCCACGAAGGTTATTACTGTCTTTTTGTTTTTTAAGGCCCTATGTTCTATCAGTTGCTTCAGGATAAGTATCTGTTCTACACAACCTCTTCCCTTCCTGAATCCCGCTCGGTAGTCGCCAACTGTACTTTCTACCTGTTCTTCTACTCTCTTGAGCAATAGTTTTAAGAGCACCTTGTGCAGAACTATAGACCTATATCTCTAACGTCGATCAGTTGTAGAATTTTAGAACACGTATTATGTTCGAGAATAATGACTTTTCTGGAGACTAGAAATCTACTCTGTAGGAATCAGCATGGGTTTCGAAACAGACGGTCGTGTGAAACCCAGCTCGCGCTATTCGTCCACGAGACTCAGAGGGCCATAGACACGGGTTCACAGGTAGATGCCGTGTTTCTTGACTTCCGCAAGGCGTTCGATACAGTTCCCCACAGTCGTTTAATGAACAAAGTAAGAGCATATGGACTATCAGACCAATTGTGTGATTGGATTGAAGAGTTCCTAGATAACAGAACGCAGCATGTCATTCTCAATGGAGAGTGATTTCAGGTGTGCCGCAGGGGAGTGTCATAGGACCGTTGCTATTCACAATATACATAAATGACCTTGTGGATGACATCGGAAGTTCACTGAGGCTTTTTGCAGATGATGCTGTGGTGTATAGAGAGGTTGTAACAATGGAAAATTGTACTGAAATGCAGGAGGATCTGCAACGAATTGACGCATGGTGCAGGGAATGGCAATTCAATTTCAATGTAGACAAGTGTAATGTGCTGCGAATACATAGAAAGATAGATCCCTTATCATTTAGCTACAATATAGCGGGTCAGCAACTGGAAGCAGTTAATTCCATAAATTATCGGGGAGTATGCATTAGGAGTGGTTTAAAGTGAAATGATCATATAAAGTTGATCGTCGGTAAAGAAGATGCTAGACTGAGATTCTCTGGAAGAATCCTAAGTAAATGAAATCCGAAAACAAAGGAAGTAGGTTACAGTACGCTTGTTCGCCCACTGCTCGAATACTGCTCAACAGTGTGGGATCCGTACCAGATAGGGTCGATAGAAGAGATAGAGAAGATCCAACAGAGAGCAGCGCGCTTCGTTACAGGATCATTTAGTAATCGCGAAAGCGTTACGAAGATGATAGATAAACTCCAGTGAAAGACTCTGCAGGAGAGACGCTCAGTAGCTCGGTACGGGCTTTTGTTGAAGTTTCGAGAACATACCTTCACCGAGGAGTCAAGCAATATATTGCTCCCTCCTACGCACATCTCGCGAAGAGACCATGAGGATAAAATCAGAGAGGTTAGAGCCCACACAGAGGCATACAGACAATCCTTCTTTCCACGAGCAATACGAGACTGGAATAGAAGGGAGGACCGATAGAGGTACTCAGGGTACCCTCCGCCACACACCGTCAGGTGGCTTGGGGAGTATGGATGTAGATGTAGATGTATCCGGCCTCTAGTAGCGATATTCCTCTGTAGTTGTTTGCATCTCTCTTGTCCCCCTTCTTGTGTATTGGTACTACAATTGCATTCTTCCATCCTTATGGCAATTTCCCAAGCATGCCGTGCATCTCAAGGGGGCATGCTGAACACCTATGAAAAGGTATGAAAAAAACTTTTTAAGTTTCCCGTTCATCAAAAACAAAAATTCACTGTACATGTTTATTAGTGTCAAAAAAAATGGTTCAAATGGCTCTGAGCACTATGAGACTTAACATCTGTGGTCATAAGTCCCCTAGAACTTAGAACTACTTAAACCTAACTAACCTAAGGACATCACACACATCCATGCCCGAGGCAGGATTCGAACCTGCGACCGTAGCAGTCGCACGGTTCCGGACTGCGCGCCCTCCGCGAGACCACCGCGGCCGGCTATTATTGTCAGAAATATAGACATGCCGAATCGGATTATTCTTTTTGATGCACCCTGTGCAATGGAAAAACCACGTGTATTTGTATGAAGTATGTGTGTGAAGTATTTGCGTGAAGTTTCCATTTGTGTTTTTTGTGTCTGCCTGACAACACCCATAATGCAACGTGTGATGTCGAGAGCACATCCGACGAGTAATTCTACGTTCCTGTTGTGGTCTGGCACACAGTCACTTACTGTATTACTGATGGTGAATAAAGTCATTCGCGTCATTATTTATCGAGGTTTGACTTGACCTTTCCAAACCAGTCCCTCGTCCTTAAAAATTTAATTAAAACTAGTAAGAACCTTCAACATCGCAGCGCGTCAGCAATCGTTGGTTAATATATTAAAAAACTAGAAACCCACCTAGATTGCGAAAAAAAGCACCTAGTGTTAACCTAGGTTTCGGCGTAGATAACTACACCTTCTTCAGAACAATAAAACCCACAAGTGCCTAAATGCACAGCTATGGTGTTCTTTTAATCATTGACAAAGGTCTTCTTAGGCACTTGTGGGTGTTATTGTTCTGAAGAAGGTGTAGTTATCTACGCCGAAACTTAGGTTAACACTAGGTGCTTTTTTTCGCAATTGAGGCTGGTTTCTAGTTTTTTAATATAAGACTAGTATGTCGGCTGGTGAGGCCGTGCGGATCTAGGCGCTACGGTCGCAGGTTCGAATCCTGCCTCGGGCATAGATGTGTGTTGTGTCCTTACGTTAGTTAGGTTTAAGTAGTTCTAAGTTCTAGGCGACTGATGACCACAGATGTTAAGTCCCATAGTGCTCAGAGCCATTTGAACCATTTTTGAAAACTAGTAAATAGTCAAATATCATATTAAATTCACTACAACTTCATGAAAATGTACGTGTTTTTTTCGCTGTATTACCTTTCAAATATCACATAAATTAAACACTGTGACCAGTGATGAAAAAAAATATCGATTAAAACGTAAATATTCGCGGGACTCGAACCGTTATCTCTTCTACAATCGTTTTGCAACGTGGAGACGCTAACCACTTTTTTCTCTCATTTTGTTCTATATTGTTCATTGTATTTGTTCGGGGCGGACGTACCATGATACCCGTTCAGGTTCTTCGCTGACCCGTTCACTAAGTCTTTTATTTCAAAAAATGGCTCTGAGCACTATGGGACATAACAGTTATGGTCATCAGTCCCCTAGAACTTAGAACTACATAAACCTAACTAACCTAAGGACAGCACACAACACCCAGCCGTCACGAGGCAGAGAAAATCCCTGACCCCGCCGGGAATCGAACCCGGGAACCCGGGCGTGGGAAGCGAGAACCCTACCGCACGACCACGAGCTGCGGACTCTTTTATTTCGCAGGGTTATAATTTTAAGAAGAACTAGGAGAAATGGTAACAGCAGCATATAATTTCCTTACTGCTAACTCTACTCGCTACGCATGTTGTAAAAATATTCACTGTTATGTCACTGACTCTGTTCTGTACGACTTCGTACACAACGGCGAGGAGAGGTGGGTTGCAGAATGGTGCAACATCTGGCATCGAAGGAACGCTGAACAGGAGCAGAAATTGTACACGACGCGAAGGACACTCAAACAATTTAAAATCAGATGTGGTACAATAGTCTATATTAAACTGAGTCGAAGTCCAACTCCGCATGAGCTGTTCATTGAGTTTTTCCCTGTATGACGACCGTCTTCATATCCTGGAGGTACACTACTGGCCATTAAAATTGCTACACCAAGAAGAAATGCAGATGATAAATGGGTATTCATTCGAGAAATATATAATACTAGAACTGACATATGATTACATTTTCACGCAATGTCGGTGCATAGATCCTGAGAAATCAGAATCCATAACAACCAACTCTGGTGGCAATAATGGCCTTGATACACCTGGGCATTGAATCAAACAGAGCTCGGATGGCGTGTACAGGTACAGCTGCCCATGGAGCTTCAACACGATAACACAGTTCATCAAGAGTAGTGACTGGCGTATTGTGCTCGGCCAGCATTGACCAGACGTTTTCAGTTGGTGAGAGATCTGGAGAATGTGCTGGCCAGGGCAGTAGTCGAACATTTTCTGTATCCAGAAACGCCCGTACAGGACCTACAACATGCTGTCGTGCATTATCCTGCTGAAATGTAGGGTGTCGCAGGGATCGAATGAAGGGTAGAACCACGGATGGTAACACATCTGAAATGTAACGTCCACTGTTCAAAGTACCGTCAATGCGAAGAAGAGGTGACAGAGACGTGTAATCAATGGCACCCCATACCTTCACGCCGGGTGATACCCCAGTATGGCTATGATGCTTATGTGTGTTCACCTCGTTGTCACCAAACAAGGAAGCGACCATCTTGATGCTGTAAACAGAACCTCCATGCATCCGAAAAAATGACGTTTTGCCATTCGTGCAAACAGGTTCGTCATCGAGTTCACCATCGCAGGCGCTCCTGTCTGTGATGCAGCGTCAAGGGTAACCACAGCCACGGTCTCCGAGCTGATAGTCCATGCTGCTGCAAACGTCGTGGAACTCTTCGTGCAGATGGTTGTTGTCTTGCAAACGTCCCCATCTGTTGACTCAGGGATCGAGACGTGGCTGCACGATCCGTTACAGCCGTGCTGATAAGATGCCTGTCATCTCGACTGCTAGTGATACGAGGCCGTTGGGATACAGCACGGCGTTCCGTATTACCTTCCTGAACCCACCGTTTCCATATTGTGCTAACAGTCATTGGATCTCGACCAACGCGAGCAGAAATGTCGCAATACCATAAACCGCAATCGCGATAGCTATAATCCGACCTTTATCAAAGTCGGAAACGTGATGGTACGCATTTCTCCTCCTTACCCGAGGCATCACAACAACGTTTCACCAGGCAACGCCGGTCAACTGCCGTTTGTGTATGAGAAATCGGTTGGAAACTTTCGTCGTGTCAGCACGTTGTAGGTGTCGCCACCGGCGCCAACCTTGTGTGAATGCTCTGAAAAGCCAATCATTTACATATCACAGCATCTTCTTCTTGTCGGTTAAATTTCGCGTCTGTAGCACGTCAACTTCGTGGTGTAGCAATATTAATGTCCAGTAGTGTACAATGCTTTTACACGCTTAACAACAAATATTTAACACATTAACTTGTTTGTAAGGTAATTAGAAGTTTGAAGGTGTTTTACACGTATAAATACTCGGAGGAGGGCTTTTGCTATTCCATAATGCAACAACAGATCGTCGTGAGTGATATAGACTATAATAACGCACATCTGTCCCAAGACCCTTCTTGAAAACGTGAGTAACATGTGTTTATTTTCCAGTCGCTTGGTATCGTTCGATGCTCCAGTGAAACGGAAAGGGAGTAAGTTCTTTCGCATAACCTCTGTAAATCTCATTCGGTCAGAATTTCTTTAAACTGTTGACTGATTTTGGTTTTTCTATTCCGAGATTCCTTACCTCAATACGAATATATATCATTTCGCCGATCGAGAACGACTGAAAGGAGATACTATACTACGATCATCGACATCTAAACTAGTTGTTAAGGCTGCATTAAATATTTCGGCCTTCCTTTTTTTCCCTCTTCGGTGACAATAAAGTCACTGAGGTACTGAGTGGATTATTTCGTCCCTCTTTGTCATTTTATCTAAAACCAAATCTCAGTGTCTTCGGTCAGATCGACTGGCACCAATTTATTTTCGAATTTTAATAGACTGGAAATAACAGCCAACGACTTACAACATACAGTTTTGTTAAACCTTCACCATGGTTTCGATAGTTTTAAAACTGTCTTCTTCATAAGTTATTATGTGTAGAACAGATATGGTAAGATTAGAGTATGCAGAATTACAGGAAATGTTTAAAAATAATTATAGGGGAGCATAATCACATGCGTTTTATTACATATTACGAAGAGTTTGCTATGTTTCCATGAGCGTGCGGACTCTTTATAGCCCATTTGACTTTAATGGCACACTTTTTAACCCCCTCCCCTCTCGCTCCTTCCAACTTTTTAGTTAATATGTTAATCTGGTAATGAATATGTACTTGTTAAATCATACACGCTGCTCATTGCTGCCACGTTTCATAGTTAAATGTCACATATATACAAATCTTTCAGATGGCACACGACACGTTCTTGGATCCATTTTCAAATGTGTTATATTTTAAAAAGTTGTAAAACAAACTCCTACAGTAGAGTGCTACGACTTTTAAGACATGTGTTTTGATTGGTGGGCATGTAGACGACGCGCAAATGTACTAGACATAGTCAACGACACCACACCGGATGTAGACTATGTGATTATACGCGAGTATGCTTCACTATAATTATTTGTAAACATTTCCTGTCATTTTGTTTATTGTAATGATACCATATCTGTTCTACACACAGTGACGTAATACTTTTTAACAGGTACAATGCCTTCTAAAGAAGACAGTTTTAAAACTGTCGAAGCCGTGGTCAAACTATATTAAACCTATATTTTGCAACTGGTTGGCTCTTATTTCCAGTCCATTGAAGCTCTTACGTCTTCAGTTGCTGAAGTGCAGCCATGTTCGAAAATCTTAATGCTTTCGAATTCATCGAATACTTATGGTATTGCTGAGCCTAACACACATTATGGCTTGTGTGAAGAGAAGGTTTAAGTCTGTGACGAAATTCTCTTTGCTTTCATAGCAACTCTGAAACACTACTGTTGGATTGGAGCCGTACTTCGCCCGTCGCCCATAATGTCGGTCGCCAGATGAAGACCCACACAATATTGCCCATTGCTTTTGAATGTTGTGCCCCAAGTAATCATCTTCAAAAGATGAATATTTGACATCGGATGCTCAGATACTGTGCAGTTTGTTTGCTGTCACTCTTACTAAGCAAAAATATTTATACCTCTGCCACACCATTTTCAACCTGAGAGGAAATATATTTTGATCGAATTCTTTACAACCGCTGTTCCAGTCTGGTCTCGTAATATGCCAATGAATTTCTGCCGCATTCAGACGCGTTAATAAAACTAAATGCAACAGGTTTCTGCGCGGGTGGGAGGGGAGGGGGGGGGGCGGGGAGGCACTCAATTCTTCATACAACAAATAAACGTCCGTATTCTATAGCTACGTGTGTTTGCCAGTGGTTATTTATACTGCTGAGCCACACTGTTTAATTTAATTTACATGAACTGTAGTTACTAAACTTTATTTATTATAAATTTCTTGTTATTTCAAGTGTTTAGAAATTACACAGATATTTGACATGTTAGTAATGAGCTACATACCAAAACATGGCGCTTATTGTTCTCTCTTACATACTGGAAACAACGAATACAAATACGAGGGTCGTTCACGAAGTACCGAGAGAGGTGGCGCAGTGGACTCGCATTCAGGAGGACGACGGTTCAATCCCGCGTCCGGCCATTCTGATTTAGGTTTTCCGTGATTTCCCTAAATCACTCCAGGCAAATGCCGGGATGGTTCCTTTCCAAGGGCACGGCCGACTTCCTTCCCCATCCTTCCCTAATCCGAGCTTGTGCTCCGTCTCTAATGACCTCGTTGTCGACGGGACGTTAAACACCTATATCCTCCTCCTCCGTTCACAAAGTAAGTTCAGTTCCTATTTCTGTCAGCGGCGGCGCTACGATCGCAGTTCCGAGCATGCGCGGCAGCTACTCTGACTCCAGAAGACATGTACGCCATTTTGAGATCGCTGCTGCCGACGTGCGCTTTGTAGTGCTTCTTTATAATGTCAGCCGTAATTGAAAATGCCGCCGCATGTGAAATCAGATCTGTGATTCATTTTCTAAATGTAAAGAAAGTTAAACCAAAGGAACTTCATCGGCAGCTCTTCGAGGTTTACAGACAAAATGCTGTGAGTGATTCAATGGTTAGAAGATGGGTCAGACTGTTCACTGAAGGACATGATCAAGTGCACGATGAAGAACGAAGTGG
This sequence comes from Schistocerca piceifrons, assembly GCF_021461385.2. NCBI lineage: Eukaryota > Metazoa > Arthropoda > Insecta > Orthoptera > Acrididae > Schistocerca > Schistocerca piceifrons. The sequence goes on along the minus strand of NC_060148.1, from coordinate 25,363,286 downwards.
ATGCCCGTCTGTGGTTACTGACCAACAGGTTCACACGACTGAAGAGAAGATTAAGCACAACCGTAAGTTTACAGTTACTGCTCTTGTATGGAAGTTCTGCAAATCTCACGACCACTAATTCATGATATTGTTACTGAAAAACTGAAATTTTGAAAGCTTTGCTCAAGTTGGGTACGCAAAATTCTTACTGAAAAACACAAAAAACAACGGATGGGCTGTGCCCCTCAGTTTTTGATACGCTGCAGTGAAGTAGGCGATGGTTTTCTTCGTCGGATAGTCATCGGGCATGAAACTTGGGTATGGTACGACACCCCTGAAACAAAACGGCAATCAGTGGAATGGAGGCACACTTCGTCCTCAACGAAGCTTAAGCCTAAGCAAATCTTGACACCTCGAAAAGTCATGTGCACCGTTTTATGGGACAGAAAAGGCATTTTGCTGATTGATTTCTTACCACGAGGCCAAACAATCAATGCACACGGTTACTGCGAGACCATTAAGAAATTGCGCCGCGCAATACAGAACAAGAGGCGAGGATTGCTGTCAAAAGGTTTTTTTTTTTTTTTTTTTTCCACGATAACGCCGGACCTCACACGGCGAATGTGACCGAACAGCTCTTACGGGAATTTCACTGGGACGCGTTTGATCATCCTCCATACAGCCCGGACCTCGTTCCTAGCGACTTTCATCTCTTCTTACACCTAAAATCTGTCCTTGGTGTGTCCGCAGCTCGTGGTCGTGCGTTAGCGTTCTCGCTTCCCGCGCCCGGGTTCGATTCCCGGGGGGGTCAGGGATTTTCTCTGCCTGGTGATGACTAGCTTGTTCTGTGATGTCCTTAGGTTAGTTAGGTTTAAGTAGTTCTAAGTTCTAGGGGACTTATGACCATAGATGTTAAGTTCCATAGTGCTCAGAGCCATTTTTTTGTCCTTGGTGGTCAACACTTCAACGGTGATGACGAGCTGAAAGAACGTGTTACCACACGGTTGAATATACAGGCGGTAACCTTCTACGAAGAAGGCATACAAAAACTTATGCCACGCTATGACAAGTGCCTAGAAAATTTCGGAAACTATGTACAACAGTAGTTTAACAATTGTAGATTTTTGTACAATAAATATTTTTTCTGTATCTGTACACGTTTGTTTTATGTAACCAAACGGAACATACTTCGTCGACCACTCTTGTATAGAGAAATGGTAACCTTTTTGCCTCGACTGTTATTAGACGTATTTATTCAGGACGTTTTCGGTATGTTACGCCATTCTCAAGTGAGGTCGCACTGTAAAGTGTGTGACTGCATGATCACTCCTTTTAAGAGGGAAGTACTGTCAACCATGTATACATACAAATAACTTTATAGGTAGGGCAACCACAGCTAAAAAACATGCACATAATATGAACAGTCAGATGATATAAAACCGGCGGAGATGGTAAAATAGTCTACATCACAACTCAAAGCAAGATCAGATCCGCAACAGCTATTTACTGTGTTTTTACTATATAACGACCGGTGTCATATAACACTTATACCTCATGTGCAAGCAATAAAGGAAACAAAAGAAAAGTTCGGAGTCGACATTAAAATCCAGGGAGAAGAAATAAAAACTTTGAGGTTCGCCGATGACATTGTAATTCTGTCAGAGACAGCAAAGAACTTGGAAGAGCAGTTGAACAGAATGGACAGTGTCTTGAAAGGCGGGTATAAGATGAACATCAACCAAAGCAAAACAAGGATAATGGAATGTAGTCGAATTAAGTCGGGTGATGCTGAGGGAGTTAGATTAGGAAATGAGACACTTAAAGTAGTAAAGGAGTTTTGCTATTTGGGGAGCAAAATAACTGATGATGGTCGAAGTAGAGAGGATATAAAATGTAGACTGGGAATGGCAAGGAAAGCGTTTCTGAAGAAGAGAAATTTGTTAACGTCGAGTATGGATTTAAGTGTCAGGAAGTCGAAAAATGGCTCTGAGCACTATGGAACTTAACATCTGAGGTCATCAGTCCCCTAGAACTTAGAACTACTTAAACCTAACTAACCTAAGGACATCACAGACAACCATGGCCGAGGCAGGATTCGAACCTGCGACCGTAGCGGTCGCGCGGTTCCAGACTGAAGCGCCTAGAACCGCTCGGCCACTTCGGCCGGCTCAGGAAGTCGTTTCTGAAAGTATTTGTATGGAGTGTAGCCATGTATGGAAGTGAAACATGGACGATAAATAGTTCGGACAAGAAGAGAATAGAAGCTTTCGAAATGTGGTGGTACAGAAGAATGTTGAAGATTAGGTGGGTAGATCACGCAACTAATGAGGAGGTATTGAATAGGATTGGGGAGAAGAGAATTTCGTGGCACAACTTGACTAGAAGAGGGGATCGGTTGGTAGGACATTTTCTGAGGCATCGAGGGATCACCAATTTAGCATCGGAGGGCAGTGTGGAGGGTAAAAATCGTAGAGGGAGACCAAGAGATGAATACACTAAGCAGATTGAAAAGGATGTAGGCTGCAGTAGGTACTGGGAGATGAAGAAGCTTGCACAGGATAGAGTAGCATGGAGAGCTGCATCAAACCAGTCTCAGGACTGAAAACAACAACAACAACAACATCAACAACCTCATGTGCCACGAATTCCAAGGTTCAAGTGCTCGTTAGAACTTGTCACTCCTCGGTAAGACAGTGGATGAAAGGGCAGATGGGCATCCGATCGGAATCAAACATGATCACTAATACACTGAAGAACGAAAGGAACTGGTACACCTGCCCAATATCGTGTAGAGACCCTGCGAGCACACAGAAGTGCCGCAACACGACGTGGCATAGACTCCACTAATGTCTGAAGTAGTGCTGGAGGGAACTGACACTGTGAATCTTGCAGGACTGTCTATCCGTAATAATACGTGGGGTGGAGATCTCTTCAGAACAGAACGTTCCAAGGCATCCCAGATATGCTCACGTTGTACGTACGCTTGTGTTCACCGCTCCTCGCGTGAAACCTTCCTCTACCTGCGGTCCGGCTAATGGCTAATTGCCGAGCGACGCTGCAGAAATCCGTTCCAGAATAGCACAAGCTGCTTTCTCCCTAGAAATGCTAAAGGACCATGCGTGACGAGTGGCTGACGCGTAGCTACATACCATCGGAAGCGAGTCACTGAATAGCTGATGGCTCTACGTTCCCTTTCGACTGATTCACCATATTGCAGTCATGTACACGATCACTGGTTTCGTGTTATCCGCCCCAGAAGGAGCTGTCCATCCGCAAAAACTCTTTCTCCAATTCAAACAAGTGATATCAGTCAATCATTATGTGGTAACTAACAGCGTGCCACTGCACGGATGGGATGGAAAAAGACTCCATCGATGTGCTCTAATAATAAGCATCACAGTTGATAGTGCGAACAATTTTAGCAATTTTACAGTAATTTCAACACCGACCAATGATGTGACAGCATGTTTCCCAGTATCAGTATGATAGCTAAACCACCCCTTCTCCACTTTGCGAATACATAGAAAGAAAGATCCCTTATCATTTAGCTACAATATAGCAGGTCAGCAACTTGAAGCAGTTAATTCCATAAATTATCTGGGAGTACGCATTAAGAGTGTTTTAAAATGGAATGACCATATAAAGCTGATCGTCGGTAAAGAAGATGCCAGACTTAGATTCATTGGAAGAATCCTAAGGAAATGCAGTCCGAAAAGAAAGGAAATAGGTTACCGTACACTTGTTCGCCCACTGCTTGAGTACTGCTCAGAAGTGTGGGATCCGTACCAGATAGGGTTGATAGAAGAGGTAGAGAAGATCCAACGGAGAGCAGCGCGCTTCGTTACAGGATCATTTAGTAATCGCGAAAGCGTTACGGAGATGGTAGATAAACTCCAGTGGAAGACTCTGCAGGAGAGACGCTCAGTAGCTCGGTACGGGCTTTTGTTGAAGTTTCGAGAACATACCTTCACCGAAGAGTCAAGTAGTATATTGCTCCCTCCTACGTATATCTCGCGAAGAGACCGTGAGGATAAAATCAGAGAGATTAGAGCCCACACAGAGGCATACCGACAATCCTTCTTTCCACGAACAATTAGAGACTGGAATAGAAGGGAGAACCGATAGAGGTACTCAAGGTACCCTCCGCCACACACCGTCAGGTGGCTTGCGGTGTATGGATGTAGATGTAGATGTAGATATCATTGCGAACGTGGATAGATGACTGCACAGTACGTCCATTCAGTGTTAATTCTCGAACACACACTCAATCAAAGCATATCAGACAGAGCTCTACATATTTCTAACGCCTCGAGCATAGTGCTTAATTTACGATCTCTCTGCGTATGAGAGTCACAGAGAATTCTCGTGTCTGAGGGTAAAATTAGAGAGTGAAAGACCCTCATCACACTGTCATTGACCAACCAGCCCTGCAGCACAGTTAGCGAATTAATCTGCAACCGACCAGAAGTAGATCGCTACACTCCACCTCTCTTGAAGGAAGGGAACTTTCCGAGACCTCACCAATCCAAGTGCACAAGATTTCTCGAGATGCCCCCATGTCGAGGAGGTTAGCACTCCTTATCGATGTATAGTAACAGATTTCAAAGTGTCCTGATGTAATAGCAGATGATTGAGAAGAACAAGAAACGAATGATTTTTATGCGTGATGGGACTCCAGACGGATGGAGTTCGACGCATTATTAAGTAAATCAACGAAGCTATCAACTCTAAAGGAATGTTCTAGAGTCTAGGATCGGTACGTGGAAGGTATAGGTAAGGGAGAACATAGACACACGCGCTCCTAAGGCTACCACGTTCCGCACTTAAAACGGGCTATAATGCTAGATCGCCTGCATTTTCAGCCTATCAGTCGTGTGGAATTTAGCGCAGTTAATATTCCAATGTAAGAAATACACTACTGGCCATTAAAATTGCTACACCAAGAAGAAATGCAGATGATAAACGGGTATTCACTGGACAAATATATTATACTAGAAGTGAAATGTGATTACATTTTCACGCAGTTTGGTGGCATAGATTCTGAGAAATCAGTACCCAGAACAACCACCTCTGGCCGTAATAACGGCCTTGATTCGCCTGGGCATTGAGTCAAACAGAGCGTGTATGGCGTGTACAGGTACAGCTGCCCGTGCAGCTTAAACACGATGCCACAACTTATCAAGAGTAGTGACTGGCGTATTGTGATGAGCCAGTTGCTCTGCCACCATTGGTGAGAGATTTGGAGAATGTGCTGGCCAGGGCAGCAGTCGAACATTTTCTGTATCCAGAAAGGCCCGTACAGGACCTGCAACATGCGGTCGTGCATTATCCTGCTGAAATGTAGGGTTTCGCAGGGATCGAATGAAGGGTAGAGCCACGCATCGTAACACATCTGAAATGTAACGTCCATTGTTCAAAGTGCCGTCAATGCGAACAAGAGGTGACCGAGACGTTTAACCAATGGCACCCCCCCCCCCCCCCCATCACGCCGGGTGATACGCCAGTATGGCGATGACGAATACACACTTCCAGTGTGCGTACACCGCGATGTCGCCAAGCACGGATGCGACCATCATGATGCTGTAAATAGAACCTGGATTCATCTGAAAAAATGACGTTTTGCCATTCGTGCACCCAGTTTCGTTGTTGAGTACATCATCGCAGGCGCTTCTGTCTGTGATGCAGTGTCAAGGGTAACCGCAGCCGTCGTCTCCGAGCTGATAGTCCGTGCTGCTGGAAACGTCGTCGAACTGTTCGTGCAGATGGTTGTTGTTTTGCAAACGTCCCCATCTGTCGACTCAGGGATCGAGACGTGGCTGCACGATCCGTTACAGCCATGCGGATAAGATGCCTGTCATCTCCACTGCTAGTGATACGAAGCCGTTGGGATCCAGCACGGCGTTCCGTATTACCCTCCTGAACCCACCGATTCCATATTCTGCTAACAGTGATTGGATCTCGACCAACGCGAGCAGAAATGTCGCGATACGATAAACTGCAATTCCGATAGGCTACAATCCGACCTTTATCAAAGTCGGAAACGTGATGGTACGTATTTCTCCTCCTTATACGAGGCATAACAACAACGTTTCACCAGGCAACGCCGGTCAACTGCTGTTTGTGTATGAGAAATCGGTTGGAAACTTTCCTCATGTCAGCACGTTGTAGGCGTCGCGACTGGCGCCAGCCTTGTGTGAATGCTCTGAAAAGCCAATCATTTGCATATCACAGCATCTTCTTCCTGTCGGTTAAATTTCGCGTCTTTAGCACGTCATCTTCGTGGTGTAGCAATTTTAATGGCCAGTAGTGTATATTTCAAGCGGATGACATACATTCTTCTTCCCAGTTTCTCTATGATATACTATGTTATCGAACCGTAAAACGAGGAAACTACTTCCTTAAAACATTGGCTCTATGTGATATGAGTACAATATAGCTTTCCGGAGATGTATAGCACCCACTGTTCATATCTGATCACGGTTCGGAAATTATACTATGCCTGCACCAGCCCTATATGAAGTGATCGCTAGTAACGGCGAATACCTCTTACAAGGAAACAGATAAACGCATAGCAGCAGCGTCCAACATGTGAAAATTAACAGTCACTCCGTCACTAACTCTGTAAACAGCGCATATGTCAGGCAAATGTATACACGGGGATTGCAGTGCCTCGCAAGCGCCTACCGCTAACTTAGTTATGAAGCTGAAGTCTTGATTTTACTCCCAAGATGCGACAGGGGGATAAAGTACATCACATAAATCATAGTTCGTTTAGAGGAATGTGCCACGTCTCATCACACATGAGATGGAAGTCCTCTGGTGACTGACAGGTTTACTGTTAACGATCGCAAGTAGACAGTGCTTTAAACCACATACAGAACACGTGGCTGTATTCGAGTCGAACGCATACTATGTCACGTGACTGATGCATGCTGACAGAACAGTGGAAAAATTGACCTGCAGCAAATTCACACATCTCTAGAATGTATCATCAGTCAACCATCAAATCGTACTTCGTTAGAGCTCCATGTCAATCGATCACCCCATCCACTCTCCGTTACCCTTTAACACAGATGCATGTAAGTTTAGAGGCGGATGGTTGTCAAATACAGTAGTCAACTCGTGTGTATCACTGACACCTCAACAGACATACAGTATAAAGCTGCCTCGAAGAAGAAAAAATTGACTGCTTCCCTAATTCCCTTCGCTTCCATGTCGACGTTTTCTCGGATTCCTCTTGCTGCCGCATACTCGCCCACCACGTACAAATTGTTCTGCTCAAACCAGAAGATACGCAAGTACTTCCTCAAGTTCCCCACATTTCGGTGTATATCGGTCAATTTATAGCTATTCATCCGTTATTTTGCGCAATTCTATCGATTTTTCTATGTCAGTTCTATCCACGCAATCATGACATAACCTCTCGTACTGTTTATATGAAGACAGTAACTGTTCTTGAAAGAACAGATACCGTTGATGACCGTTGAGCTTTTCCCTGGAATAAATGATGACTAACTGAAACCCTCAGCTGCCGACAGGTGTTGTTGACATACCTCGATGTGGACAGCTGAAAATGTGTGCCCCGACCGGGACTCGAACCCGGAACCTCCTGCTTACATGGCAGACGCTCTATCCATCTGGGCCACCGAGGACACAGATGAATAGCGCGACTGCAGGGACTTAGCCCTTGCACGCTTCCCGGCTGTCCTGCCATGTAAGCAGGAGATCCCGGGTTCGGGTCCCGGTCAGGGCACACATTTTCAGCTGTCCACATCGAGGTATATCAACAACACCAGTCGGCAGCTGAGGGTTTCAGTTAGTCATCATTTACTCTCGTTCTGTGTTCTAAAATTGCTTGTAAATGTAGCGCAGCTGCCAACACCAAGCCCAAATGCATAGATCGGGAGATGTAGTATATCACTGTAATCGATTGTGCCCAGTCACCTCCACATTTGGAGAGCGTTTGCTCCGTTTTCTGTATGTCTGTATATATTCATGTGTCGCGGATGGCTACCAGGATCCGAAGTAGACCACAGTTAGCGTTCGAAGGCGGATCCACCACACATTACATCTGGAGCGATTTTGGGGTGCGGATCCACAATATGCAACACATGGGGTAAGGTTTGAAGGTGGATCCGGCACTCACAATGTACAAAGCGGTGTTGGGATGCAGATTAATAATATACCACATCCGAGTTAGCATTCGAGTGTGGATTTGCTGTGCACTATACAGGGTGAGTCACCTAACGTTACCGCTGGATATATTTCGTAAACCACATCAAATACTGACGAACCGGTTCCACAGACCGAACGTGAGGAGAGGGGCTAGTGTAATTGGTTAATACAAACCATAAAAAAAATGCACGGAATTATGTTATTTAACACAAACCTACTTTTTTTCAAATGGAATCCCGTTAGTTTTGTTAGCAAATCTGAACATATAAACAAATACGTAATCAGTGCCGTTTGTTGCATTGTAAAATGTTAATTACATCCGGAGATGTTGTAACCTAAAGTTGACGCTTGAGTACCACTCCTCCGCTGTTCGATCGTGTGTATCGGAGAGCACCGAATTACGTAGGGATCCAAAGGGAACGGTGATGGACCTTAGGTACAGAAGAGACTGGAACAGCACATTACGTCCACATGCTAACACCTTTTTATTGGTCTTTTTCACTGACGCACATGTACATTACCATGAGGGGTGAGGTACACGTACACACGTGGTTTCCGTTTTCAATTACGGAGTGGAATAGAGTGTGTCCCGACATGTCAGGCCAATAGATGTTCAATGTGGTGGCCATCATTTGCTGCACACAATTGCAATCTCTGGCGTAATGAATGTCTTACACGCCGCAGTACATCTGGTGTAATGTCGCCGCAGGCTGCCACAATACGTTGTTTCATATCCTCTGGGGTTGTACGCACATCACGGTACACATTCTCCTTTAACGTACCCCACAGAAAGAAGTCCAGAGGTGTAAGATCAGGAGAACGGGCTGGCCAATTTATGCGTCCTGTGAAACGCCCGTCGAACATCCTGTCAAGGGTCAGCCTAGTGTTAATTGCGGAATGTGCAGGTGCACCATCATGCTGATACCACATACGTCGACGCGTTTCCAGTGGGACACACTCTATTCCACTTTCTTAATTCAAAACGGAAACCACGTGTGTACGTGTACCTCACCCCTCATGGTAATGTATGTGTGCGTCAGTGAAAAACACCAATAAAAAGGTGTTAGCATGTGGACGTAATGTGCTGTTCCAGTCTCTTCTGTACCTAAGGTCCATCACCGTTCCCTTTTGATCCCTACGTAATTCGGTGCTCTCCGATACACACGATCGAACAGCGGAGGAGTGGTACTCAAGCGTCAACTTTAGGTTACAATATCTCCGAATGCAATTAACATTTTACAATGCAACAAACGGCACTGATTACGTATTTGTTTATATGTTCAGATGTGCTAACAAAACTAACGTGGTTCCATTTTAAAAAAACGTAGGTTTGTGTTAAAAAACGTACTTCCGTGCATTTTTTTATGGTTTGTATTGACCAATTCTACATCTACATCTACATCTATACTCCGCGAGCCACCTTACGGTGTGTGGCGGAGGGTACTTATTATACCACTATCTGATCCCCCCTTCCCTGTTCCATTCACGAATTGTGCGTGGGAAGAACGACTGCTTGTAAGTCTCCGTATTTGCTCTAATTTCTCGGATCTTTTCGTTGTGATCATTACGCGAGATATATGTGGGCGGTAGTAATATGTTGCCCATCTCTTCCCGGAATGTGCTCTCTCGTAATTTCGATAATAAACCTCTCCGTATTGCGTAACGCCTTTCTTGAAGTGTCCGCCACTGGAGCTTGTTCAGCATCTCCGTAACGCTCTCGCGCTGACTAAATGTCCCCATGACGAATCGCGCTGCTTTTCGCTGGATCATGTCTATCTCTTCTATTAATCCAACCTGGTAAGGGTCCCATACTGATGAGCAATACTCAAGAATCGGACGAACAAGCGTTTTGTAAGCTACTTCTTTCGTCGATGAGTCACATTTTCTTAGAATTCTTCCTATGAATCTCAACCTGGCGCCTGCTTTTCCCACTATTTGTTTTATGTGATCATTCCACTTCAGATCGCTCCGGATAGTAACTCCTAAGTATTTTGCGGTCGTTACCGCTTCCAATGATTTACCACCTATGGCATAATCGTACTGGAATGGATTTCTGCCCCTATGTATGCGCATTATATTACATTTATCTACGTTTAGGGAAAGCTGCCAGCTGTCGCACCATGCATTAATCCTCTGCAGGTCCTCCTGGAGTACGTACGAGTCTTCTGATGTTGCTACTTTCTTGTAGACAACCGTGTCATCTGCAAATAGCCTCACGGAGCTACCGATGTTGTCAACTAAGTCATTTATGTATATTGTAAACAATAAAGGTCCTATCACGCTTCCCTGCGGTACTCCCGAAATTACCTCTACATCTGCAGATTTTGAACCGTTAAGAATGACATGTTGTGTTCTTTCTTCTAGGAAATCCTGAATCCAATCACAAACCTGGTCTGATATTCCGTAAGCTCGTATTTTTTTCACTAAACGTAAGTGCGGAACCGTATCAAATGCCTTCCTGAAGTCCAGGAATACGGCATCAATCTGCTCGCCAGTGTCTACGGCACTGTGAATTTCTTGGGCAAATAGGGCGAGCTGAGTTTCACATGATCTCTGTTTGCGGAATCCATGTTGGTTATGATGAAGGAGATTTGTATTATCTAAGAACGTCATAATACGAGAACACAAAACATGTTCCATTATTCTACAACAGATTGACGTAAGCGAAATAGGCCTATAATTATTCGCATCTGATTTATGACCCTTCTTGAAAATGGGAACGACCTGCGCTTTCTTCCAGTCGCTAGGTACTTTACGTTCTTCCAGCGATCTACGATAAATTGCTGATAGAAAGGGGGCAAGTTCTTTAGCATAATCACTGTAGAATCTTAAGGGTATCTCGTCTGGTCCGGATGCTTTTCCGCTACTAAGTGATAGCAGTTGTTTTTCAATTCCGATATCGTTTATTTCAATATTTTCCATTTTGGCGTCCGTGCGACGGCTGAAGTCAGGGACCGTGTTACGATTTTCCGCAGTGAAACAGTTTCGGAACACTGAATTCAGTATTTCTGCCTTTCTTCGGTCGTCCTCTGTTTCGGTGCCATCGTGGTCAACGAGTGACTGAATAGGGGATTTAGATCCGCTTACCGATTTTACATATGACCAAAACTTTTTAGGGTTCTTGTTTAGATTGTTTGCCAATGTTTTATGTTCGAATTCGTTGAATGCTTCTCTCATTGCTCTCTTTACGCTCTTTTTCGCTTCGTTCAGCTTTTCCTTATCAGCTATGATTCGACTACTCTTAAACCTATGATGAAGCTTTCTTTGTTTCCGTAGTACCTTTCGTACATGATTGTTATACCACGGTGGATCTTTCCCCTCGCTTTGGACCTTAGTCGGTACGAACTTATCTAAGGCGTACTGGACGATGTTTCTGAATTTTTTCCATTTTTGTTCCACATCCTCTTCCTCAGAAATGAACGTTTGATGGTGGTCACTCAGATATTCTGCGATTTGTGCCCTATCACTCTTGTTAAGCAAATATATTTTCCTTCCTTTCTTGGCATTTCTTATTACACTTGTAGTCATTGATGCAACCACTGACTTATGATCACTGATACCCTCTTCTACATTCACGGAGTCGAAAAGTTCCGGTCTATTTGTTGCTATGAGGTCTAAAACGTTAGCTTCACGAGTTGGTTCTCTAACTATCTGCTCGAAGTAATTCTCGGACAAGGCAGTCAGGATAATGTCACAAGAGTCTGTCCCTGGCTCCAGTTCTGATTGTGTGACTATCCCATTCTATACCTGGTAGATTGAAGTCTCCCCCTATTACAATAGTATGATCACGAAACTTCTTCACGACGTTCTGCAGGTTCTCTCTGAGGCGCTCAACTACTACGGTTGCTGATGCAGGTGGTCTATAGAAGCATCCGACTATCATATCTGACCCACCTTTGATACTTAACTTAACCCAGATTATTTCACATTCGCATTCGCTAGTAACTTCACTGGATATTATTGAATTCTTTACTGCTATAAATACTCCTCCACCATTGGCGTTTATCCTATCCTTGCGGTATATATTCCATTCTGTGTCTAGGATTTCGTTATTGTTCACTTCCGGTTTTAACCAACTTTCCGTTCCTAATACTATATGCGCACTATTTCCTTCAATAAGAGATACTAATTCAGGAACCTTGCCCTGGATACTCCTGCAGTTTACCAATATTACGTTGACTTTTCCTGTTTTTGGTCTCTGAGGACGGACGTTCTTTATCAACGATGATAATGTCCTCTCTGGTAAGCCGTCAGGTATTTTATCGTTTCGCCCAAGGGGGGGTCCCTCTAACCTAAAAAACCCCCGTGTGCACGCCACACGTACTCTGCTACCCTAGTAGCTGCTTCCGGTGTGTAGTGCACGCCTGACCTGTCTAGGGGGGCCCTACAGTTCTCCACCCAATAACGGAGGTCGATGAATTTGCAACCATTATAGTCGCAGAGTCGTCTGAGCCTCTGGTTTAGACCCTCCACACGGCTCCAAACCAGAGGACCGCGATCGACTCTGGGCACTATGCTGCAGATATTAAGCTCAGCTTGCACTCCGCGTGCGATGCTGGTTGTCTTCACCAAATCAGCCAGCCGCCGGAAGGAACCAAGGATGGCCTCAGAACCCACGCGGCAGGCGTCATTCGTTCCGACATGTGCTACTATCTGCAGCCGGTCACACCCAGTACGTTCAATAGCTGCCGGAAGGGCCTCCTCCACATTACGGACGAGACCCCCCGGCAAGCACACCGAGTGCACACTGGCATTCTTCCCCGACCTACCCGCTATTTTCCTAAGGGGCTCCATAACCCGCCTAACGTTGGAGCTCCCTATAACTAATAGGCCCGCCCTCTGTGACTGTCGGGACCTTGCCGGAGAATCGGCCACTGGCCCAACAGGCGAGGCATCCTGTGGTGGCTCGGAAACGATGTCATCACCACTAGGAAGCACCCCGTACCTGTTGGAAAGGGGTAAGGCAGCTGCCACGCGGCCAGATCCCACCTTCGCCTTTCGGCCAGGCACGCGCGAGCCCACCACTGTCCGCCATTCACCCTGGAGTGATGGCTGACCGGTAAGATGCTCACTGCCGGAAGACGCAGCGACATCAGGGGTTCAATGTGATTCCAAGGCCACCGAAGTAGGCATAGGTCTCACCACAGTTGCCCCAACGCCACTACGAGCCGACGCCTGCGCCTCGAGCTCGATGAGCCTAACAGACAAAGCCTCCACCTGCCCCCGAAGAGTGGCCAATTCTCCTTGCGTCCGCTCACAACAACCACAGTCCCTACACATGACTATGTTTACCCTACAAGCGAACGGTGTACTCGCCTTATTAGCAGCAGGAAATCGAAGTGCTCTCTCACTGACGGTCTAACCGACACTGAGCAGTTCTAACCAAACAAACAAAAGCCTGTACGATACGAGGGTCGATAGCAACGGCGATACTGTACACTACACTGTTATTAAAATAAACGGTTGTGTCTAGTAGGCACTCAAACACGCAAGAAATTACAAAAATAAAATAGTAACTACCCAGATAACTGAAAATAAAATGTACCTGTTTGAAGCTCGTAAAAATGTGTAACAAGCGAACGGTGTACTCGCCTTATTAGCAGCAGGAGATCGAAGTGCTCTCTCACTGACGGTCACTAGCCCCTCTCCTCACGTTCGGTCTGTGGAATCGAGTCGTCAGTATTTGATGTGGTTTACGAAATATATCCAGCGGTAACGTTAGGTGACTCACCCTGTATATCTGGACTGAAGTTTGGAGGCGGATCCACCACACATCACATCTGTGACAGGGTTCACAGGTGGACCAACCACGCGTTACGTCTGGACACGTATTCTATCTTCGAAGTTTGGTCCACCAGCAGAGGGGAATGGGTCCTGGGAGCCGTCCGTGACACATACATATACACAGACATAAAGAAAACAGAACAAACGCTCTCCAAATGTGGAGGTGGCTGAACACAATCGATTTATCTGATCTACCCATCTACTCTTCAGCATTTGTCTGTAGCACCACATTTCAAGAGCCTCTATCCTCTTGTTGTCTAAACTGTTTATCGTCCGTGTTTGACTTCCATACATAGCTACAATCCATCCAAATACTTAAATCAATCCTCAGTGTTAACAAATTACTCTTCTTCAGAAACGCTTTTCTTGTCATTGGCAGTCTACTGTCATCAGTTATTTTGCTCCCCAAATAGCAAAACTCATTTACTATTTTAAGTGTCTCGTTTCCTAATCTAATTCTCTCAGAATCAGCTGATTTCATTGGATTGCATTCGATTATCCTCGTTTTGCTTTTGTTCATGTTCACCTCATATCCTCTTTTCAAGACACTGTCTATCCATTCAACTGCTCTTGCAAGATCTTTGCAGTCTCTGACACAATAAGAGTCTCATAGGCAAACTTCAAAGTTTTTATTACTTCTCTCTGGACTTTGATTCACACTTCAAATTTTTCTTTTGTTCTCTTTAGTGCTTGCTAAGTATACAGATCGAATAATATTGGGGTTGGCCACAGCCTGTCTCACTCCCTTCTCAACCTCTGCTGCCTTTCGTGCCCCACGACTTTTATAATTGCCATCTGGTTTCTGTACAAATTATAAATAGCCTTTCGCTCCCTGCATTTTACCCTTGCCATCTTTAGAATTTGAAAGAGACTATTCCAATGAGCATTGTCAAGAGCTTTCTCTAGGCCTACAAATGGTATAAACGTAGGTTTGACTTTCTATCTTCTACGAGAAGTCGTAGGATCAGAATTGCCTCTAGTGCTGCTACATTTCTCCTGAACCCAAACTGATCTTCCCCGAGGTCAGCTTCTACCAGTTTTTCCAATCTTCTGTATAGAATTCGTGTTAGTATTTTGCAGCCATGGCTTCTTAAACTGACAGTCCGTTATTTTTCACAAATGTTAACAGCTGCTTTCTTTGGAATTGGAATTGTTAAAAATGGCTCTGAGCACTATGGGACTTAACATCTGAGGTCATCAGTCCTCTAGAACTTAGAACTACTTAAACCGAACTAACCTAAGGATATCACACACATCCATGCCCGAGGCAGGATTCGAACCTGCGACCGTAGCGGTCGCGCGGTTCCAGACTGAAGCGCCTAGAACCCCTCGGTCACACCGGCCGGCCTGGAATTATTATATTCTCCTTGAAGTCGGAGGGTATTTCACCTGTCTCATACATCTTGCTCACCAGATGGAAGAGTTTTGTCATGCCTGGCTCTCCAAAAGCTATGAATAATTTTAACGGAATGTTGTCTACTCCTGGGGCCGTGTTTCGACTTTAGTCTTTCAGTGCTTTGTGAAATTCTTCACACAGTATCATATCTCCCTTACCATCTTTACCCACAGCGTGGTCCATTAGTCGTAACTGGGTCAAATATCTCACGAAATAAGCGTCTAACTGAAAAACTACAAAGAACGAAACTTGTCTAGCTTGAAGAGGGGAACCAGATGGCACTATGGTTGGCCCGCTAGATGGCGCTGCCATAGGTCAAACGGATATCAACTGCGTTTTTTTTTAAGTAGGAACCCCCATTGTTATTACATATTCGTTTAGTATGTATAGAATTATGAATGTTTTAGTAAGAACACTTTTTTCGGTATGTGATAGATGGCGCTGTAATAGTCACAAACATATGGCTCACAAATTTAGACGAACAGTTGGTAATAGGTAGATTTTTTAAATTAAAATACAGAACGTAGGTATGTTTGAACACTTTATTTCTGTTGTTCCAATGTGATACATGTAGCTTTGTGAACTTATCATTTCTGAGAACGCATGCTGTTACAGCGTGATTACCTGTAAATACCACATTAATGCAATAAATGCTCAAATTGATGTCCGTCAACCTCAATGAATTTGGCAATACGTGTAAAGACATTCCTCTCAACAGCGAGTAGTTCGCCTTCCGTAATGCCGCACCATACATTAACCCGCCAAGGTCGCTGATGTTCGACTTGTCGCAGCCATCGTGGATTTTCCGTTGCCCAATTGTGCATATTATGCCGGTTTATGTTGCCGCTGTTGATGAATGACGCTTCGTCGCTAAATAGAACGCGTGCATAGAATCTGTAATCGTCCAGTAATTTCTCTTGTGCCAGTGGCAGAACTGTACACGACGTTCAAAGTCGTCGCCATGCAATTCCTGGTGCATAGAAATACTGTGTGGGTGCAATTGTTGTTGATGTAGCATCGACGTTTTTGAGATTCCCGATTTTGACGCAGTTTGTCTGCTACTGATGTGCGGATTAGCCGCGACAGCAGCTAAAACACCTGCTTGGACATCATCATTTGTTGCAGGGCGTGGTTGACGTTTCACATGTGGCTGAACACTTCCTGTTTCCTTAAATAACGTAACTATCCGGCGAACGGTCCGGACACTTGGATGATGTCGTCCAGGATACCGAGCAGGATATTTTGAACACAATAGGCATACACCAACACGTTATAGACAATTTCCGCAATTGGTAAATGGTCCATTTTAACACGGGTAATGTATCACGAAGCAAATACCGTCCGCACTGGCGGAATGTTACGTGATACCACGTACTTGTATGTTTGTGACTATTACAGCGCCGTCTATCACAAAGCGAAAAAAGTGGTCCAACTAAAACATTCATATTTTTTTACGTACTACACGAATATGTAATAAAAAATGTGGGTTCCTATTTTAAAAAACGCAGTTAATATCCGTTTGACCTATGGCAGCGCCATCTAGCGGGCCAACCGTAGCGCTATCTGGTCCCCCCCTTCAAGCTAGACAAGTTTCGTTCTTTGTAGTTTTTTCGTTAGACGCTTATTTCGTGAGATATTTGGGCCAGTCATGATCAGTGGACCACCCTGTATATTCTCTTTCGTTTCCATAGTATCAGCCTCAAACACATCTCCCTTGTATAGACTCTCCGTATACTCCTTCTACCTTTCTGGTTTCCTTCTTTGCTTAGGACTGATTTTCCATCCAGCCACATGGTCACAACGAATGCTTACAGCTAGATTTTTCAACAGATACACGAGTGACATAATGCCGTGTGCAACTTCTCTTGTGATTTTCTCGGAGCTGCCAGCGTCCTTATTAGGACATTTTGCTGTTTTAATGGCCTGCTAAAGGTTTTTATTACTTTAGAAGCAAATAAGTGACCCCCAACGTCGTGGGTTCCCCTTGTTAGAAAAGTATTGTGCATACAGGTGATAAGTTGTCGTGGCTTCCCCTTGTTATAATTCAGCTGTGCATACAGGTGATAAGCTGTCGTGGCCCCCCCTTGTTAGCCACTTTCGTGCATACAGGTGAGAAGCGGCAGCCAGCCTACCTTGAGCTTGAGCTTCTTCTCGGGGTGGTCGGCGTCGGAGCGGGTGGTGACGACGGCGGGGGCGCCCTTGGTGGCCGGCGCCGCGTCGCCCTGCATCGACTCCACATTCTTGGTGCGGATGAGCTTGCTGAACAGCGTCAGCCCGTCACGCTTCAGCTCTGCGCGGTCCACGTTGCCCAGTGCGCCCAGGTTCAGCTTCATCGTGCCTGCACACACAACGCAAACACGTTCAGTATCCACACATGCACTGCACACATACACTGAAGCGCCAAAGAAACTGGTATAGGCATGCGTATCGTAACACAAGGATATGTAAACAGGCAGAATACGGCACTGTGGTCGGCAACACCTGTATAAGACGACAACTGTCTGGAGCAGTTGTTAGATCTGTTACTGCTGCTACAATTTAAGTGAGTTGGATTGTGGAGTTATAGTTGCGCACGAGCGATGGGACACAGCATCTCCGAGGTAGCGATGGTGTGGGGCTTTTCCTGTACGACCATTTCGCGAGTGTACCATGAACATCAGGAATCCGTTAAACATCAAATCTCCGACATCGCTGCAGACAGAAAAAGATCCTGCTAGAACGGGACCAACGACGACTGAAGAGAATCGTTCAACGTGACAGAAGTGCAATCCTTCCGCAAATTCGAAGTAATTCTACAGTCAATGGCACATAAAGCAAATAAATCAGCAGGTCCAGATGGAATCCCACTTCGGTTTTACAATGAGTTCTCTATGGCGTTGGGCCATTGTATAGGTTACGTTTATCGTGAATATCTCATCCGGCCCAGAGTCCCCAGCGAGTGGAAAAAAGCGCAGGTGACTCCAGTACATACGAAGGGTAAAAGAACAGACCTTCAAAATTACAGACCAATATCCCTAACTGGTTTGCTGCAGGACCCTTGAACATATTCTCAGTTCGAATATAGTAAATTTTCTTGACACTGAGAAGTTTATGTCCAAGAACCAGAATGTTTTTTAGAAAGCACTCCTTCGGCGAAATTCAGCTTGACATTTCATCACATGTTATACTGCGAACTATGGATGAAGGGCAACAGGCGGATGCAATATTTCTAGATTTCCAGAAGGCGTTTGAGGCGGTGCCCCATTGCAGCCTGTTAAGGAAGGTACGAGCATATGGAATAAGTTCCCAGATACGTGAGTGAATCCAAGAGTTCTTAAACAATAGAGCGTAGTATGTTGTCCTCGACAGCGAGTGTTTATCAGAGACAAAGGTATCGTCAGGCGTGCCCCAGGGAAGTGTGATAGCACTGCTGTTGTTTTCTGTATACCAAAGGATTTGGCGGACAGTGTGGGCAGCAATCTGTGGTTGTTTGCTGATGAAACTGTGGCGTATCGTAAGATGTCGAAGTTGACAGACTTTAGGAAGATACAAGGCGAATTAGACAAAATCTGCAGTTGGTATGATGAATGGCAGCTAGCCCTAAATCTGGAAAAATGTAAGTTAACGCGGGTGAGTAGGAAGAACAAACATGTAATGTTCAGATACAGTATTACTAGTGGCCTACTTGACACAGCCGGCCGCTGTGGCCGAGCGGTTCTAGGCGTTTCAGTCTGGAAACGCACCACTGCTCTGGTGACAAGTTCGAATCCTGCCTCGAACATGGATGTGTGTGCTGTCCTTAGGTTAGTTAGGTTAAAGTAGTTCTAAGTTCGAGGGGACTGATGACCTCAGATGTCAAGTCCCATAGTACTCAGATCCATTTGAACCATCTACTTGACACAGTCAAATCATTTCAATATCTGGGCGTAACGTTCCAAAGTGCCGGCCGAAGTGGCCGTGCGGTTAAAGGCGCTGCAGTCTGGAACCGCAAGACCGCTACGGTCGCAGGTTCGAATCCTGCCTCGGGCATGGATGTGTGTGATGTCCTTAGGTTAGTTAGGTTTAAGTAATTCTAAGATCTAGGGGACTGATGACCACAGCAGTTAAGTCCCATAGTGCTCAGAGCCATTTGAACCATTTTTTTTCGTTCCAAAGCGATATAAAATGGAACGAGCATTTGAGAACTGTGGCAGGAAAGGTGAGTGGTTGTCTTCGGTTTTCTGGGAGAATTTTAGGAAAGAGTGATTCATCTGTAAAGGAGACCGCATATAGGACACTGGTGCGAGCAACTATTGACTACCGCTCGAGTGTTTGTGATCCGCATCAGGTCGAATTGAAGGAAGACATCGAAGCACTTCAGGGACGCTATGCTAGATTCTTAACTGGTAGGTTCGAACAACACGTAAGTGCTATTGAGATGCTTCGAGAAATCAAATGGGAATCCCTGGAGACACGGCGATGTTCTTTTCGGGAAAACTGTTGGGAAAATTTAGAGTGCCGGCATTAGAAGCTGACTGCCAAACAATGCTACTGGGGCGACGTACATCGCCCATAAAGATGACGAAGATAAGATACGAGAAATTGGGGCTCATACCGAGGCATATAATTAGTCGTTCTTCCATCGCTCTATTTGCGAGTGGAGCAGGGAAGGAAATAATAGTAATACAAGGTACCCTCCGCCAAGCACCGTACGCTGGTTTGCATGGTAGCTATGTAGATGTAGAATAAACAACACAAAGACACAACAAAAATGTTCGATTCGCTTGTGGAAATTTACCAGACGTATCAAACCATCCTCCTACTAGGTGTGTTTTTTAAGTAAGTACCGTTTTGAAATAAAAAAAAGACGTGCTAAAATATCTCAATAATTTAATTTTTACATGGAAGCCTGTACCTTAATCTACGCACTGACGCCATTACAGTCTGATTCTTCCTTGTTTACGTCGTGTACCGAGTGTTTAAGATGCCTCCGATAATGATGAGCCCCACCGACTGTGAAGTAGGGGCTGTTCTAATATTTCTTTGTGCTAAAGGCCTAAATGCGGTCGATATTCATCATGAGATCTGTACAGTTTAAAGAGAAAACATTATGAGTGATGGAATGGTAAGAAAGTGGGTGAGAGAATTTAAAGATGGCCGCACAAATGTGCACGACGAACAACGGAGTGAGCGTCCTTCGGGCGTTAATTAAATTTTGGTGCAGGAAGTGGACAATAAGGCGAGAGAAAACAGACGCTTTACGATTTCCTCCTTGCGGGATGACTTTCCTAATGTTTCTCGTAGCGTTTTGTATGGCTTTGTGCCCACGTTGGGTACCGAAAATATTGACGGATGTGCACAAAACCAAACGTTTAGGCGATGCATTGACTTTCCTTGAGCGGTACCACAACGGCGGCGATGACTTCTTAAGCCAAATTGTTACGGGCGATGAAACATGGGAGGCCTACATCACACCAGAATCAAAGCAAAAGTCCTTGGAAGTTGAGCAACGGCGTCGTTTTGCTGCAAGACAATGCCCGTTCGTATGTGGCGAATCAGACCAAAGATCTCATCACATCTTTTCGATTGGAAACTCTAGATCATCCTCGGTACAGCCCCCAACCTTGCGCCCAGTGACTACCATCTGTTCCTGCACTTGAAGAAACACCTGGGCGGTCAGCGTCTTCGAGACCTCGGTACAGCCCCCAACCTTGCGCCCAGTGACTACCATCTGTTCCTGCACTTGAAGAAACACCTGGGCGGTCAGCGTCTTCGAGACGGTGACGAAGTCAAAACAGTGGTGATGCAGTGGTTAACAAGTCAGGCGGCAGACTTCTATGACGAAGGTATTCGAAAACTGGTACAACGTAATAAGTGCCTCAATATTGACGGAAATTATGTAGAAAAGTAGATTAAGGTACAGGTTTTCATGTAAAAATAAAATTATTGAGGTATCTTAGCACGGCTTTTTTTAATTTCAAAACGGTGCTTACTTAAAACACAGGCCTCGTACATACAGGGAGAAAGGCAACGTTATACACTACTGGCCATTAAAATTGCTAAACCAAGAAGAAATTCAGATGATAAACAGGTATTCATTGAACAAATATAATATACTAGAACTGACGTATGATTACATTTTTACGCAATTTGAGTGCATAGCTCCTGAGAAATCAGTACCCAAAACAACCACCTCCGATCGTAATAACGGCCTCGATACGCCTGTGCATTGAGTCAAACAGAGCTCGGATGGCGTGTACAGGTACAGCTGACCATGCAGCTTAAACACGATACCACAGTTCATCAAGAGTAGTGACTGGCGTATTGTGACGAGCCAGACGTTTTCAATTGGTGCGAGATCTGGAGATTGTGCTGGCCAGTGCAGCAGTCGAACATTTTCTGTATCCAGAAAGGCCCGTAGAGAACCTGAAAGATGAGGTCGTGCATTATCCTGTTGAAATGTAGGGTTTCGCAGGTACTGAATGAAAGGTAGAGCCACGGGCCGTAACACATCTTAAATGTAACGTCCACTGTTCAAAGTGCCGTCAATGCGAACAAGAGGTGACCGAGACGTGTAACCAGTTGGCACCCCATACCATCACGCCGGGTCATACGCCAGTATGGCGATGACGAATACACGCTTCCAATGTGCGTTCACCGCGATGTCGCCAAACACGGGTGTGACCATCACGATGCTGTAAACAGAACCTGGATTCATCCGAAAAAATGACGTTTTGCCATTCGTGCATCCATGTTCGTCGTCGAGAACACCATTGCAGGCGCTCCTGTCTGTGATGCAGCGTCGAGGGTAACCGCAGCCACGGTCTCCGAGCTGATATTCCGTGCTGCTGCAAACGTCGTCGAACTGTTCGTGCAGATGGTTGTTGTCTTGCAAACGTCCCCACCTATTGACTCAGGGATCGAGACGTGGCTGCACGATCCGATACAGCCATGCGGATAAGATGCCTGTCATCTCGACTGCTAGTGATACGAGGCCGTTGGGATCCAGCACGGCGTTCCGTATGACCCTCCTGAACCCACCGAATCCATATTCTGCTAACAGTCATTGGATCTCGACCAACGCGAGCAGCAATGTCGCGATACGATACACCGCAATCGCGATAGGCTACAATCGGACCTTTATCAAAGTCGAAAACGTGATGGGTCGCATTTCTCCTCCTTAGACGAGGCATCACAACAACGTTTCACCAGGCAACGCCGGGCAACTGCTGTTTGTGTATGAGAAATCGGTTGGAAACTCTCCTCATGTCAGCACGTTGTAGGTGTCGCCACCGGCGCCAACCTCGTGTGAATGCTCTGAAAAGCCAATCGTTTGCATATCACAGCATCTTCTTCCTGTCGGTTAAATTTCGCGTCCGCAGCACGTCATCTTCGTGGTGTAGCGATTTTAATGGCCAGTAGTGTACGTACGGCTGGTGGCTTAGCCTATGGCGGAGAAAATGTGTTCGACCTGCAGAGAGTTCTCAGCTGCACGGTCGGAACTGGGACGCGAGGAGCGGTCTCGCAGTCAGAAGTGAGGCTGCAGTTGACCGCCGGAACAAGAGCGCGCCGGCAAGTGGACAACAGCGCCGGGGGTCCTGCGATTGCCTGTCACGTCCACCGCGCCGGCCCAATTTGACTGCTCTGTCTGCCACCCCAGCTCCGTCCCCAGAGTCCTATCCTCCCCACTCTCCTCCTTCCTCCCCCCCCCCCCCCCCCCCGCCGTCGGTAGACGCTGCAGCTGCCGCCGCCGTTGTATTGATCGCCCCACGCTCTGCTTTCCTTCCCCCCACGCTTCAAACATCCCCTCCTACACACTGCGCCCCCCACGCCACCTTCCCCCGCTCTCGTGGTGGCCGGCAGACGGTATTTCCGCCCCCGCAACGCCGCCCCGGCCGTCGGGCCCGAATAAGCTGCGGTGACGTCACGCGGTGCCGCTGCGGCCGTCCACAATTATAGAGCGCCGGGCCGCGCCGCGCACACCCTCCGCCACTCACCGCCGCCACGTGTCGGCGCGGCTACGGCCTGGGACAGCCTCGCGCCTTCAATTGCGGGGGCGGCTAATCGATTGGACCAGCAAAAGCGGGGGCGGCGTAGGCAGAGGCGGCAGCACCGCGACCCATGACCTGACCTCCCGTTCCGCCGCTCTTGCTAGCGTCAAGTGATCCACCAACGTCACACGGACGGACGGCTCTATACAGGGTGTTACAAAAAGGTACGGCCAAACTTTCAGGAAACATTCCTCACACACAAAGAAAGAAAATATGTTATGTGGACATGTGTCCGGAAACGCTTAATTTCCATTTTAGAGCTCATTTTATTACTTCTCTTCAAATCGCATTAATCGTGGAATGGAAACACACAGCAACAGAACGTACCAGCGTGACTTCAAACACTTTGTTACAGGAAATGTTCAAAATGTCCTCCGTTAGCGAGGATACGTGCATCCACCCTCCGTCGCACGGAATCCCTGATGTGCTGATGCAGCCCTGGAGAATGGCGTATTGTATCACAGCCGTCCACAATACGAGCACGAAGAGTCTCTACATTTGGTACCGGGGTTCCGTAGACAAGAGCTTTCAAATGCCCCCATAAATGAAAGTCAAGAGGGTTGAGGTCAGGAGAGCGTGGAGGCCACGGAATTGGTCCGCCTCTACCAATCCGTCGGTCACCGAATCTGTTGTCGAGAAGCGTACGAACACTTCGACTGAAATGTGCAGGAGCTCCATCGTGCATGAACCACATGTTGTGTCGTACTTGTAAAGGCACATGTTCTAGCAGCACAGGTAGAGTATCCCGTATGAAATCACGATAACGTGCTCCATTGAGCGTAGGTGGAAGAACATGGGGCCCAATCGAGACATCAACTACAATGCTTGCCCAAACGTTCACAGAAAATCTGTGTTGATGACGGGATTGCACAATTGCGTGCGGATTCTCGTCAGCTCACACATGTTGATTGTGAAAATTGGGCCAACTGGCGGTGAATCGAGGAAGTACAGTACATACTGACGAAACTAAAATGAGCTCTAACATGGAAATTAAGCGTTTCCGGACACATGTCCACATAACATCTTTTCTTTATTTGTGTGTGAGGAATGTTTCCTGAAAGTTTGGCCGTACCTTTCTGTAACACCCTGTATACGCGATCGGCGCGCGCCTAGCGGCGTCAGACGGAAACGTTCCCTACTTTCTGAATAATCCTTGCATGACAGGTTGTGATTTTTCACAACGCGAAAGGTGAATCATATAGACAAACTGCTGCCGCGGTCAACATACGTAACAGTTCTGTGGCAGATATCGTCAGACGATTTGAAAGTGAGGACCGTACCGACTCTATACCGCAAAAGGGCCAGTTGCCGAAGCTGCATGCACGTAACAAGAGGCGGCTAATACGGAAAATAAAGAAGGGTCCTACACTCAGTCCACCCAGATCAGCACGTGCGCTGCTAAACGAGACTGGCAAGAAGGTACATCCTTAAACGATTCGCAGAACATTGAATGAAAGTGGCTACTATGGAAGAGTGGCCAGGAAGATAACGCGTGTGAATGAACAGAATCGAAAGAAGAGATTGTACTTTGCGAGGGAGTTTATTACGAAGGATGGATACGGTGGCACGACGTGATTTTTGCCGACGAAAGTAAATTTGAAACATCCCTTTAGAAAAATCAATGAATTACTTTTCTGATAAACCTCTTACATTATTTGATCTTAGTTCAAATGGCTCTGAGCACTATGGAACTTAACATCTGAGGTCATCAGTCCCCTAGAACTTAGAACTACTTAAACCTAACTAACCTAAGGACATCACACACATCCATGCCCGAGGCAGGATTCGAACCTGCGACCGTAGCAGTCGCGCGGTTCCGGATTGAAGTGCCTAGAACCGCTCGGCCACCGCGGCCGGCATTATTTGATCTTCAAACAGCTGAGCAGAACTGAACGTACTCAGACATTTCTCTCTTCACTTTTTCTGATCAACACTAAATCGTCACACAATATTTTTGGCGCAACGCAATCTTACTTTCAATAATCTCTAGAAAAGAATGGCCCTGACTAATAATAACCTATACCTTTCATGAATCACTTACCTCACAAAAATCTTCGTTAGTCGAACTACTGCAATACAGCGAGCGCCACTACTGCCAGCTAAATAAAAGATTCAAACTACTGAAGGCACTAACTACTGATAGGCATAGTTAGCAAATGAAAGATTTTGATAGAGAACAAACAATGTATTTACTTTAATAGTGTTCAAAGGTCATAATATATATATCAGTTCATGACATCCATTCTTACAAATCTACTGTCTCTAATGGACCGACGTCCAGATCGTCCGCTCTCAAATCTCCGCCATCTCTCTCCGCACATCCACCACTGCTGGCGGCTCACCTCCAACTGCGCAACGCTACGCGCTGTTCACATCCAACTGCCCAACACTACACAAGCGAACATTCCAACAATGCAAACCAGCCACAGACTTCACACAGTACAGCCAGTGATTTTCATACAGAGCGCTACGTGGCGTTACCAACATAAAAACCTAAACAGCCTATTTATAAATTTAACGTTTTTGGGTCGGAGGGACGAAGCATGGTTTGGCGGAAGAAGAGCGAAGAATTTACAGTCGCAAATATTAAACCGACTGTATAGGAAGGACGTGGCAACGTTCTTGTCTGGGGCTGTATATCAATATTTGGACCGGGCGCATAGGTGTTCATCGACAGTGTTATGGACAAATATGTCTATTTCAACTTATTAAAGAACAATTTGCGGAAAACTTCTGAAACCATGGGGATATCAAACACGTTCAAGTTTTACCAGGTCAATGACGCGAAACATAAAGCTCGCATTGTGCTGGAATATTTGTTGTACAATTGCCCCAAAGTCCTACAACCGCCACCCCAATCACCAGATCTCAACCTCACTGGAAATGTGTGGGGAGAACTGGAGCAACGTATAAGAAAAACACCAGCGTCGTCCAACAAGGAAACTCTGAAGCGTCGAGTAAAAGAAGAATGGGACAGTCTACATGCGGACTATTTAAAAAAGATCCTTTGCAGTATGCATGTCATACCTTCCCACCGTGAGACAGACGCAATTCCGAGGGGAGAAACGAGAACAGAAGCCGAGAGCAGAGTCGTGTTAAGCTGGAAGGGCCTACGAAAAGGACGGACACCCACATCTCCGGCCGACCGCCAAGACCACCCTCAGACCATGTTAAAAGATAGGGCCCTCCAGAAGAACAGTATAGATATTACGATAACACTAAAAGGGCCACACCAGCTGCAAGTTTTAGCGTGAGACTATACGCATCTCTGTTACGTTGCAAACGTTAAAAACATTGCCCCACCACGAAAAGTATAACGTTTCTCATTGGATAGACAGAATTTTTGTAGGTGGAGCTTAAGGTTAACATTGAGACCCTGATTGGTCAGTTGAAAACACAGCCAGATACCTTTTTTTAAACCAACTTCGGTAAATTGTAGTAAGGAGAAGTTAGGAGAGAGTTGCTTCCGAGACGGCGAGCTGTGTGGAGCTGCGCCGCCCGCCGCCCTTGATGCTGCTTAAACGCCGACAAGGTAATGCCGCATTTTTGAGCGCATAAGGCTTCACTCCGAACTGTAGAAGTCTCATCTATTACATCCCCTTTTTACGTAATACTAGTGTCGATCGTCAATTGAAGCTCATCGTATACACATTTGCTACGCAAGTTAAAATCTGAAACGCGATGATTTTTCTGTTATATAATTATTGAGAAGCCACATCAGCCACTGTAATTTACGACAAGTTAGATAAGTAATTAAAGATAATTGAGGGTCACTGTAGACCATTTTGATAGTTTTCTCTTTTGTGAAACTTAATTTAAACCTAGATTATAGATATGATAGGGGATACGTCATCCTTCGATCCATTGTAGAACTTGGAAACCCACTCAGGGAATATTTGTTCACATTTTTGTGAATATATTTCCTTTTATCAATAGTGCAATTTGTAAACAATGTTTTGTGAGTAGAATAAAATTTCCAATGGTAAACTTAACTGCTTTTTCGACGTTATTTTACTAGCTAACTACAAATAGGAAAGCCTTGAACCCCTTCCACTAAATTTGGTTAGTATTAAGATTCTTTTACAGGGAGTGCAGTGGAGCTGACGCTGAAATCATTAAGTATTTGGTTATATCATCGCTAGTCTCACTGAACTCTTCTGAACTCTACATGTCATGTGTGGTCTGGCGTCTCCTTACCAGCAACAGGTCCCAGGTTCAAACTAGTCAATTCCCTAAAAAACACGCTGAGAGCGTCGTTGCGCGAAAGGGGTAGGGAGACACGACTTACAAGGGAACCTCCCCATCACACCCCCCTCAGATTTAGTTATAAGTTGGCACAGTGGATAGGCCTTGAAAAACTGAACACAGATCAATCGAGAAAACAGGAAGAAGTTGTGTGGAACTATGAAAAAATAAGCAAATTATGCAAACTGAGTAGTCCATGTGAAAGATAAGTAACATCATGGAGACTCTGAGCCAAGGAGCGCGGTGGCCTCGTGGTTAGCGTGAGCAGCTGCGGAACGAGAGGTCTTTGGTTCAAGTCTTCACCCGGGTGAAAAGTTTAATTTTAATTAGTTTAATTTTCAGTTTATGTGACAAAGTCTTATGTTTTCATCACTTTTTGGGAGTGACTATCACATCCACAAGAAAACCTAAATCGGGCAAGGTAGAAGAATCTTTTTACCCATTCGCCAAGTGTACAAGTTAGGTGGGACGACAACATATTCCTGTCGTGTGACGCACATGCCGTCACCAGTGTCGTATAGAATGTATCAGACGTGCTTTCCTGTGGAGGAATCGGTTGACATATGACCTTGCAATCAAATGTTTTCGATTCCCATTGGAGGGGCACATCCTTTCGTCTACTAATCGCACGGTTTTGCGATGCGGTCGCAAAACACAGACACTAAACTTATTACAGTGAACAGAGACGTCAATGAACGAACGGACAGATCATAACTTTGCGAAAATAAATGAAGTAAAATTTTCACTCAAGGGAAGACTTGAACCAAGGACGTCTCGTTTCGCAGCTCCTCACGGTAACCACGCGACCACGGCGCTTCTGAACTCACATCATCCTTGATATTTCCTATCTTGCCCATGGACAACTCAGTTTGTATATTTTGCTTATTTTTTCATAGTTCCACACAACTTCTTCCTGTTTTCTCGACTGATCTGTGTTCAGTTTTTCAAGGCCTATCCACTGTGTCAACTTATAACTAAATCTGAAGGGGGTGCGATGGGGAGGTTCCCTTGCTACAGGGTGTTTCAAAAATGACCGGTATATTTGAAACGGCAATAAAAACTAAACGTGCAGCGATAGAAATACACCGTTTGTTGCAATATGCTTGGGACAACAGTACATTTTCAGGCAGACAAACTTTCGAAATTACAGTAGTTACAATTTTCAACAACAGATGGCGCTGCGGTCTGGGTAACTCTATAGTACGATATTTTCCACATATCCACCATGCGTAGCAATAATATGGCGTAGTCTCTGAATGAAATTACCCGAAACCTTTGACAACGTGTCTGGCGGAATGGCTTCACATGCAGATGAGATGTACTGCTTCAGCTGTTCAATTGTTTCTGGATTCTGGCGGTACACCTGGTCTTTCAAGTGTCCCCACAGAAAGAAGTCACAGGGGTTCATGTCTGGCGAATAGGGAGGCCAATCCACGCCGCCTCCTGTATGTTTCGGATAGCCCAAAGCAATCACACGATCATCGAAATATTCATTCAGGAAATTAAAGACGTCGGCCATGCGATGTGGCCGGGCACCATCTTGCATAAACCACGAGGTGTTCGCAGTGTCGTCTAAGGCAGTTTGTACCGCCACAAATTCACGAAGAATGTCCAGATAGCGTGATGCAGTAATCGTTTCGGATCTGAAAAATGGGCCAATGATTCCTTTGGAAGAAATGGCGGCCCAGACCAGTACTTTTTGAGGATGCAGGGACGATGGGACTGCAACATGGGGCTTTTCGGTTCCCCATATGCGCCAGTTCTGTTTATTGACGAAGCCGTCCAGGTAAAAATAAGCTTTGTCAGTAAACCAAATGCTGCCCACATGCATATCGCCGTCATCAATCCTGTGCACTATATCGTTAGCGAATGTCTCTCGTGCAGCAATGGTAGCGGCGCTGAGGGGTTGCCGCGTTTGAATTTTGTACGGATAGAGGTGTAAACTCTGGCGCACGAGACGATACGTGGACGTTGGCGTCATTTGGACCGCAGCTGCAACACGGCGAACGGAAACCCGAGGCCGCTGTCGGATCACCTGCTGCACTAGCTGCGCGTTGCCCTCTGTGGTTGCCGTACGCAGCCGCCCTACCTTTCCAGCACGTTCATCCGTCACGTTCCCAGTCCGTTGAAATTTTTCAAGCAGATCCTTTATTGTATCGCTTTTCGGTCCTTTGGTTACATTAAACCTCCGTTGAAAACTTCGTCTTGTTGCAACAATACTGTGTTCTAGGCGGTGGAATTCCAACACCAGAAAAATCCTCTGTTCTAAGGAATAAATCATGTTGTCTACAGCACACTTGCACGTTGTGAACAGCACACGCTTACAGCAGAAAGACGACGTACAGAATGGCGCACCCACAGACTGCGTTGTCTTCTATATCTTTCACATCACTTGCAGCGCCATCTGTTGTTGAAAATTGTAACTACTGTAATTTCGAAAGTTTGTCCGTCTGAAAATGTACTGTTGTCCCAAGCATATTGCAACAAACGGTGTATTTCTATCGCTGCTCGTTTAGTTTTTATTGCCGTTTCAAATATACCGGTCATTTTTGAAGCACCCTGTAGAACAAACTGACACCACGCAGAATGTTATAACACTACTTAAAGTAACTTAAACTAACTTACTGCTAACAAAGCAAAGACTGTTGCACTCGCGGTTCATAAGAGAAGGCGCTAATGACGACAGGCAAAACTTAGCAGACTCTTGCGTATGTTAGAAGATCGATGCGCGAAGCTAGCGCCATTCGACGGCCAACACGGCGGTTCCTGGTGTGTCCGCTGTGCCGTGCGTGTGATCATTGCTTGTACAGCCCTCTCGCAGTGTCCGGAGCAAGTATGGTGGGTCTGACACACCGGTGTCAATGTGTTCTTTTTTCCATTTCCAGGAGTGTATTAGGACGCACTACCCAGAAAATCCCGGGAAAAATCGATCCAAAGTTTCTTAGGTGCCTTATGAGGATAAAATGTTAGTCCATTGCCGAACCGCTGTCTGGCCTCGGTGTTTAGGGTTCGGACTCTTATGCCAGAGGCCTCGGGTTCGATTCCTCCTCCGGCACTCTCTTTTTTCTTCTGTTTCATTTTCTTTTGTTATTCCACCAATTATTCAGAAAGTTTCCCAAACCTACATTATATTTAACAAATTAGTTACATTACTGAATAAAAATTATTTTCTTTTTGTCCAACAACACGATTCATAGTGGTGGGTTTTCCGTTTTTCACTGTAAAGTATATGAGGAGAAACATTGCCTTTTTAATCAGAATAACAAGGTCGTTTGGGAAACATTCAGTTTTTATACATATAATAATTATAAACAAGAACTGCAGTGGTAATTATCGTAAAAACAAACAAAGCAATAATTATTGCGACATCTTGCGCAACATATAAAAGCGGATTTTTTACAATCACAGGGCGTTTGCAATAAATCTGTACAAAAACATGCCTCATTAACATTTACGAAAATGTTTCGAGTTTCTGATAATTTTGAGGCAAACCAGGCATATTAAATCACGTCTCGGAATATTGGTGACGATAATTGATGGCGAATTATAGAATGAATTTTTATACAATCTTCCTGGGAATTAATTCACGATTCTCCTGTAACAATGCGCTGCAATTTTGCAAGCGCTTTACGAAATTTTTTACTTGCCTGTAAAAGTAAACATCGCAAGGTTGCACCAAAGAAGTGCATTTTGGAAGTATGACTTTTAGAGACCAAGTTGGCATATTTTCGTCGTCTTGAAAATTTGCATCATCTATCGCCGGATTCGTTTGACCTCCCCAAGAGTCAATGAGAAGTAAATATTTATTTTCCGTGACGTAAGATTTTAAACATTTCCGGAGAAAATCCATATACAAAACTGTCGTTAATTTTTAGGACTTCGATGATGTTACGATGACGTTCGTATAAGTATTGGCATAGCCATCTATTAATTTGTGAATGCGAGGTCCGAAATGACCGGTCGCTTCTTGTAAGCATATGAAGACATGTGGGAGCAGTTTTCCGGATAATGTTATTGAATATCGTGTGGTGTACGAAGATACACGTAGGAGGGAGCAATATACTGCTCGACTCCTCGGTGAAGGAAACTTCAACAAAAGCCCGTACTGTGCTACTGAGCGTCTCTCCTGCAGAGTCTTCCACTGGAGTTTATCTGTCATCTCCGTAACGCTTTCGCGATTACTAAATGATCCTGTAACGAAGCGCGCTGCTCTCCGTTGGATCTTCTCTATCTCTTCTATCAGCCTTATCTGGTACGGATCCCACAATGGTGAGCAGTATTCAAGCAGTGGGTGAACAAGTGTACTGTAACCTACTTCCTTTCGTTCCGGACTGCATTTCCTTAGGAATCTTCCAATGAATCTCAGTCTGGCATCTGCTTTACCGACCATTAATTTTATATGGTCATTCCATTTTAAATCACTCGTAATGCCTACTCCCAGATAATTTATGGTATTAACTGCTTCCAGTTGCTGACCTGCTATATTGTAGCTAAATGAGAAAGGATCTTTCTTTCTATGTATTCGCAGCACATTACACTTGTCTACATTGAGATTCAATTGCCATTCCCTGCAACATGTGTCAATTCGTTGCACATCCTCCTGCATTTCAGTACAATTTTCCGTTGTTACAACCTCTCGATACACTACAGCATCATCTGCAAAAAGCCTCAGTGAACTTCCAATGTTATCCACAATGTGATTTATATATATATTGTGAATAACCCCATGGTGTCGCAGGGTCTGCACCACACTCGAACCCTACCATCAGCTCTTACCAACTGAAATCGGGATTCATCTGACCATGCCACGGTTTTCATTACTCTAGGGTCCAAACGGAACGGTCAGGAGCCCAGGGAATGCACTGCAGGCGATGTAGAGCTGTCGGCAAAGCCACTCGCGTTGTTTGTCTGCTGCCATAGGCCATTAACGCCAAATATCGGCGCCCTGTCCCTGCGCCTATTTCACACAGTGCTGCTTGTCTGTTAGCACTGACGACTCCACACAAACACCGCTGCTGTCGTTTTCTTCAGTGTAGGCGGTCGGCCACTGCTTTGTCCCTGGTGAGAGTTAATTCGCCGTGCGGGATTAGCCGAGCGGTCTTAGACGCTGCAGTCATAAGCTGTGCGGCTGGTCCCAGCGGAGGTTCGAGTCCTCCCTCGGGCATGGGTGTGTGTGTTTGTCCTTAGGATAATTTAGGTTAAGTAGTGTGTAAGCT
Organism: Schistocerca piceifrons; assembly: GCF_021461385.2. Taxonomy (NCBI): domain Eukaryota; kingdom Metazoa; phylum Arthropoda; class Insecta; order Orthoptera; family Acrididae; genus Schistocerca; species Schistocerca piceifrons. The sequence goes on along the minus strand of NC_060148.1, from coordinate 25,330,482 downwards.
TAGGGACTGATGACCTCAGCAGTTAAGTCCCATAAGATTTCACACTCATTTGAACAAGAGCTAATTCCTGAAATTCGGTATTCTCAGCAGACTCTGTAACACCCCAAGAAACCCGAAAACCCAAATAATAAGGTCGTTGTTGTTGTTGTCTTCAGTCCTGAGACTGGTTTGATGCAGCTCTCCATGCTACTCTAACCTGTGCAAGCTTCTTCATCTCCCAGTACCTACTGCAACCTATATCCTTCTGAATCTGCTTACTGTATTCAACTCTTGGTCTCCCTCTACGATTTTTACCCTCCACGCTGCCCTCCAATACTAAATTGGTGATCCCTTGATGCCTCAGAACATGTCCTACCAACCGATCCCTTCTTCTAGTCAAGTTGTGCCACAAACTTCTCTTCTCCCCAATCCTACTCAATACCTCCTCATTAGCTATATGATCTACCCAACTAATCTTCAGCACTCTTTTGTAGCACCACATTTCGAAAGCTTCTATTCTCTTCTTGTCCAAACTAGTTATCGTCCATGTTTCACTTCCATACATGGCTACGCTCCACACAAATACTTTCAGAAACGACTTCCTCACACTTAAATGTATACTCGATATTAACAAATTTCTCTTCTTCAGAAGCGATTTCCTTGCCATTGCCAGTCTTCATTTTATTTCCTCTCTACTTAGACCATCATCAGTTATTTTGCTCCCGAAATAGCAAAACTCCTTTACTACCTTAAATGTCTCATTTCCTAATCTAATTTCCTCAGTAACACCCGACTTAATTCGACTACATTCCATTATCCTCGTTTTACTTTTGTTGATGTTCATCTCATATCCTCCTTTCAAGACACCATCCATTCCGTTCAACTGCTCTTCCAGGTCCTTTGCTGTTTCTGACAGAATTACAATGTCATCGGCGAACATCAAAGTTTTTATTTCTTCTCCGTGGATTTAAATACCTACTCCGAATTTTTCCTTTTGTTTCCTTCACTGCTTACTCAATATACAGATTGAATAACATCGGGGAGAGGCTACAACCCTGTCTCACTCCCTTCCCAACCACTGCTTCCCTTTCATGCCCCTCGACTCTTATAACTGCCATCTGCTTTCTGTACAAATTGTAAATAGCTTTTCGCTCCCTGTATTTTACCCCGGCCACCTTCAAAATTTGAAAGAGAGTATTCCAGTCATCATTGTCAAAAGCTTTCTCTAAGTCTACAAATGCTAGAAACGTAGGTTTGCCTTTCCTTAATCTTTCTTCTAAGATAAGTCGTAGGGTCAGTATTGCCTCACGTGTTCCAATATTTCTATGGAATCCAAACTGATCTTCCCCGAGGTCGGCTTCTACTAGTTTTTCCACTCGTCTGTAAAGAATTCGCATTAGTATTTTGCATCCGTGACTTATTAAACTGATTGTTCGGTAATTTTCACATCTGTCAGCACCTTCTTTGTTTGGGATTGGAATTATTATATTCTTTTTGATGTCTGAGGGTATTTCGCTTGTCTCATACATCTTCCTCACCAAATGGTAGAGTTTTGTCAGAACTGGCTCTCCCAAGGCCGTTAGTAGTTCTAATGGAATGTTGTCTACTCCCAGGGCCTTGTTTCGACTCAGGTCTTTCAGTGCTCTGTCAAGCTCTTCACGCAGTATGGTATCTCCCATTTCATCTTCATCTACATCCTCTTCCATTTCCACAATATTGTGCACAAGTACATCGCCCTTGTACAGACCCTCTATATACTCCTTCCACCTTTCTGCTGTCCCTTCTTTGCTTAGAACTGGGTTTCCATCTGAGCTCTTGATATTCATACAAGTGGTTCTCTTTTCTCCAAAAGTCTCTCTAAATTTCCTGTAGGCAGCATCTATCTTACCCCTAGTGAGATAAGCCTCTACATCCTTACGTTTGTCCTCTACCCATCGCGGCTTACCCATTTTGCACTTCCTGTCGATCTCATTTTTGAGACGTTTGTATTCCTTTTTGCCTGCTTTATCTACCGCATCTTTATATTTTCTCGTTTCATCAATTAAATGCAATATTTCTTCTGTTACCCAAGGATTTCTACTAGCCCTTGTCTTTTTACCTACTTGATCCTCTGCTGCCTTCACTACTTCATCCCTCAAAGCTACCCAGTCTTCTTCTACTGTATTTCTTTCCCCCATTCCTGTCAATTGTTCCCTTGTGGTCTCTCTGAAATTCTGTACAACCTCTGGTTCTTTCAGTTTATCCAGGTCCCATCTCATTAAATTCCTACCTTTTTGCAGTTTCTTCAGTTTTAATCTACAGTTCATAATCAATAGATTGTGGTCAGAGTCCACATCTGCCCCTGGAAATGTCTTACAATTTAAAACCTGGTTTCTAAATCTCTGTCTTACTATTATATAATCTATCTTAAACCTGTCAGTATCTCCAGGCTTCTTCCATGTATACAACCTTCTTTTATGATTCTTGAACCAAGTGTTAGCTATGATTAAGTTATGCTCTGCGCAAAATTTTATCAGGCGGCTTCCTCTTTCATTTCTTAGCCCCAATCGATATTCACCTACCACGCTTCCTTCTCTCCCTTTTCCTACTACCGAATTCCAGTCACCCATGACTATTAAATTTTCGTCTCCCTTCACAATCTCAATAATTTTTTTTATCTCATCATACATTTCATCAATATCTTCATCATCTGCAGGCCTCGCTGTAGATTTGATCAAAGAAGTCGCTTGTCTTCTGTTCACTGCAATGTGACATGTTACCACGTGGAGCGCTAGCATCGCTGCATTCTGTCGTCTGTAGTGTTTTTATAAACATTGCGGGTAAATACAATTGGCGTGTGCCGACAACTACCAAATTAATAGAGATGTGTGAAGCTGATGAGGCACTTTACAACGTGGGCCACCCTGAATACAAAAATAGATTACGAAGGTTGGAGACCAGACCTAATCTAACCTAACCCTCTCCTGTAGCAAGGAATCGGTGTGTTACAGTGAGCGTGTCTTGTGCAGATGTAGCAGTTCGTAAGTGAATATTCTGCTTTGTGATACGAGGACACACTTCACTGAGCACATACTGAAATGTATGCTCATCCATTCTTAAATAATTGATGTACGACTTGACGTCCTCTACTATAAGCTCACGTAACAAGTTTTGTTGAATGCTTTTATCGTGTCGTCGTAAAACCCACGGCTTCACCCAGGTTTGTTTCCTTTTTCTCTCCCCACTTCTCCTCCCTATGTGACTATGAGGGGTTACAAGGTTTAAGAGATAATTATAAGTTTGGACATCCATCCGCAAATAATTTCGCCAATCGTTAGGTTCGCCCTGCAGCTCTCGCAGTAAATTTACGTGAGAAAACTGCTTTCGCTTTAGCAGCCACTGTCTACACCATTTTGACCGCTTTCTCTTGTCTTCTGTGGTTGGTCTGAATGTTTTTTGCAACACAAGCTGCGAACACAGACCACAACAGGACTTCCTCCATTTCTATATTTCAAAATAACTGAATTAAATTTTTGACGTTTACGGGGAGCGTAGTCGCTTGCCACTGATATTTCTTTTCTATACCGACAGATGGCGGGCGAGTAGTAGATTGGGGTTTGTGTCGTGTGCACACTCCACATTTGCAGCGATCTTTTGCATATACAGACATCTGCACCGATGTCTGCGCAGACAGATCGTTGCGTGTGGACCGGGTTTAATACCGGCCTAACTAACCGCGCATAGCAAATCATCATAAAACCGTAACAGACAATTAACAGCAGCAGTTCGCATCGATGAGAAGACTGTGCGGACTCGCAAACGGACGTTCGTACACTACGCGAGGAACGATTTTCTTTAGAGATTTTCAGGTGCTGTTCCACGTTATCCGACGGGGACAGACAACCATCATTGCGTGTCGCGTCTCCACTCCGCCGACCAAGCTGCAGCAGTAGCGGCTCAACATCATCAACAGCGACAACAAAATGGGAGAGGGGATGTCACAACTCTTTAACTCGGTGTATCCCGGAATAGGGTGGCCATATTTTCTTCGGACAAAAGTGGGACTTTCATACATTTTCTTGGCCAAAAATGGGACAATTTTTATTTCTCGTTAAATATCACTTTTAATGCTAACATTTCTTCTTCCTCTGCAAATACAGCCTTCACTGATATTTGTGTGTGTGTGTGTGTGTGCGTGTGTGTGTGTGTGTGTGTGTGTGTGTGTGTGTGTGTACAAAACCAAACAAAGAATGGAAAGACTGGAAACAAGTACATTTCAAGTTTTCAGAAATTTACTTATTAAGAAATGTAACATTTATAACACAGTATGTAGAAAAACATACAGTAACAATCACTACAAAAAAGTTCGTAGTGAACACAAGGAATTTATGGTTTTGTGGGTTCCACACTGCAATCATATTTCTTCGAAGATGAAATTTCATTCAGCAACTCAGGTTCGCCTAATAGGTATGAGCAGAAGTCAGCGCAACTGTATTTACTGAAGTTTAAACAGGTCAGTAAAATACACTTCAAGCTCCTCACCGTAAATCTATTGCTCTCATCTGTCCACTGTGACGATAGTAAGCTGAAAACTCTTTCAATATTTGCATTGTGGGCAGGGAGAGAAAAGAAGTACTGCGCTATATTAAGCGATTCTCTGAACTGTTCATTACACTGGCAAGATCTGAAAAACCTACACCATTTTTCATGTGCCATCAACTGATTCCATTGTTCACTGTCTATTTCCACTTGTTGTTTTACAAATGACTGTATGTGAACCATTTCATCAAATAAGAGGATGTCATTTACTAGAATGCCCTTTTCATTTAGCCACATTAAAGTATTTTCAACTACTGACCATTCTGGTGGTTCTGTGAGCATCATCCATGAGAATACAGAAAACTCAGCTATTCCCTGTAACCATGAGGATAAATAGTCTACTGAAGCATCATAAAACGTTGATACTGCTATGTCAAATTTCTTAACAGACTGGTCACCACAATAATTCAGCAGTTTTTTTACACTTAGTGGTACAAAATGTTCATGTTTCCTTTAATTTGGACTTGTCAAAGCTTTATTTAAGACTGCTAACACTTCACATATGGAATTATTCTGTCTCTCAATGCTCAGAATGGATTGTTAGAAAACACTCATTTGTGAATGTACTAATAGTAAATAACACTCATTTATAGGATCACTGAAAAAACTCTTTAAGATTGCAGAGCACTTTGAGTTAGACTGTGACAAAAAGTAAGATTTCAAAGGTTCATACATATTCAAGATCCTTTCTATGGCTGGCAACAATGAAAGCCAGCTTGTTTTGGAAAAGGAAAGTAAATTTTTGTAACTGACACCAACAAATTCACAGAATTCAGTGACTTCTGCAACACGAATAGAAAAAAATATTAAAATGGTTGTACAACTTCATGACAATGCAGTCAATGTCAACAGGTAAAACATCACAAGCACTTTGAAGTGTGGTATGAACCACATGTGCTGGACAACCTATCCCAACAATGTAAGAGTTTTTTAATTTTTCTTTCAGATGTGTGAAAACATTATTTCCCTCTTTCTTCATTAACCTCCCAAAATTACAGTTAGTATTGTCTGCACCAAATGCAACACTCTTCAAGATGATACCAAATGACTGTATAACACGAGAAAGATAACTGGAAATTGTTTCGGACTTTTCGTTCTGCAATTCATCAAGATCAAGCAATTTCGTCTGCAGTTCACCCTCACTTACAGAAAAATAGTGAACTATCACAGGAAAAATTTTCTGACACCCATGGTTGCTAGCATCAATAGATATTGAAAAGTATTTTGCACTGTTTACAGCAGATAGGACCTGTTTCTGGGAATGCGGAGCTATAACATTGTTGATAATTGCTTCACACTTTGTTCTTCCACACGAGACATTTTCTGCAATCTTAGAATCAGGAAAAAAAATTTTGTTTAATTGAACATTGCAGTCATTAGAACGATAGCTTTGGTGGTGTTCAACAACATGGAATGACAGGGTTCCTTCTGCTGCAGCTACGTTTTTCTGTTCCTGTGTATTTGAAATTACAAAATATCTCGTCAGTTTTTGCGAGGAACCTGCCGATCGAAGATTCTTCCTGTGTTTCTCTGATTCCATATGATGCCTGAGATCTGCAACGCCACGATGAGACACGGATACAACACAGTTACATTTTGCTGAACATTCATTGTCTGTAGCAGTGAAGCAAAGAAATTTCCTCTGAAGCTCTTCCGAAAACTTAATTTTCGTTTCGGCATCGCCACGACGTGCTATCACTTCACGAAACTGACACTGAGTGCTGACAACAATGGCAAGCAAAAGCAAAGAAAATAAGAGTACGCAACAACTATAGTGCTTAAGCTGTACAAGCTGCAATCAAGTTCTAAGGCCTCCGATTTTTTTTCTCCGGACTGGAAAGAGTTAGAAACATGCGCATTGTTTCAAAATGAGGCCGCGTTCATTGTCAATACATCCCAGAAATGGCAGCACCATATGGCAGATGGAATTTTACCGCCAGTGGCGAGAATGAGAACTGTTTTAAATACTTAAAATGGCGACGTTTTCCTTACTTGAACAGCCTGCAATCATTCGTTTTCTGAATCTGCGTGGTGTGAAACCAATTGAAAGTCATCACAGTTGAAGGAGACATGTTGTGATGGAGTTATGGATGTGTCGAAAGTGCGTTCGTGGGTGTGACAGTTTAATGAAGGCAGAACATCGTGTGACAACAAACCGAAACAACCTCGTGCTCGCACAAGCCGGTCTGACGACACGATCGAAAAAGTGGAGAGAATTGTTTTGGGGGATCGCCGAATGACTGTTGAACAGATCGCCTCCAGAGTTGGCATTTCTGTGGGTTCTGTGCACACAATCCTGCATGACGACCTGAAAATGCGAAAAGTGTCATCCAGGAGGGTGCCACGAATGCTGACGGACGACCACACAGCTGCCCGTGTGGCATGCTGCCGAGCAATGTTGACGCGCAATGACAGCACGAATGGGACTTTCTTTTCGTCGGTTGTGACAATGGATGAGACGTGGATGCCATTTTTCAATCCAGAAACAAAGCGCCAGTCAGCTCAATGGAAGCACACAGATTCACCGCCACCAAAAAAATTTCGGGTAACCGCCAGTGCTGAAAAAATGATGGTGTCCATGTTCTGGGACAGCGAAGGGCGTAATCCTTACCCATTGGGTTCCAAAGGGCACTACGGTAGCAGGTGCATCCTACGAAAATGTTTTGAAGAACATATTCCTTCCCGCACTGCAACAAAAACGTCCGGGAAGGACTGCGCATGTGCTGTTTCACCGAGACAACGCACCCGCACATCGAGCTAACGTTACGCAACAGTTTCTTCGTGATAACAACTTTGAAGTGATTTCTCATGCTCCCTACTCGCCTGACCTGGCTCCTAGTGACTTTTGGCTTTTTCCAACAATGAAAGACACTCTCCGTGGCCGCACATTCACCAGCCGTGCTGCTATTGCCTCGGCGATTTTCCAGTAGTCAAAACAGACTCCTAAAGAAGCCTTCGCCGCTGCCATGGAATCATGGCGTCAGCGTTGTGAAAAATGTGTACGTCTGCAGGCCGATTACGTCTAGAAGTAATGCCAGGTTCATCAATTTCGGGTGAGTAGTTAATTAGAAAAAAAATCGGAGGCCTTAGAACTTGAATGCACCTCGTATTTCTGATTTTAGGTCTCCCCTCATATTTACAACTTGACCCAGAGAGACATTCTGTAACTCTTTGCAAATGCGTGCGTCCAACAGATATAAAACTTCCTGGCAGATTAAAAATGCGTGCCGGGCCGAGACTCGAACATGGGACCTTTGGCTTTCGCGGGCAAGTGCTCTACCATCTGAGCTACCTAAGCACGACTCATGATCCATCCTCACAGCTTCAATTCTGCCAGTACCTCATCTCTTTCCAACATATCTATTTCTCTCCGGTGCCCATTCATTATTATCTTAGTTTCATCACAATTCAGTTTTTCACCAGCATCACATTAGACTAACACTAGTTCGGTAAGCAATATTTCAAATTACAAGAACCTTCAACATCGCAGCACGTCAGCAATCGTTGGTTGTTGTTGTTGTGGTCTTCAGTCCTGAGACTGGTTTGATTCAGCTCTCCATGCTAATCTATCCTGTGCAAGCTTCTTCATCTCCCAGTACCTACTGCAGCCTACATCCTTCTGAATCTGTTTAGTGTATTCATCTCTTGCTCTCCCCCTACGATTTTTACCTTCCACGCTGCCCTCCAATACTAAATTGGTGATCCCTTGATGCCTGAACACATGTCCTACCAACCGATCCCTTCTTCTAGTCAAGTTGTGCCAAAAACTTCTCTTCTCCCCAATGCTATACAATACCTCCTCATTAGTTACGTGATATACTCACCTAATCTTCAACATTCTTCTGTAGCACCACATTTCGAAAGCTTCTATTCTCTTCTTGTCCAAACTTTTTATTGTCCATGTTTCACTTCCATACATGGCTACGCTCCACAGAAATACACTCCTGGAAATGGAAAAAAGAACACATTGACACCGGTGTGTCAGACCCACCATACTTGCTCCGGACACTGCGAGAGGGCTGTACAAGCAATGATCACACGCACGGCACAGAGGACACACCAGGAACCGCGGTGTTGGCCGTCGAATGGCGCTAGCTGCGCAGCATTTGTGCACCGCCGCCGTCAGTGTCAGCCAGTTTGCCGTGGCATGCGGAGCTCCATCGCAGTCTTTAACACTGGTAGCATGCCGCGACAGCGTGGACGTGAACCGTATGTGCAGTTGACGGACTTTGAGCGAGGGCGTATAGTGGGCATGCGGGAGGCCGGGTGGACGTACCGCCGAATTGCTCAACACGTGGGGCGTGAGGTCTCCACAGTACATCGATGTTGTCGCCAGTGGTCGGCGGAAGGTGCACGTGCCCGTCGACCTGGGACCGGACCGCAGCGACGCACGGATGCACGCCAAAACCGTAGGATCCTACGCAGTGCCGTAGGTTACCGCACCGCCACTTCCCAGCAAATTAGGGACACTGTTGCTCCTGGGGTATCGGCGAGGACCATTCGCAACCGTCTCCATGAAGCTGGGCTACGGTCCCGCACACCGTTAGGCCGTCTTCCGCTCACGCCCCAACATCGTGCAGCCCGCCTCCAGTGGTGTCGCGACAGGCGTGAATGGAGGGACGAATGGAGACGTGTCGTCTTGAGCGATGAGAGTCGCTTCTGCCTTGGTGCCAATGATGGTCGTATGCGTGTTTGGCGCCGTGCAGGTGAGCGCCACAATCAGGACTGCATACGACCGAGGCACACAGGGCCAACACCCGACATCATGGTGTGGGGAGCGATCTCCTACACTGGCCGTACACCACTGGTGATCGTCGAGGGGACACTGAATAGTGCACGGTACATCCAAACCGTCATCGAACCCATCGTTCTACCATTCCCAGACCGGCAAGGGAACTTGCTGTTCCAACAGGACAATGCACGTCCGCATGTATCCCGTGCCACCCAACGTGCTCTAGAAGGTGTAAGTCATCTACTCTGGCCAGCAAGATCTCCGGATCTGTCCCCCATTGAGCATGTTTGGGACTGGATGAAGCGTCGTCTCACGCGGTCTGCACGTCCAGCACGAACGCTGGTCCAACTGAGGCGCCAGGTGGAAATGGCATGGCAAGCCGTTCCACAGGACTACATCCAGCATCTCTACAATCGTCTCCATGGGAGAATAGCAGCCTGCATTGCTGCGATAGGTGGATATACACTGTACTAGTGCCGACATTGTGCATGCTCTGTTGCCTGTGTCTATGTGCCTGTGGTTCTGTCAGTGTGATCATGTGATGTATCTGACCCCAGGAATGTGTCAATAAAGTTTCCCCTTCCTGGGACAATGAATTCACGGTGTTCTTATTTCAATTTCCAGGAGTGTACATTCAAAAACGACTTCCTGACACTTAAATCTATACTCGATGATAACAAATTTCTCTTCTTCAGAAACGCTTTCCTTGCCACTGCCAGTCTACGTTTTATATCCTCTCTACTTCGACCATCATCAGTTATTTTGCTCCCCAAATAGCAAAACTCCTTTACTACTTTAAGTGTCTCATTTCCTAATCTAATTCCCTCAGCATCACCCGAATAATTAGACTACATTCCATTATCCTCGTTTTACTTTTGTTGATGTTTAGTACCTACTCCAAATTTTTCTTTTGTTTCCTTTACTGCTTGCTCAATATACAGATTGAATAACATCGGGGAGAGGCTACAACCCTGTCTCACTCCCTTCCCAGCCACTGCTTCCCTTTCATGTCCCTCGACTCTTATAACTGCCATCTGGTTTCTGTACAATTTGTAAATAGCTTTCGCTCCCTGTATTTTACCCCTGCCACCTTTAGAATTTGAACGAGAGTATTCCAGTCAACATTGTCAAAAGCTTTCTCTAAGTTTACAAATGCTAGAAACGTAGGTTTGCCTTTCCTTAATCTTTCTTCTAAGATAAGTCGTAAGATCAGAATTGCCTCACGTGTTCCAACATTTCTACAGAATCCAAACTGATCTTCCCCGAGGTCGGCTTCTACCAGTTTTTCCATTCGTCTGTAAATATTGGTTAATATATTAAAAAACTAAAAACCCGCCTCAATTGCGAAAAAAGCACGTAGTGTTAAGTGTTAACGCAGGTTTCGGCGTAGATAACTACACCTTCTTCAGAACAACAATAAAACCCACAAGTGCCTAATAAGACCTTTGTCAATGATTTTTTCGTTTGTAAATGTATAGCTATGGTGTTCTTTCAATCATTGACAAAGGACTTCTTAGGCACTTTTGGGATTTATTGTTGTTCTCAAGAAGGTGTAGTTATCTACGCCGAAACCTGGGTTAACACTTAACACTAGGTGCTCTTTTCGCAATCGAGGCGGGTTTTTAGTTTTTTAATATGTTTCAAATTCTTTTGTACTATTTCCAAAGACGCAGAAGGGAAAAAAATTCGCAATACCAAAAATGGTTCAAATGGCTCTGAGCACTATGGGACTTAACATCTATGGGCATCAGTCCCCTAGAACTTAGAACTACTTAAACCTAACTAACCTAAGGACAGCACACAACACCCAGCCATCACGAGGCAGAGAAAATCCCTGACCCCGCCGGGAATCGAACCCGGGAACCCGGGTGTGGGAAGCGAGAACGCTACCGCACGACCACAAGATGCGGGCCGCAATACAAAAAATTATGAATGTAGAGTAATGAAATTTCTGAAATACATTTGCTTGGTATCATATTTGAGTGATTAACATATCAAGATCACAGGTTAGCCTAATGGAACCGCGAGACAAGGCATTGGTAATGTTAATCGCCAATCCATTGATAACCAGTGTAAAGGCCAGATTTTGGATGCATGTATGCAAACGTTCATGCATTGTGTTTTACAGGTGTCGAATGTCAGTTTGTGTGATGGCGTTCCATGCCTGTTGCACTTGGTCGGTCAATACAGGAACGGTTAATGCTGTTTGTGGATGATGCTGGAGTTGTAGTCCCATTACGTCGCGTATGTGGTCGACTGGAGACAGATCTGGTGAACGAGCAAGCCAAGACAACATGTCGACACGCTGTAGAGCATGTCGGCGAGCGTTATCCTGTTGGAAAACACCCCCTGGAATGCTGTTCATGAATGGCAGCTTACCAGATCGAAATGCCAGACTGACGTGTAAATTTGGAGTCAGGGTGCGTGGCATCGCCGCAAGAGTGCTCATACGAAATCACACCCCAGACCGAAACTAGAGATTACGCTGATACAATAGCTCCCTACTTAGCAATCATTTACAACCGCTCGCTCACCGATAGATCTGTACCTACAGATTGGAAAATTGCACAGGTCGCACCAGTGTTTAAGAAGGGTAGTAGGAGTAATCCGACGAACTACGGACCTATATCATTGGCGTCGGTTTGCAGTAGGGTTTTGGAGCATATGCTGTATTCAAACATTATGAATCACCTCGAAGGGAACGATATATTGATACGTAATCAGCACGGTTTCAGAAAACATCGTTCTTGTGCAACGCAGCTAGCTCTTTATTCGCAAGAAGTAACGGCCGCTATCGACAGGGGATCTCAAGTTGATTCCATATTTCTAGATTTCCAGAAAGCTTTTGACACGTTTCTCACGAGCGACTTCTAATCGAGCTGCGGGCCTATGGGGTATCGTCTCAGTTGTGCGACTGGATTCGTGATTTCCTGTCAGGAAGGTCGCAGTTCGTAGTAATGGATGGCAAATCATCGAGTAAAACTGAAGTGATATCAGGTGTTCCCCAGGGAAGCGTGCAGGGACCTCTGCTGTTCCTGATCTATATAAATGACCTGGGTGACAATCTGAGCAGGTCTCTTAGGTTGTTCGCAGATGATGCTGTAATTTACCGTCTAGTAAGGTCATCCGAAGACCAGTATCAGTTGCAAAGCGATTTAGAAAAGATTGCTGTACGGTGTGGCAGGTGGCAGTTGACGCTAAATAACGAAAAGTGTGAGGTGATCCACACGAGTTCCAAAAGAAATCCGTGGGAATTCGATTGCTCGATAAATAGTACATTTCTCAAGGCTGTCAATACAACTAAGTACCCGGGTGTTAAAATTACTAACAACTTCAGTTGGAAAGACCACATAGATAATATTGTGGGGAAGGCGAGCCAAAGGTTGCGTTTCATTGGCAGGACACTTGGAAGATGCAACAAGTCTACTAAAGAGACAGCTTACACTACACTCGTTCGTCCTCTGTTAGGATACTGCTGCGCGGTGTTGGATCCTTACCAGGTGGGATAGACGGAGGACATCTAAAGGGTGCAAAAAAAGGGCAGCTCGTTTTGTATTATCACGTAATAGGGGAGAGAGTGTGGCAGATATTATACGCGAGTTGGGATGGAAGTCATTAAAGCAAAGACGTTATTCGTCGCGGCGAGATCTATTTACGAAATTTCAGTCACCAACTTTCTCTTCCGAATGCGAAAATATTTTGTTGAGCCCAACCTACATAGGTAGGAATGATCACCAAAATAAAATAAAAGAGAAATCAGAGCTCGAGCAGAAAGGTTTAGGTGTTCGTTTTTCCCGCGCGCTGTTCGGGAGTGGAATGGTAGAGAGATAGTATGATTGTGGTTCGATGAATCCTCTGGCAAGCACTTAAATGTGAATTGCAGATCATTCCTACCTATGTAGGTTGGGCTCAACAAAATATTTTCGCATTCGGAAGAGAAAGTTGGTGACTGAAATTTCGTAAATAGATCTCGCAGCGACGAAAAACGTCTTTGCTTTAACGACTTCCATCCCAACTCGCGTATCATATCTGCCACAGTCTCTCCCCTACTACGTGATAATACAAAACGAGCTGCTCTTTTTTGCACCCTTTCGATGTCCTCCGTCAATCCCACCCGATAAGGATCCCACACCGCGCAGCAATATTCTAACAGAGGACGAACGAGTGTAGCGTAAGCTGTCTCTTTAGTGGACTTGTTGCATCTTCCAAGTGTCCTGCCAATGAAACGCAACCTTTGGCTCGCCTTCCCCACAGTATTATCTTTGTGGTCTTTCCAACTGAAGTTGTTAGTAATTTTAACACCCAGGTACTTAGTTGAATTGACAGCCTTGAGTACTGTACTATTTATGGAGTAATCGAATTACAACGGATTTCTTTTGGAACTCGTGTGGATCACCTCACACTTTTCGTTATTTAGCGTCAACTGCCACCAGCCACACCATACAACAATCTTTTCTAAATCGCTTTGCAACTGATACTGGTCTTTGGATGACCTTACTAGATGGTAAATTACAGCATCATCTGCGAACAACCTAAGAGAACTGCTCAGATTGTCACCCAGGTCATTTATATAGATCAGGAACAGCAGAGGTCCCTGCACGCTTCCCTGGGGAACACCTATCACTTCAATTTTACTCGATGATTTGCCGTCTATTACTACGAACTGCGACCTCCCTGACAGGAAATCACGAATCCAGTCGCACAACTGAGACGATACCCCATAGGCCCGCCATTTGATTAGAAGTAGCTTGTGAGGAACGGTGTCAAAAGCTTTCATTTTTTCAGCACTGGCGGTTACCCGAAATTTTTTTGGTGGCGGTGAATCTGTGTGCTTCCATTGAGCTGACTGGCGCTTTGTCTCTGGATTGAAAAATGGCATCCACGGCTCATCCATTGTCACAACCGACGAAACGAAAGTCCCATTCGTGCTGTCGTTGCGCGTCAACATTGCTCGGCAACGTGCCACATGGGCAACCGTGTGGTCGTCCGTCAGCATTCGTGGCACCCACCTGGATGACACTTTTCGCATTTTCAGGTCGTCATGCAGGATTGTGTGCACAGAACCCACAGGAATGCCAACTCTGGAGGTGATCTGTTCAGCAGTCATTCGGCGATCCCCCAAAACAATTCTCTCCACTTTCTCGATCGTGTCGTCAGACCGGCTTGTGCGAGCACGAGGTTGTTTCGGTTTGTTGTCACACAATGTTCTGCCTTCATTAAACTGTCGCACCCATGAACACACTTTCGATACATCCATAACTCCGTCACCACATGTCCCCTTCAACTGTCGATGAATTTCAATTGGTTTCATACCATACAAATTCAGAAAACGAATGATTGCACACTGTTCAAGTAAGGAAAACGTCGCCATTTTACGTATTTAAAACAGTTCTCATTCTCGCCGCTGGCGGTAAAATTCCATCTGCCGTACGGTGCTGCCATCCCTGGGACGTATTGACAATGAACGCGGCCTCATTTTAAAACAATGCGCATGTTTCTATCTCTTTCCAGTCCGGAGAAAAAAAATTGGAGGCCTTAGAACTTGAATGCACCACGTATTTAAAGCAAACCTGACCTACATCCCCATAGTGACACTACTAACCCCACTCTTATGTGACCGGCGCAATATCTGAACTCACATCGTCTTTCAGACGTACAAACGCATCTACCAACTTCATTTATGTCGCACTACTCCATCTTTCTATTGTGACTTTTTCCCTCAGTGCAGATACTTACACTATGTGATCAAAAGTATCCGGACACCCCCAAAAACATACGTTTTTCATATTAGGAGTATTCCACTGCCACCTATTGTTACGTACTGCCGGCCGGTTTCGCCGAGCGGTTCTAGGCGCTTCAGTGTGGAACCGCGTGACCGCTACGGTCGCAGGTTCGAATCCTGCCTCAGGCATGGATGTGTGAGATGTCCTTAGTTAGTTAGGTTTAAGTAGTTCTAAGTTGTAGGGGACTGATGACCTCAGATGTTAAGTCCCATAGTGCTCAGAGCCATTTGAGTCATTTTGTCAGGTACCACATATCAGCGACCTCAGCAGTCATTAGACATTGTGGCAGAGTAGAATGCGGCACTCCGTGAAAATCACGGACTTCGAACGTGGTCAGGTGATTGGGTGTCACTTCTGCCATACGTCTGTACGCGAGATTTCAACACTCCTAAACATCCCTAGGTCCACTGTTTCCGATGTGACAGTGAAGTGGAAACGTGAACAGACACGTACAGCACAAAAGCGTACAGGCCAACCACGTCTGTTTACTGACAGAGTCCGCCGACAGTTGAAGAGGGTCGTAATGTGTAATAGGCAGACATCTATCCAGACCATCACACAGGAATCTAAACTGCATCAGGATCCACTGCAAGTACTATGACAGTTAGGCGGGAGGTGAGAAAACTTGGATTTCATGGTCGAGCGGCTGCTCATAAGCCAAAAATCACGCCGGTAAATGCCAAACGACGCATCGCTTGGTGTAAGGAGCGTAAACATTGGACGACTGAACAGTGGAAAAACGTTGTGTGGAGTGACGATCACGGTACACAATGTGGCGATCCGATGGCATGGTGTGGGTGTGGCGAATGCCTGGTGAACGTCATCTGCCAGCGTGTGTAGTGCCAACACTAAAATTCGGAGGCTGTGGTCGTGTTTTTCATGGAGGGAGCTTGCACCCCTTGTTGTTACGTGTGGCACTATCACAGCACAGCCCTACATTGATGTTTTAAGCACCTTCTTGCTTCCCACTGTTGAAGAGCAATTCGGGGATGGCGACGGCACCTTTCAACACGATCGGGAACCTGCTCATAATGTACGACCTGTGGCGGAGTGATTACACGACAATAACATCCCTGTAATAGACTGACCTGCACAGAGTCCTGACCTGAATGCTATAGAACACCTTTGGGATGTTTTGGAACGCGATCTTCGTGCCAGGTCTCACTGACCGACATCGACACCCCTCCACAGTGCAGCACTCCGTGAAGAATGGGCTGCCATTTCCGAAGAAACCTTCTCGTACCTGATTGAACGTACGCCTGCGACAGTGCAAGCTGTCATTAAGGCTAAGGGTGGGCCAACACCATATTGAATTCCAGCATTACCGATGGGGGTCGCCACCAAATTATAAGTTCAAATGGTACAAATGGCTCTGAGCACTATGGGACTTAACATCTATGGTCATCAGTCCCCTAGAACTTAGAACTACTTAAACCTAACTAACCTAAGGACATCACACAACATCCAGTCATCACGAGGCAGAGAAAATCCCTGACCCCGCCAGGAATCGAACCCGGGAACCCGAGCGCGGGAAGCGAGAACGCTACCGCACGACCACGAGCTGCGGACAAATTATAAGTCATTTTCAGGCAGGCGTCCGGATACGTTTGACCACATAGTGTGTGTGTGAATACTCTTTCTTGGCGCTGCAATTTCTTCCGTTAGTGTAGAAGAATATCATGAGCATACCTCTACCATTATTGACGAACTTCAGTCGAGTCAGTCTGTTTTCCTCTCACTTCTTCAAATGGTTCAAATGGCTCTGAGCACTATGTGACTTAACTGCTGAGGTCATCAGTCGCCTAGAACATAGAACAAATTAAACCTAACTAACCTAAGGACAGCACACACATCCATGCCCGAGGCAGGATTCGAACCTGCGACCGTAGCGGTCGCTCGGCTCCAGACTGTAGTGCCTAGAACCGCACGGCCACTCAGGCCGGCTCCTCCCACTTCTTTCCTGTTATTAACTATGCACCGAGTCATGTTATCTGGAAAATTTTCAGTCCATCCACTTACCTCCTCCAATATAGCGTAAGTGCGTATTTTGTTGACTAGGGTAAGCAGGCGAGGTGAACACTTTATACGCAGCCGACTAGAACGTCCTACAGACCTCCAGTTGAAGGAGACGGAATGATAAAGTTTTATCGACGAGTAGCCGTTAATTCCATTAAAAGGTTCCCCACTTTGCTCTGATGAGACAGCGAACAAGCCATTAATGTATTCCGCTTCGCTGTTTGAAAGCACACACGTCGCGTGTTTCCCAGTTTGGAGAGATACCATCAGCCAACTGGCTGGAGAGCTCGGCATTAGCTTAGCCGAGGCTGTCTACAAACGACGCGTTCCTCATTCCCATGTATCCCACCGCATGTGTTGAGTACTGGCTGAAGCCGAACTCAACCGGTTATTGAGTGACGCGTTCCACAAATCATTCGATCGATTCTTTTATCCAAGTAATGACGAACAAGTAAGTTTCCAGTGTATACAGGGTGAGTCACCTAACAGTACCGCTGGATATATTTCGTAAACCACATCAAATAATGACGAATCGATTCCACAGACCGAACGTGAGGAGAGGGGCTAGTGTAATTGGTTAATACAAACCATAAAAAAATGCACGGAAGTATGTTTTTAACACAAACCTACGTTTTTTTAAATGGAACCCCGTTAGTTTTGTTAGCACATCTGAACATATAAACAAATACGTAATCAGTGCCGTTTGTTGCATTGTAAAATGTTAATTGCATCCGGAGATATTGTAACCTAAAGTTGACGCTTGAGTACCACTCCTCCGCTGTTCGATCGTGTGTATCGGAGAGCACCGAATTACGTAGGGATCCAAAGGGAACGGTGATGGACCGTAGGTACAGAAGAGACTGGAACAGCACATGACGTCCACATGCTAACACCTTTTTATTGGTCTTTTTCACTGACGCACATGTACATTACCATGAGGGGTGAGGTACACGTACACACGTGGTTTCCGTTTTCAATTACGGAGTGGAATAGAGTGTGTCCCGACATGTCAGGCCAATAGATGTTCAATGTGGTGGCCATCATTTGCTGCACACAATTGCAATCTCTGGCGTAATGAATGTCTTACACGCCGCAGTACATCTGGTGTAATGTCGCCGCAGGCTGCCACAATACGTTGTTTCATATCCTCTGGGGTTGTAGGCACATCACGGTACACATTCTCCTTTAACGTACCCCACAGAAAGAAGTCCAGAGGTGTAAGATCAGGAGAACGGGCTGGCCAATTTATGCGTCCTCCACGTCCTATGAAACGCCCGTCGAACGTGTACCTCACCCCTCATGGTAATGTACATGTGCGTCAGTGAAAAAGACCAATAAAAAGGTGTTAGCATGTGGACGTAATGTGCTGTTCCAGTCTCTTCTGTACCTAAGGTCCATCACCGTTCCCTTTGGATCCCTACGTAATTCGGTACTCTCCGATACACACGATCGAACAGCGGAGGAGTGGTACTCAAGCGTCAACTTTAGGTTACAATATCTCCGGTTGTAATTAACATTTTACAATGCAACAAACGGCACTTATTACGTATTTGTTTATATGTTCAGATGTGCTAAGAAAACTAACGGGGTTCCATTTAAAAAAACGTAGGTGTGTGTTAAAAAATATACTTCCGTGCATTTTTTTACACTAGCCCCTCTCCTCAAGTTCGGTCTGTGGAATCGGTTCGTCAGTATTTGATGTGGTTTACGAAATATATCCAGCGGTAACGTTAGGTGACTCACCCTGTATAAACATCATTACTGTTAACATTAAGGAACATGTAATTTCTAGTCATACGCAAGCAACTACATATGCCTGCCTCTCTTTCACCGACTTTATACGATTGAATAAAAGATAAAATCTTTGTTGCTGCCTATTGAACTCTTTTTCTGAACCAGTGGCAGCTGAAATAAAGGGCGACGAAGGTCTTTTTCTCTCCAGCGTTCTACGTATGGACCACATTGTTCTTTTCAAATTGTGATGAATTATTTATGACACATATGATGAGAAATTACACTGAAGAGCCAAAGAACCTGGTAAACCTCCCTAATGCCGGCCGGTGTGGCCGAGCGGTTCTAGGCGCTTCAGTCTGGAACCGCGCGACCACTACGGTCGCAGGTTCGAATCCTGCCTCGGGCATGGATGTGTGCGATGTCCTTAGGTTAGTTAGGTTTAAGTAGTTCTAAGTTCTAGGGGACTGATGACCTCAGATGTTAACTCCCATAGTGCTCAGAGCCATTTGAACCTCCCCAATATAGTATAGGGACCCAGCGAGCACGCAGAAGTGCCGCAATACTACGTGTCATGGACTCGACTAATGTCTGGAGTAGTGCTGGAGGGAAATCACGAATCCTGCACGGCTGTCCATAAATCCGTGAGAGTACGAGCCGTGGAGATCTCTTCGCAACAGCACATTGGAAGGCATCCCAGATATGCTCAGTAATTGTTCATGCCTGGGGAGTTTGGTGGCCAGCGGAAGTGTTTAAACTCAGAAGAGTGTTCCTGGACCCTCTCTGTAGCAATTCTGGACGTGTGGGGTGTCGCATTGTCCTGCTGGAACTGCCCAAGTCCGTCGGAATGCAAAATGGACATGAATGGCAGCAGGTGATCAGACAGGATGCTTACGTACGTGTCATTTGTCAGAGTCTACTACGTGATTCTATATCTACGTGATTACTCTGCTATTAACAATAAACTGCCTATCAGAGGCTTCAATGAACCACCTTCAAGCTATCTCTCCACCGTTCCACTCTCGAACGGCACTCGGGAAAAACGAGCACTTAAATTTTTCCGTGCGAGCCCTGATTTCTCTTATTTTACCGTGATGATCATTTCTCCCTATGTAGGGGGGCGCCAACAGAATGTTTTCGCAACCGGAGGAGAATTCTGGTGATTGAAATTTCATGAGAAGATCCAGTTGCAACGAAAAACGCCTTTGTTTTAATGATAGCCAGTCCAATTCACGTATCATGTCTGTGACACTATAACCCCTATTTCGCGATAATACAAAACTAGCTGCCCTTCTTTCAACTTTTTCGATGTCATCCGTCAGTCCCACCTGATGCGGATCCCACACCGCACACCAATAGTACTCCTGTGAATAACTTCTCACTTTTCTTTATTCAGGGTCAATTGCCACTTTTCGCACCACACAGATATCTTATGTAGATCATTTTGCTATTCGTTTTGATCATCTGACGAGTTTAGAAGACGGTAAATGACAGCATCGTCTGCAAACAATCTAAGACGGCTACTCAGATTGTCTCCTATGTCGGTAATATAGATCAGGAACAATAGAGGGCCTATAACACTTCCTTTGGGAACGCCGGATATTACTTCTGTTTTACTCG
The DNA here is from genome assembly GCF_021461385.2 of Schistocerca piceifrons. Classification (NCBI taxonomy): domain Eukaryota; kingdom Metazoa; phylum Arthropoda; class Insecta; order Orthoptera; family Acrididae; genus Schistocerca; species Schistocerca piceifrons. The sequence continues at coordinate 25,310,043 of NC_060148.1, read as the reverse complement.
ATGACTTTCCGTCTATTACTACGAACTGTCACCTTTCTGACAGGAAATCACGAATCCAGTCGCACAACTGAGGCGATACTCCGTAGGCACGCAGTTTGGTTAGAAGACGCTTGTGAGGAACGGTGTCGAAAGCCTTCTGGAAATATAAAAATACGGAATCAATTTGACATCCCCTGTCGATAGCACTTATTACTTCATGAGTATAAAGAGCTAGTTGTGTTTCACAAGAACGATATTTTCTGAATCCGTGCTGACTATGTCTCAATAAATCGTTTTCTTCGAGGTACTTCATAATGTTCGAATAATGTTCCAAAACCCTACTGCAAATCGACGTTAATGATGTAGGCCTGTAATTCAGCGGATTACTCCTACTTCCCTTTCTGGGTATTGGTGTGACTTGAGCAATTTTCCAGTCTTTAGGTACGGATCTTTTTTCAGTGAGAGAGTGGTTGTATATAATTGCTAAATATGGAGCCATTTTATCAGCATACTCTGAGAGGAACCTGACTGGTATACAATCTGGACCGGAGGCCTTGCCTTTATTAAGTGATTTAAGCTGCTTCGTTACAGCGAGGATATCTACTTCTATGTTTCTCATCTTGGCAGTTGTTCTTGGTTGGAATTCGGGGATATTTACTTCGTCGTCTTTGGTGAAGGAGTTTCGGAAAACCGTGTGTAATAACTCTGCTTTAGTGGCACTGTCGTATCTAAACGTATCAGGGGTCCCATATCAGCCCAACTGGACACGTCCCACACCATTACAGGGTACATTAGTGGACCTTCGGCCCCGAAAGCCCGTATCGATGATGTTTCGTTGAATGGCTCGCACGTGGACACTTGTTGATGTTCCAGCATTGACTATATATGACGGTAGTATCTGTTCCCGAAAGAACAGTTACCGTGGATGACCATGTAGCTTTGCTAGAAATGAAATGATAATTAAATGGACACCCTAGCTGCAAACAGGCGTTGATGTACTTCATTGGGGACATGAAAATGTGTGCCCCGACCGAGACTCGAACCCGGGATCTCCTGCTTGCAGGTCCAATTAATTATCGTTTCATTTCTAGCAAAGCTGCATGGTCATCCACGGTAACTGTTCTTTTGGGACCAGATACTACCGTCATATATAGTTGACAGAAGAGCTTCTGTGAAGCTTGGAAGGTAGGAGACGAGGTACTGGCAGAAATGAAGCTGTGAGGACGGGTGGTGAGTCGAGCTTGGGCAGTTCAGTATGTAGATCACTTGCCTGCGAAAGGAAAAAGGCCGTAAGTTCGAGTCTCGGTCCGACACACAGTTTTAATCTGCCAGGAAGCTCCCCGTGGATAAGCAGGAGATCCCGGGTTCGAGTCCCGGTCGGGCCACACATTTTCAACATGTCCCCAATGAAGTACATCAACGCCTGTATGCAGCTAGGGTGTCCATTTAATTATCATTTCATTTCCAGCATTGAAATCAGCAGCAGTTTACGGAAGGGTTGCACTTCTGTCACGTAGACCTATTCTCTTCAGCCGTCGCTGATCCTGTTTTTGCAGGATATTTCTCCGTCCGCAGCGATGTCGAAGATTTGATGTTATGCAGGATTCCTGATATTCACGGTAAACTCGTGAAATTTTATTACGGGAGAATGCCCACTTCGCCGGCCGCTGGTGGCCGAGCGGTTCTGGCGCTACAGTCTGGAACCGCGCGACCGCTACGGTCGCAGGTTCGAATCCTGCCTCGGGCATGGATGTGTGTGTTGTCCTTAGGTTAGTTAGGTTTAAGTAGTTCTAAGTTCTAGGGGACTTATGACCTCAGCAGTTGAGTCCCATAGTGCTCAGAGCCATTTGAACCATTTGAATGCCCACTTCATCGCTACCTCGGAGATGCTGTGTCCCATTAGTCGTGCGCCGACTATGACACCACGTTGAAACTCACTTAAATCTTGATATCCTGCCACTGGAGCAGCATTAACCGATCTCACAACTGCGCCAGACACTGCTTTTATACAGGTATTGCCGACCGCACCGTCGTATTCTGCCTCTTTACATATCTCTGTATTTGAATACGCTTGCCGTTACCGGTTTCTTTGACGCTTCAGTGTTCAAAAAAGTGCTTAAATGACAAATGGTTGTTGTGGTATGTTTCCTTTCGAAGTTTTACTTAATAAATGTACTGCATCGCACCTAATTCAAATCCTCAAGCAGAAGTGTCTGAAACAGTCGTAGAACGGGAACTGTATGTATCCTAGCATGGGCTCCTTTTCAAAATATTATGTACTCACTCCCCTTTACAAGTCACAGAAGTTTGTAACGGAAATTTCCGAACACCCTGTACGTTCCAAACCCCATCACAAGTCGACGTCCGTGCTGTGGGTCTGTAATTCAGACCATCAATCCTGTTTATTTTTTTGAGATATGGTATGAGGAGAACAACTTCCCAGTCTTTAGGTACAGATCTTTCGTCGAGCGAACGATTGTATATGATTAATAACAAGGGAACCTCCCCGTCGCACCCCCCTCAGATTTAGTTATAAGTTGGCACAGTAGATAGGCCTTGAAAAACTGAACACAGATCAATCGAGAAAACAGGAAGAAATTGTGTGGAACTATGAAAAAAATAAGCAAAATATACAAACTGAGTTGTCCATGCGCAAGATAGGAAACATCACGAATGATGTGAGTTCAGGAGCGCCTTGGTTCTGTGGTTAGCGTGAGCAGCTGCGGAACGCGAGATCCTTGGTTCAAGTTTTCCCTCAAGCGAAGAGTTTAATTTTTTTTATTTCCAGACAATTATTATCTGTCTGTCCGTCCATCCGATGCGGGATTACTGCGTAGTATGGGGACGCTACACCTAAACAAACATCGAAACACATATTCCTGTCATGTGACGCACATGCCGTCACCAGTGTCGTATAGAATATATCAGACTGTTTTCCTGTGGAGGAATCGGTTGACCTATGACCTTGCGATCAAATGTTTTCGGTTCCCATTGGAGAGGCACGTCCTTTCGTCTACTAATCGCACGGTTTTGCGGTGCGGTCGCAAAACACAGACACTAAACTTATTACAGTGAACAGAGACGTCAATGAACGAACGGACAGATCATAACTTTGCGAAAATAAAGAAAGTAAACTTTTCACTCGAGGGAAAACTTGAACCAAGGACCTCTCGTTCCGCAGCTGCTCACGCTAACCACGGGACCAAGGCGCTCCTGAACTCACGTTATCCTTGATGTTGCCTATATTGCGCATGGACTACTCAGTTTGTATATTTTGCTTATTTTTTTCATAGATCCACACAGCTTCTTCCTGTTTTCTCGATTGACCTGTGTTCAGTTTTTCAAGGCCTAATCACTGTGCAACTTATAACTAAATCTGAAGGGGGTGCGATGAAGAGGTTCCCTTGTAAGTATGGAGCATTGTCTGAAAGTCACGTAACTGGTATACTGTCTGTAATGGAGGACTTGTGTTTATTTAGTGATTTGATGGGAGTTAAAATCTTATACATGTTCGTTATTTACGAAAGACATTCATGTCTTGACCCGAAAGTGATTCAAAAATCGTATTTATAGATATGTAATAATGCTACCATTTATAGTAAAATAATGTTTCCTGTTTTTTTCTACGTATAAAGATATACCTCTTGTAATCAAAGTCGTAATGACATCGTTTGGCCAGCGTCATTTTGCTAAGACTGCCAAATGGAAATGAACAATGTGTAGTGTCGGTAAAGAAACAAGCGATGATTATATAAGTCTGTGGCGCTTGTTGGATACCACAAAATATGAGCATCTCCTTCTATGTGCGTCTGTATTAAGTATATGATATTTAATTAGAACGAGCAAGTCGACTTTATTTAGAAAAGCACATCTCATTGATTCCTGTGGTAACAACTATTACTTTGTATGAATATTTGTGTCTTTCTGTTCACAGCCAATAAAGAAAGGATTGTTGACCGGACACGCGCATTCTTTCGTTACTGATTTGAATTTAAGAGATCGAACTGCCGATCATTTCTTTTCATTCCCTGCGTGTATCTTTACGTAACAATAATGTTAAGCTGATCGGTCAATTATCGTCGAACAATGACGGTGGCAGTCGTTTCAGTGGCCTTATTGTCTTCTCCACACGATATTATTGGACGGCGGCGTAAATGGGTGTTTAATTCACATCTCTTATTGGTAATAATTAATTTTATTTTCTCATATTTTTTGCTTACGTTATCGCCTATGGGCGTTTTCTCTCGGAAGTTACGGAAGTGTACAACAGTCAATAATTTTCTTTGCTGTGACATACTGGGAAAGTTTGGCTTCATAGAGATCTCCCACAATCTTTTCATGCACTATAAATTGATAGAGAGAGAGAGAGAGAGAGAGAGAGAGAGAGAGAGAGAGAGAGAGACAGAGGGAGAGAGAGAGAAATGTTTCAGAATCGGAATGCCCTATCTCGCGAAAGGTCAATTTGCTAACCGTACTATTCTTTCTGAACTACTGTACCTGCAGCATTTGAATCTTGACAGCTATTTTCAGCATGCATTGTTTCTTTGTTGTTGATATAATTTTTATACAATTTTTATCCTTAAGCAATTTTAATTGAGGAAAATTTCACCTAAAGCACCATAAATCGAGCCGGCCGCTGTGGCCGAGCGGTTCTAGGCGCTTCAGTCAGAAGCCGCGCTGCTGCTACGGTCGCAGGTTCGAATCCTGCCTCGGGCATGGATGTGTGTGATGTCCGTAGGTTAGTTAGGTTTAAGTAGTTCTAAGTTCTAGGGGACTGATGGCCTCTGATGTTAAGTCCCATAGTGCTCAGAGCCATTTGAACCATTTTTGAAAACTAGTTTCTTATTTCAGTTTTATCCCAACAAGTACACACGAGTCCACATGAGGTTGATTTGGTTCTGGATGCAACCTAAAAGGCATTTACTGAAATGATCACGGTGCCCAAAGTCTGGCTTCATTGCTTCAATAATAACCACTGGTATAGAATTTTTTATGGTGATAAAGAACTCCAGTAGGTTGTCATTATGGAGACGTGGCTATACTGTGAGAGCGATAAGAAATTCCACCTGTAGATTCGCTTACACAAATCGGTTGCTTTTTAAATAATTATGCATACCAAGACAGCGAAGAAACTACGTCACTCAGTAGGAGGTGCATTCAAGGTCTAAGGCCTACGATTTTTTTTCTCCGGACTGGAAAGAGATAGAAACATGCGCATTGTTTTAAAATGAGGCCGCATTCATTGTCAATACGACCAAGAGATGGCAGCACCGTACAGCAGATGGAATTTTACCGCCAGTGGCGAGAATGAGAACTGTTTTAAATACTTAAAATGGCGACGTTTTCCTTACTTGAACAGTGTGCAATCATTCGTTTTCTGAATTTGCGTGGTGTGAAACCAATTGAAATTCATCGACAGTTGAAGCAGACATGTGGTGACGGAGTTATGGATGTGTCGAAAGTGCGTTCGTGGGTGCGACAGTTTAATGAAGGCAGAACATCGTGTGACAACAAACCAAAACAACCTCGGGCTCGCACAAGCCGGTCCGACGACACGATCGAGAAAGTGGAGAGAATTGTTTTGGGGGATCGCCGAATGACTGCTGAACAGATCACCTCCAGAGTTGGCATTTCTGTGGGTTCTGTGCACACAATCCTGCATGACGACCTGAAAATGCGAAAAGTGTCATCCAGGTGGGTGCCACAAATGCTGACGGACGACCACACGGCTGCCCGTGTGGCACGTTGCCGAGCAATGTTGACGCGCAACGACAGCACGAATGGGACTTTCTTTTCGTCGGTTGTGACGTTGGATGAGACGTGGATACCATTTTTCAATCTAGAAACAAAGCGCCAGTCAGATCAATGGAAGCACACAGATTCACCGCCACCAAAAAAAATTCGGGTAACCGCCAGTGCTGAAAAAATGATGGTTTCCATGTTCTGGGACAGCGAGGGCGTAATCCTTACCCATTGCGTTCCAAAGGGCACTACGGTAACAGGTGCATCCTACGAAAATGTTTTGAAGAACAAATTCCTTCCTGCACTGCAACAAAAACGTCCGGGAAGGGCTGCGCGTGTGCTGTTTCACCGAGACAACGCACCCGCACATCGAGCTAACGTTACGCAACAGTTTCTTCGTGATAACAACTTTGAAGTGATTCCTCATGCTCCCTACTCACCTGACCTGGCTCCTAGTGACTTTTGGCTTTTTCCAACACTGAAAGACACTCTCCGTGGCCGCACATTCACCAGCCGTGCTGCTATTGCCTCGGCGATTTTCCAGTAGTCAAAACAGACTCCTAAAGAAGCCTTCGCCGCTGCCATGGAATCGTGGCGTCAGCGTTGTGAAAAATGTGTACGTCTGCAGGGCGATTACGTCGAGAAGTAACGCCAGTTTCATCGATTTCGGGTGAGTAGTTAATTAGAAAAAAAATCGGAGCCTTAGAACTTGAATGCACCTCGTACAATAAGTAGGGTTGCTATGGCAATGATACCAACGAAAAGATCAAATTTTGTACAAGAGCAGAATCAAATCTACGGCCTTCTATAGGGGATAGGCAAAATAATGTGAACAGTGGTAGTAATGGGATGGTTGCGTTTGACGGTCAACAACGCAGCTAAGGACACGTGTCGCTCTGGACTGTGCGTGTTCAGTAGGGACTAGGCATCAGTGCAGCCTGTTTACACATCGTGTTTGCATCCAGAAGCCGAGGTCGACGTGCAATGAAAGAGCTAACAGAGTTCCAAAGACAACAGATTGTGGGGGCCCGATTAGCAGGAGCATCAGTAACCGAGACAGCCAACTTACTGAATGATTCAAGAGCAGCTGTTTCAGTCATGACAGCCTACACAAAACATGGAAAGACACCATCGTGTAAACGTAGTAGTGGACGCACTATCAGTAGAATTTTGGAACACGAATTATGTTCGAGTATAATGACTTTTCTGGAGGCTAAAAATCTACTCTGTAGGAATCAACGTGGGTTTCGAAAAAGATGATCGTGTGAAACCCAGCTCGCGCTATTCGTCCACGAGACTCAGAGGGCCATAGACACGGGTTCCCAGGTAGATGCCGTGTTTCTTGACTTCCGCTAGGCGTTCGATACAGTTCCCCACAGTCGTTTAATGAACGAAGTAAGAGCATACGGACTGTCGGACCAATTCTGTAATTGGATTGAAGAGTTCCTAGATAGCAGAACGCAGCATGTCATTCTCAATGGAGAGAAGTCTTCCGAAGTAAGAGTGATTTCAGGTGTGCCGCAGTGGAGTGTCGTAGGACCGTTGCTATTCAAATATACATAAATGACCTTGTGGATAACATCGGAAGTTCACTGAGGCTTTTTGCGCATGATGCTGTGGTATACCGAGAGGTTGTAACAATGGAAAATTGTACTGAAATGCAGGAGGATCTGCAGCGAATTGACGCATGTTGCAGGGAATGTCAATTGAATCTCAATATAGACAAGTGTAATGTGCTGCGGATACATAGAAAGAAAGATCCCTTATCGTTTAGCTGCAATATAGCAGGACAGCAACTGGAAGCAGTTAATTCCATAAATTATCGGGGAGTACGCATTAGGAGTGTTTTAAAATGAAATGACCATATAAAGTTGATCGTCGGTAAAGCAGATGCCAGACTGAGATTCATTGGAAGAATCCTAAGGAAATGCAATCAGAAAACAAAGGAAGTAGGTTACAGTACAGTTGTTCGCCCGCTGCTCGAATACTGCTCAGCAGTGTGGGATCCGCACCAGATAGGGTTAATAGAAGAGATAGAGAAGATCCAACGGAGAGCAGCGCGCTTCGTTACAGGATCATTTAGTAATCGCGAAAGCGTTACGGAGATGACAGATAAACTCCAGTGGAAGACTCTGCAGGAGAGACGCTCAGTAGCTCGGTACGGGCTTTTGTTGAAGTTTCGAGAACATGCCTTCACCGAGGAGTCAACCAGTATATTGCTCCCTCCTACGTATATCTCGCGAAGAGACCATGAGGATAAAATCAGAGAGATTAGAGCCCACACAGAGGCATACCGACAATCCTTCTTTCCGCGAACAATACGAGACTGGAATAGAAGGGAGAACCGATAGAGGTACTAAAGGTACCCTCCGCCACACACCGTCAGGTGGCTTGCGGAGTATGATGTAGATGTAGATGTAGATCGTCGTACGCTGACACGAACTGTGTCAAAACAACACAAAACTACGGCGGCTAAAGTGACTGCAGAGCATAACAGCCATCTTCGACACCCCGTATCTATCGACACTGTCCACCGAGAACTCCATAAAGCGAATATCAGTGGACGAGCTGCTATACCGAAACCATTACTGACGACAACCAACGCAAAGAAGGGTGAAACAAGGTGCCAGGAGCACAAATCCTGGACGGCTGATCAGTGGAAACACGTTACATGGTCCGACGAGTCAACGTTTTCGTTATTTCCAACACTGGGCCGGGTTTACGTCTGGAGAACGCCAAAAGAAGACTACAATCCTGGTTGCTTGATTCTAACGGTTAAACATGGAGGTGAAAGTGTGATGGGCAGCCATATCATGGTGATTATGTGAACATTTCAGGTTATCAGGTGCTCCCAATGATTCCAATGGTGTTCCCCAACAGTGATGCCGTATTTCAGGACGACAATGCACCCATTCACACAGCCAGGACAGTACAGTTGTGGTATGGGGAGCATGCAACTGAACTGCAGCGCCTTCCCTGGTCAACACAGTCCCGGACTTGAACATTATGGAATCTTTTTGGGCGGTATTGGAGCGCAAACTCAGGGGCAGATTTCCGCCTCCCTCGTCGCTACAGGAGATAGAAGAGGTTCTGATCGAAGAGTGACATAACATTCCACTGGAGACTCTACAATCATTATATACCAGTATTCCAAGAAGCGTCGGAGCTGTATAATGGCCATTAAAATTGCTACACCAAGAAGAAGTGCCGATGATAAACGGGTATTCATTGGACAAATAAATTATACTAGAACTGACATGTGATTACATTTTCACGCAATTTGGGTGCATAGACCATGATAAATCAGTACCCAGAACAACCACCTCTGGCCGTAATAACGGCCTTGATACTCCTGGTCATTGAGTCAAACAGAGCTCGGATGGCGTGTACAGGTACAGCTGCCCATGCAGCTTCAACACGACACGACAGTTCATCAAGAGTAGTGACTGGCGTATTGTGACGAGCCAGTTGCTCGGCCACCATTGACGAGACGTTTTCAATTGGTGAGAGATCTGGAGAATGTGCTGGCCAGGACAGCAGTCGAACATTTTCTGTATCCAGAAAGGCCCGTACAGGACCTGCAACATGCAGTCGCGCATTATCCTGCCGAAATGTAAGGTTTCGCAGCGATCCAATGAAGGGTAGAGCCACGGGTCGTAACACATCTAAAATGTAACGTCCACTGTTCAAAGTGCCGTCAGTGCGAACGAGAGGTGACCGAGACGTGTAACCAATGGCACCCCATACCACCACGCCGGGTGATACGCCAGTATGGTGATGACGAATACACGCTTACAATGTGCGTTCACTGCGATGTCGCCAAACATGGATGCGACCATCGTGATGCTGTAAACAGAACCTGGATTCATCCGAAAAAGTGACGTTTTGCCATTCGTGCACCCAGGTTCGTCATCGAGTACACCATCGCAGGCGCTCCTGTCTGTGATGCAGCATCAAGTGTAACTGCAGCGATGGTCTCCGAGCTGATAGTCCGTACTGCTGCAAACGTCGTCGAACTGTTCGTGCAGATGGTTGTTGTCTTGCAAACGTCCCCGTCTGTTGACTCGGGGATCGAGATGTGGCTGCACGATCCGTCACAGCCGTGTGGATAAGATGCCTGTCATCTCGATTGCTAGTGGTACGAGGCAGCAATGTCGCGATAGGATAAACCGCAATCGCGATAGGCTACAATCCGACCTTTATCAAAGTCGGAAACGTGATGGTACGCATTTCTCCTCCTTACACGAGGCATCACAACGACGTTTCACCAGGCAACGCCGGTCAACTGCTGTTTGTGTATGAGAAATCGGTTGGAAACTTTCCTCATGTCAGCACGTTGTAGGTGTCGCGACCGGCGCCAGCCTTGTGTGAATGCTCTGATAAGCTAATCATTTGCATATCACAGCATCTACTTCCTGTCGGTTAAATTTCGCGTCTGTAGCACGTCATGTTCGTGGTGTAGCAATTTTAATGGCCAGCAGTGCAATAAACAATTCCCAAGTAAGTACAGGTATTCACATTATTTTACCTATCCCCTGTATACGAGGTGCGACAATAAAGTAATGAGACTGATGTGAACAAAAAATGTTGCTTACCGTTTTAGTCAAGTTTAGTGTTGTCTCCTTCAAAGTAGTTCCCTTCTGATTGCACACACTTTTTCCAGCGCTTCTGCCATTGATGGTGACATTTCTGTAACTCATCTTCCGTAATATTCTCCAAGACCCTCGTCACAGCTTTTTGGACATGTTGTGTTGTTTGAAAATGGTGTCCCTTGACCGCCGTTTTGACTCTTCGAAGTAGAAAAAAAGTCGCACGGAGCGGTATCTGGTGAATAAGGTGTCTGTGGTAGTACTGAAATTTGTTTTGAGGTTAAAAATTGCTATACCGGCAGAGCAGTATGCGATGGCGCATTATCGTGATGCAGAATCCAATTATCAGCAATGTTGGCACGGGCATAAAGAACTCTTTTACGAAGTCTTTCTCAAATTTCTTTGTAGTACTATCGTTTAACTGTTTGTCCAGGAGGCACCCACTCTTTATGAACAATTGCCTTGGAATCAAAGAAGCACACAAGCATGCATTTCACTCTTGACTTTGACATGCGAGCTTTTCTTGGTCTGGGTGATCCCTTTGAGCACCATTGCGAACTTGTGCGTTTTATCTCTGGATTGTACTGAGAAAACCAACTTTCATCACCAGTGATAACACGGCTCAACAATTCTGGATTGATTTCCGTTTGCTCTAACAGATCGGCTGCCACATTTTTCCCTGTTTCTCGCTGTTGTGGTGTGAGATACTTAGGCACCATTTTTGCACAAATCTTTCTCACACCAAGATCTTCAGCTAGACGAACCGTTTCTCGATTTATGTTCAGTTCTTCTGCAATCATTTTCACAGATAATGTTCGATCAGATCGCACGATTTCATGCACCCTGTCCAAGCTGACATCCGTCCGTGAGATTGACGGCCGTCCACTGCGGTCTTCATCTTAAACATTCGTTCCGCCTTCACTAAACATTTTATGCCAACGAAAAACTTGAGCTCTTGACATAAACTCCTCTCCAAAAGCGTTCTGAAGCTCACCGTAAGTTGTCGTCGTGTTTTCACCCAATTTAACTCAAAAAGAAATGGCACACAGTTGCGCAATGTTATGTGGTTCCATTTCCGTGAAGAGAGACAGAAACACATGTTAACGTATTACAGCACAACTCACGACTGAGCAGTTGCATCGATTGGACCAGAAGCAGCTTATAGACCGAGGTCAAAAATATTGTGCCTATGCAAGCCTGCAGGGTTGCCACATCTTGCAAAGAAAATCAGTCTCATTACTTTATTGTCACACCTCGTATGTAATGTTGTAAGATGGCAGGAACTATGCCCCTTACATGAAGTCGTTAAAGATCACCAAACTCACGTTGAGTGAACAGTAGGGCTGAACAAAAATGACTGACAAGGCACAATGCATCTTGCAGAGGGTATAGTAGGGACGTATTGGAATAATTAATGTCGGGTGATGGATTTAGAGTAATTCACGCGACATGAAAATTTTGTAGAATCGCGTCGATTTACTGGAGGCTAGTTTATCCCAGGGAAGTATTCAGAATTGGCCGTGGCCGGCGGGGGAGCAGCGAAGGGAAGGGACAATAGGTAGCTTAGAGCGGGTCAAGCTCTGAGAAAGCGGTAACAGGGCGCCGCCTCCAGCTGCCTTAAGATGAGTGACAGTGAGTGGGTGGTTGACCCCATGCTTGTGTACTGTGTACTGGGAAGCAGACGGAGAACTTGTACACCTGTTGATAAATGTCCGTCATCCCGTTTTCAGTGAAACATGCGAGAAAGCCATGCAAAGCTACGGTGGAGCGGTCAACAGAGGCCAAAATATGCGTGTTCGTGACTACAGCAACTTCACGCTGAATTCACAGTCCACAGAGTCTGAAGGAAATCAGGTGAAGAGCGACAGAATGAAACACGCCGCCCTCCGACGGGAACGTAGGACCGAGGAATTTGAAGTACTCTCCTGGGAGTCAGAATTCCGGATAAATTGGTGTTTTGTGCAGATGCTAACCTTGACGGGTGGCCTGGGAGGAGCTAACTAGCAGAAGTTGAGAGAAAGGGAAATTTTGTGAGAATTTGTTCACTTCCCAGAGCAGGCATTGGTCGGCGCTGGGAAGCGACGCATAATTAACGCGACTTGCGCTGCAATTGACGTAAGTGATTTTGCTGGAGGGGAAACCTAGGCGAAAAGTGGACTGGCAGAAGTCTCCGTAAAAGTCTTCTGTTCCCAGCTTGCCTAGTGTGCGGACGTGGCGTTCTTTACTCAGCTTGCCTGAGAGAGATTGAGCATCTCTGCAGTTTAGGACTTAGCAAACGGAACGATCGAGCTTGTAGATAGAAAGTTTTGGTTCATCTATGTACTGAGCAAGATAGCTAGGAGTGAATAGACGAGCACAGCCTTGCAGCACCACGAGGCCGGCCGATGTTTGCACAACGACACCGCTCCGCCACGCTGAATTCGGTGATATCGCACCCCCTCCGGCTTGAATTAGGCCACTGATTAATTTGTTGGATCACGTCGGCAAAGTTTCCACGAGGGTTTCATGGGCCGTGTGTTGGCGGATTCTTCTCACACTTCGCATTACACCTGGGTCAGTCGATAGGAATTAATTTTGATTTATCACGCTTTACTCCATGTAAACGCAATTTATTACCACTGCTTGATAGGAGGGTGATGCAATGTGATGATTGAAGGTCGTGAGTTAAAATAAATCTGTGCTAATCGACTGCATCTGTTTTCAGTCAAGTAGTTGAAATCCCAAGTCACTTTCTTAATTAATATTACGTTCAAAATTTGCATCTGGTGTTCAATAGCTGAATATAACATCAATGTGCGCCCCTTTTTAATTAAAAGGGATCAATTCTGAATCAATTAATGTCAACACTGCGACCGCAGTTCAATGGTTCAAATGGCTCTGAGCACTATGGGACTTAACTGCTGTGGTCATCAGTCCCCTAGAACTACTTAAACCTAACTAACCTAAGGACATCACACACATCCATGACCGAGGCAGGATTCGAACCTGCGACCGTAGCAGTCACGCGTTTCAGACTGTAGCGTCTAATACCGCACGGGCACTCAGGCCGGCCGCAGTTCTATCAGGAGTCACAGGGCCTTATTACTTTCTTTGCATTATCTGACATTGCAGAAGTTTTGCACTCTCTGTTGATCTGTTAGACAATTACCTATGGTGAACACACGTCAAAACCAGATAAGTGACGGGTGGGGTGTTCCAATGTTTTCGAAAATACGAAAGTTTTTGAATACGAGCATCTCACAAGTTGGGTAACGTTCATGAGCGAACATAAAATTTTGAAAAATGAAATTAAAATATTTCTAATTAGAATTTCTTAACAATTATCTCACTAGGGGTAAGATAGATACTGCCTACAGGAAAATTAAAGAGACCTTTGGAGAAAAGAAAGCCACTTGTATGATTATCAAGAGCTCAGATGGAAAACCCAGTTCTAAGCAAAGAAGGGAAAGCAGAAAGGTGGAAGCAGTATATAGAGGGTCTATACAAGGGCGATGTTCTTGAGGACAATATTATGGAAATGGAAGAGGATGTAGATGAAAATGAAATGGGAGATACAATACTGCGTGAAGAGTTTGACAGAGCACTGAAAGACCTGAGTCGAAACAAGGCCCTGGGAGTAGACAACATTCCATTGGAACTACTGACGGTCTTTGGAGAGCCAGTCCTGACAACACTCTACCATCTGGTGAGCAAGGTGTATGAGACAGTCGAAATACCCTCAGACTTCAAGAAGAATATAATAATTCCAATCCCAAAAAAAACAGGTGTTGACAGATGTGAAAATTACCGAACTATGAGTTTAATAAGTCACAGATGCAAAATACTAAAGCAAATTCTTTACAGACGTATGGAAAAACTGGTAGAAGCTGACCTCGGCGAAGATCAGTTTGGATTCCGCAGAAATGTAGGAACACGTGAGGCAATACTGACCCTGTGACTTGTCATAGAAAATATGTAGATTAAGGAAAGGCAAACCTATATTTCTAGAATTTGTAGACTTAGAGAAAGCGTTTGGCAATGTTGACTGGAATATTCTCTTTCAAATTCTGAATGTGGCAGGGGTAAACTACAGGGAGCGAAAAGCTATTTACAATTTGTACAGAAAGCAGACGGCAGTTATAAGAGTCGAGGGGCATGAAAGGGAAGTTGTGGCTGGGAAGGGAGTGAGACAGGGGCTGTAGCCATTCCCCGATGTTATTCAATCTGTAAAGGAAACAAAAGAAAAATTCGGAGTAGGTATTAAAATCCATGGAGAAGAAATAAAAACTTTGAGGTTGTAATTCTGTCAGAGACAGCAAAGGACTTGGAAGAGCAGTTGAATGGAATGGACAGTGTCTTGAAAGGAGGATATAAGATAAACATCAACAAAAGCAAAACGAGGATGATGGAGTGTAGTCGATTTAAATTGGGTGATGCTGAGGGAATTAGATTAGGAAATGAGACACATAAAGTAGTAAAAGAGTTTTGCTATTTGGGGAGCAAAATAACTGATGATGGTCGAAGTAGAGAAGATATAAAATGTAGACTGGCAATGGCAATGAAAGCATTTCTGAAGAAGAGAAATTTATTAACATCGGGTATAGATTTTAGTGTCAGGAAGTCGTTTCTGAAAGTATTTATATGGAGTGTAGCCATGTATGGAAGTGAAACATGGACAATAAATAGTTTGGACAAGAAGAGAATAGAAGCTTTCGAAATGTGGTGCTACAAAAGAATGCTGAAGATTAGTTGGGTAGATCATATAGCTAATGAGGAGGTATTGAGTAGGATTGGGGAGAAGAGAAGTTTGTGGCACATCTTGACTAGAAGAAGGGATCGGTTGGTAGGACATGTCCTGAGGTATCAGGGGATCACAAATTTAGCATTGGAGGGCGGCGTGGAAGGTAAAAATCGTAGACGGAGACCAAGAGATGAATACGCTAAACAGATTCAGAAGGATGTACGTTGCAGTAGGTACTGGGAGATGAAGCAGCTTGCACAGGATAGAGTAGCATGAAGAGCTGCATCAAACCAGCCTAGGACTGAAGACCACAAAAAAAACAACAAGTTTTCCACCATTTTAAGCAAGAAATTCGATATTATCTTATTTTTTTTCCATTTTGAGGCATTCAAATTCCCATCGAGTTGCTCCGCTGCAGTGAGCTGCTTAAAAACACAGTGAGAGGGATTTGTACTATCTGTGGATGACTGATAGTAGTTAGCGATGATATTTCTTTCGTGCGGCGAATACTGACGCTCATTAGGGCGTGAAGCGGCTGCAGGTGTGAAACGGCGCATCGCTATTACAACAAACACGCGCCATATGTCACTGGAGCGGACGTGGCGAATACGTCAACAGGCGGCGGCGCGTGACGTCAGCGCGGCACTAAATCACACTTCCCACAGACCTGCCGGGCGTACGTCACACTTTTCCTTTCATTAGCCGTGAAATATGCCCGAGCGCCGTCGCGCCCGATCACAATATACCGACAGGCGTCGAGGGAGCTACGGCCTGTGATTAATGGGTTCTCCGTACATCTGCAGAGGTGATGAACGGGTTCCTGTAAACCACACATGTTTGCGGTGGGAGTCGGTGCAGGTGGTTCCGTTTTCTGAAGGGACGCCACGGCCGACGTCGTTAGCCCTCACACCACTGAAGTGTGAAGGGCCAGTGAAACAACATGTTTACTGGTAAACCTTCCGGGATGTAAGGTCGTTGTCCATGAAACTCTTCAGCTCCTAACGTTTCGTCCAGAGCTGCGCTGGACATCTTCAGAGGGGTGTTTCTCCTCCGGTGAGTCTTGCCGACTGACGGGTCGGACTTTTTTTTTTTTTCCTTTATTGAGTTTCGATTCCCCCTAAAGGGGGCGGGCTGGCAGCAGCTTATTACGCCGCTCTTCAGCCTACAGAATGTGTCTTGAAAAGATGAAGATAATAAAAAATAATAACAGTTGGCGATAAAATCGGTCCGATTCCCGGCGGGGTCAGGGATTTTCTCTGCCTCGTGATGGCTGGATGTTGTGTGCTGTCCTTAGGTTAGTTAGGTTTAAGTAGTTCTAAGTTCTAGGGGACTGATGACCGTAGCAGTTAAGTCCCATAGTGCTCAGAGCCATTTGAACCATTTTGATAAAATCGGTGACTTAAAGGTAAAAATGGCAGAAAATTCTGGAGCGTAAAACATAAAACACAGGGTCGATGAAGCTAATAAAAAACACAGGAAGCAGAAAAATAATAGACAGACAATTAAAAAAAACACGGCGACAGTCTGGGTTCTGTTCGCAAGAGATATAAAAAGCACACCCAGCGGCAGCATGATTTCTGTTCGCAACACTGTGGAAGGACGCACAACACTGAACACTCACTTAAACACTGCGCTAAAAGTTGGCACAAATACGACATACCACACCCGAGAGCAGGTGGGGGAAACTGGTCAGACGACGGGAAAAAGGGAGGGGGGTGGGAAGGAGAGGAAAAGTGAAGGGGGAGGGGGGGAAAGGAGCCAATGGAAGAGGAGGATCCATAAGAGGGGCCGGGGGGGGGGGGGGGGTACGGGTCGGACGTCTGAGAGCGACTTATATATCGTAGAAAGTGGGCGTGGTCAGAGTTACACGTGATATGCACAGATAAAAGATAAATGCGCTCCTCTATCAGCCTGTGGCGTATATAAAATTCCGTGTACGTGTGGTAAAGTTTATATTGGAACAACAAAAAGAACCGTAAATACACGGTTAAAAGAACACAGAAGTCTTTGCCGATTAGGGAAAACAGATAAATCGGCTGTAGCAGAACACGCTTTTCAGTCAGGAAATCATAAAGTGAAGTTTTCCGAAACAAAAATTTTATCTACGACGACGAACTATTACTCACGGCTTTGTAGATAATCAATTGAAATATATAAACATAGGGATAATTTTAATCGGAAAGAAGAGACCATGAAACTTAGTGATATTTGGACAGTAGCACTACAGAATTGCTAGACAGTTTCATCCGTGACGAGATTACGATCGATAGTTAAGTTTTATCTCTGACAAAGGTTATCTCTGCATATCACGTGTAACTCTGGCCACGCCCACTTTCTACGATACATAGTCGCTCTCAGACGTCCCACCCGTCAGTCGGCAAGACTCACCGGAGGAGAAACACCCCTCTGAAGATGTCCAGCGCAGCTCTGGACGAAACGTTAGGAGCTGAAGAGTTTCATGGACCACGACCTTACATCCCGGAAGGTTTACCAGAAGATATGTCATCCGGTCGTGAAAGCCTTCATACTATGAACACGTTCACTGTTGAAACTTCCTGGCAGATTAAAACTGTGTGCCGGACCGAGACTCGAACTCGGAACCTTTGCCTTTCGCGGGCAAGTGCTCTACCAACTGAGCTACCCAAGCACGACTCACGCCCCGTCCTTACAGCTCTACTTCCGCCAGTACCTCGTCTCCTACCTTCCAAACTTTACAGAAGCTCTCCTGCGAACCTGCAGAACTAGCACTCCTGAAAGAAAGGATATTGTGGAGACATGGCTTAGCCACAGCCTGGGGCATGTTTCCAGAATTCTGGCAGAATACTGGCAGAAGTAAAGCTGTGAGAACGGGGCGTGAGTCGTCCTCGGGTAGCTCAGTTGGTAGAGCACTTGCCCGCGAAAAGCAAAGGTCCCGAGTTCGAGTCTCGGTTCGGCACACAGTTTTAATCTGCCAGGAAGTTTCATACCATCGCACACTTCGCTGCAGAGTGAAAATCTCATTCTGTAAGTTTACTGTTACCAGTCACCGTTTTATTTATCTCCACAACGCGTTTCAAAGGTTTAAACCTCCATCATCAGGTGGATTTACATTAGGTGGTAGGACATTTGTGTGTGTGTTGTGTTACGATTTTTTTGGAGGAACTTCTGGCACTGTCTAGTGGAGAAACAAGACACTATTTCAGAACATCGTTCTGGGTTTCTTCTGACAAAAAATTAAACTTATATCTAACGGTAAGTTTACTGTTACCAGTCACCGTTTTATTTATCTCCACAACGCGTTTCAAAGGTTTAAACCTCCATCATCAGGTGGATTTACATTAGGTGGTAGGACATTTGTGTGTGTGTTGTGTTACGATTTTTTTGGAGGAACTTCTGGCACTGTCTAGTGGAGAAACAAGACACTATTTCAGAACATCGTTCTGGGTTTCTTCTGACAAAAAATTAAACTTATATCTAACGGTAAACATAAAATAAGTAAAATAGAGTACCTCCAGTGGATGAACACCAGATGACAGTATACATTTCTTAGACCTTACCATTAGATACTGCGTGAAGAGTTTGACAGAGCACTGAAAGACCTGAGTCGAAACAAGGCACCGGGAGTAGACAACATTCCATTAGAACTACTGATGGCCTTGGGAGAGCCAGTCCTGACAAAACTCTACCATCTGGTGAGCAAGATGTATGAAACAGGCGAAATACCCTCAGACTTCATGAAGAATATAAAAATTCCAATCCCAAAGAAAGCAGGTGTTGACAGATGTGAAAATTACCGAACTATCAGTTTCATAACTCACGGCTGCAAAATAATAACGCGAATTCTTTACAGAAGAATGGAAAAGCTGGTAGACGTCAACCTCGGGGAAGATCAGTTTGGATTCCGTAGAAATATCGGAACACGTGAGGCAATACTGACCTTACGACTTATCTTAGAAGAAAGATTAAGGAAAGGCAAACCTACGTATCTAGCATTTGTAGACTTAGAGAAAGCTTTTGACAAAGTTGACTGCAACACTCTCTTTCAAATTCTGAAGGTGGCAGGGGTAAAATACAGGGAGCGAAAGGCTATTTACAATTTGTACAGAAACCAGATGGCAGTTATAAGAGTCGAGGGACATGAGAGGGAAGCAGTGGTTGGGAAGGGAGTGAGACAGGGTTGTAGCCTCTCCCCGATGTTATTCAATCTTTATATTGAGCAAACAGTGAAGGAAACAAAAGAAAAATTCGGTGTAGGTATTAAAATCCATGGAGAAGAAATAAAAACTTTGAGGTTTGCCGATGACATTGTAATTCTGTCAGAGACAGCAAGGGACTTGGAAGAGCAGTTGAACGGAATGGACAGTGTCTTGAAAGGAGGATATAAGATGATCATCAACAAAAGCGAAACGAGGATAATGGAATGCAATCACAATAAATTGGGTGATGCTGAGGGAACTAGATTAGGAAATGAGACACTTAAAGTAGTAAAGGGGTATTGCTATTTGGGGAGCAAAATAACTGATGATGGTCGAAGTAGAGAGGATATAAAATGTAGACTGACAATGGCAAGGAAAGCGTTTCTGATGAAGATAAATTTGTTAACATCGAGTATAGATTTAAGTGTCAGGAAGTCGTTTCTGAAAGTATTTGTATGGAGTGTAGCCATGTATGGAAGTGAAACATTGACGATAAATAGTTTGGACAAGAAGAGAATAGATGCTTTCGAAATGTGGTGCTACAGAAGAATGCTGAAGATTAGATGGGTATATCACATAACTAATGAGGAAGTATTGAATAGGATTGGGGAGAAGAGAAGTTTGTGGCACAACTTGACTGGAAGAAGGGATCGGTTGGTAGGACATGTTATGAGGCATCAAGGGATCGCCAGTTTAGTATTGGAGGGCAGCGTGGAGGGTAAAAATCGTAGAGGGAGACCACGAGATGAATACACTAAGCAGATTCAGAAGGATGTAGGTTGCAGTAGGTACTGCGAGATGAAGAAGCTTTCACAGGATAGAGTAGCACGGGGGGCTGCATCAAACCAGTCTCAGGACTGAAGACCACAACAACAACAACCATTAGAATAAAGAATAACAGACATAAGTTTGAAATTTGTCAGAAGCCTACCACAACACATATTACAATCCACAATTCCTCTTGTCAGCCGGCCTTGGTGGCCGAGCGGTTCTAGGCGCTACAGTCTGGAACTGCGCGACCACTACGGTCGCAGGTTCGAATCCCGCCTCGGGCAACGATGTGTGTGATGTCCTTAGGTTAGTTCCCTTTAAGTAGTTCTAAGTTCTAGGAGACTGATGACCTCAGCAGTTAAGTCCCATAGGGCTCAGAGCCATTTGAACCATTTGAAGAAATGTGATCAACAAAATAATAAAACAAACAGCTATTGCAAATGGTTATAACATCTCCATAGTTGACACCCTAAAATAATAATGGCAAAGCAATTACAACACAAAAAACAAAACGAATATAACATCTTCCATTCAATCCCCTTTCTAGGTAACATTTCATATCAGATTGCCAATGTCTTCAAACGAAGAGGCATAAGCATATCCTTTACAACAGACAACAAGATTGGACAGATGTTACCCCACAACATTGGCACACGAAACCCACTTCATCACACAGGTGTGTACAGAATTGAATGTTTCGACTGTGACTGCTTCTGCATAGGCCAGACAGGCAGATCATTTGAGGTTAGGTTCAAGGAACACATGGCAGCACTAAAAAACAAAAAATGCCACACATCAGCAATAGCCACCCACCTGCATGAAACAAAACACCATGTTAACCACACAAGTACTAGCATCCTACACGTCCAACCAAAAGGCAGGAAACTAGACATCCTTGAAACACTCCAAATATACAAACACCAAACAAAACAACCTGAATCCATCTTAAATGACAAAAATGACAATACAGGATGAGTCACCTAACGTTACCGCTGGATATATTTCGTAAACCACATCAAATACTGACGAACCGATTCCACAGACCGAACGTAAGGAGAGGAGCTAGTGTAATTGGTTAATACAAACCATAAAAAAATGCACGGAAGTATGTTTTTTAACACAAACCTACGTTTTTTTTAAATGGAACCACGTTAGTTTTGTTACCACATCTGAACATATAAACAAATACGTAATCAGTGCCGTTTGTTGCATTGTAAAATGTTAATTACATCCGGAGATATTGTAACCTAAAGTTGACGCTTGAAACATCCGACGTTCAGTTGCGTGTTGTAACAAACACGGGCCACGGTCGGCGAGCAGCATCTGCAGGGACATGTTTACGATGACGACCGTGTTTACGAGTATGGCTGTAGTGCACTGTTGTGGTTTGTTCTAGGTGTCGCAGTGTCCGCATGTAGCGCTTGCTGCTATTGTTATTCTGCATTCGTCTCCGCACGCAGACTAACTGTAGTACACCGTGTTACCAGACGTCTGTGATAGTGTAGTGTTGTAGGAACTATGACCATGGTGTATTCGAACTCTGAAAAGGCGGAGATGATACTCATCTATGGCGATGTCGACGAAATGCAGCTGAAGCCTGCAGGGTGTATGCAGAACGGTACCCGGACAGAGAGCATCCAACGTGCCGCACATTGCAAAACATCTACCGCCAACTGTATGCAACAGGTATGGTCGTAGCACGCAAACGGGTCCGTAACAGGCCCGTCACAGGAGAAGCGGGTGCAGTTGGTGTGTTAGCTGCTGTTGCCATGAACCCACACATGAATACACGGGACATTGCGAGAGCCGGTGGACTGAGTCAAAGTAGTGTCATGCGCATACTGCATCGTCACCGCTTTCACCCGTTTCATGTGTCGCTACATCAGTAATTACATGGCGATGGCTTTAATAATCGAGTGGAATTCTGTCAATGGGCATTAACAGAGAATGCGTTGCAGTTCTACCTGTTTACCGATGAAGCGGGTTTCACAAACCACGGGGCAGTGAATCTACGGAACATGCATTACTGGTCCGTGGACAATCCTCGCTGGCTCAGACAGGTAGAGCGACAGCGACCGTGGACTGTAAATGTATGGTGCGGAATCATTGGCGACCACCTCATTGGTCCTCACTTCATTGCAGGGGCCCAAACACCTGCAACATACATCGCGTTTCTACAGAATGATCTGCCAACGTTGCTCGAAAATGTCCCACTGGAAACGCGTCGACGTATGTGGTATCAGCATGATGGTGCACCTGCACATTCCGCAATTGACACTAGGAGGACGTGGAGGACGCATAAATTAGCCAGCCCGTTCTCCTGATCTTACACCTCTGGACTTCTTTCTGTGGGGTACGTTAAAGGAGAATGTGTACCGTGATGTGCCTACAACCCCAGAGGATATGAAACAACGTACTGTGGCAGCCTGCGGCGACATTACACCAGATGTACTGCGGCGTATACGACATTCATTACGCCAGAGATTGCAATTGTGTGCAGCAAATGATGGCCACCACATTGAACATCTATTGGCCTGACATGTCGGGACACACTCTATTCCACTCCGTAATTGAAAACGGAAACCACGTGTGTACGTGTACCTCACCCCTCATGGTAATGTACATGTGCGTCAGTGAAAAAGACCAAAAAAAAGGTGTTAGCATGTGGACGTAATGTGCTGTTCCAGTCTCTTCTGCACCTAAGGTCCATCACCGTTCCCTTTGGATCCCTACGATACACACGATCGAACAGTGGAGGAGTGGTACTCAAGCGTCAACTTTAGGTTACAATATCTCCGGATGTAATTAACATTTTACAATGCAACAAACGGCACTTATTACGTATTTGTTTATATGTTCAAATGTGCTAGTAAAACTAACGGAGTTCCATTTAAAAAACCGTAGGTTTGTGTTAAAAAACGTACTTCCGTGCAATTTTTTATGGTTTGTATTAACCAATTACACTAGCTCCTCTCCTTACGTTTGGTCTGTGGAATCGGTTCGTCAGTATTTGATGTGGTTTACGAAATATATCCAGCGGTATCGTTAGGTGACTCACCCTGTATATGCAAGTGTTATCTCTGTTTTCAGCAACTGCCTACATCATTAAAATTGCACACACACACACACACACACACACACACACACACACCTTAATATTTACCATAAATATTTAGTCATGCTACCGTGACAGCCGCCAAGAGTACAAGAGATGACCCTTAGCGAAATGATGGGCACGCCATCATAAACCTGACATATGAAGCTACAAGTTAAGCAAAAATGAAGTTTTATTACTGAATAGTTTCTGTAAAATCGTTTGAGAAAGAACGCACAGCGCGCGGCTAGAGTCTGCGATGGCAGCATGTCGTTGACTGGCCAGAAACGGGCAACGTCGGACAGCCCTGCCAAACAAACGAACGAACTCACCTAGCGCTTTGTACGAAAATTTTCTAAATAGCGTGGCCACTGTGGGTTTGAGAGCGCGAGAGGGGGAATACTTCCATTGTTTGCCTTTCAGTTGCGACAACTCATGGGCGTGTGCGACTTGCGTCAATTAGCAGCTACGGCGTAGATCTTGTCATGGAAGCAACATGGATGCGTAAATACGCATTACAGAAATAAAACGCACGTAATGAGGTACGTATTTGTTGCTAGGAATACAAAATTAAGTTAAGGCTGTTGTAATACAACGCAGTGAGTAGAAGAAAATAGACATCAAAAACATTTAGTAAACATTTGTGATCGATTATCGAAATTTTCTCCGGCGGGAAGAGTATTAGATGAGGTTTCGGATGGCGCCGACTTCTTCTCACGATATTTCGGCTGCAAAACCTCTAGACATCTTCAGCCACCTTCAGAATGATTGTCAGCCGAAATATCGTGGCAAGAAGCCGACATCGCCCGCCTGCAATCCCGAAACCTGTCGAACAATTTGTGGTCGAGCATCGTATTGAGTAATGCTTTTAAGGGGAGCCGGAGGTGCCAATGCTACCCATGTTAAAATCACTAAGTTTGAGGAACATTTATGAATAAACTACCAAATAGAAAAATTTGAATTTTTTTAGATATAAAGTGGTTTAGAATTGCAGTTATGACAGAGGGACTTTGGAGTATCTTTTCTAGTTTCGTTCCAATTATTTTTTTTATTAATGACCCAAATTTTTTTACAAATAATTGCTTTGTAATTAAACTGAAATGAAACTACTGAACATATTGCCAAATGGCTGTGTTACAATGTAAGTTTGATCACTAGGAGTGCTGTATAAAAATTTCATATCTCTAGCTTGAGTGGATTTCAGAAAATGTTCCTTATACTCGAAAAATTCCAATTTACGGGAATTGACTATCAAAGTTTCTCAATACATTCCTGCACTATAGGATGGATTATCAGGGTCTTCTTTATCCTCCAAAAGCTTCCTCTTCTGTCTTCTTTTCTGACCTGTTGTTCCATCAAACGTCATACGCCTTTCTCTTCTTTCTGCTCCTCTTATCCTTTCTCTGTCAATGTTTCTTCGTGCTCGTACAGTGTTCACCCCAGCTGTAAATCCTAATGCCTTCAGAACTTCACGCTGTTCCCTTGGTTGTAGGTTGCTATTGCATCATAAATGCCAAAGTGCAGTGTTTTTATGCTTACAAACACCCTTTTAGGAATCACTTTCCAAATCAAATTGTTTACGCTCTCATTAGGATTCTGCGTCTTTCCGTGTAGACATTTGCGCAACAATTCTGGCTGTGCTAAGTCATGAAAAATATCATGACTGTCACTAACATATTCACGAAATCTGTCACTTCCACCAGTCAGCTTCTTGCTAGAAGATGTCACAGGGCTATGGCCGGCCATGTGTTGCTTAGCAGAAGAACGCACTGTTTCAGTAATTGTAGTATCGCAACTTGGTATTAATGTTAATTTTCTTTTCCCTGCGTTCCTCCTCTTCTTATATACAAGGTTACTAGAACGTGGCATCGTAACCAGAACAACGCTTTACACAAGAAGTATAATACTACCAACAACAGGCGCAACACTGAACTAATTCGAAACGGTAAACAGCAGAGAGACGATGTTACGCGCTCTCAGCGCTTCATTTGTCACAGAAAACAATGTAGCCAACCCTTGCACACTCGCTGTATGCGTAACATAAGGCGGTGTATGCGTAACAGGCCGAGAAAATCCCAAGCAGTTCGCCAGGAAGTCACGAGAGGGTGTTAGATGCATTCAGCGGCCGCCCATTTCCTCTGCAGGCGTGGGGGAAAATGGTAATAACTCCACTTCCAGGGCGAGTAGAACAATAATTCAAAGTTTACATTAAAGAGGAATGTTCCAATTAATTTTCGGTAGCAAAAAAAAAATCGTAATTTTTTGGATTTGACCACCTCCGGCTCCCCTTAAGAGGTGTACAGGTTTGCGCGACCTTGTTGCGATGAAGGCAGACGCCTCGCCCAGCGATTCGCCGTGCTTTTGTTCACTGACACATTCTGCAAGCGCCTGTGATTATCTGCTATTCTCTGGTTTTCTGCCAAAATGACAGCTCTCTGCCTGGAATGCACCTCCGTTGGAGCCATTTCGGTGGGTCGTATCTACCGAAAGTTCATGCAACTATCGGGGTTGGTTGGTTGATTTGAGGGCTTGGTCCACGGTCCCATCGGATTAGGAAAGGATGGGGAAATAAGTTGGCCGTGCCCATTCAAAGGAACCACCCTGGCATTTGCCTGAAGCTATTTATGGTATCAAGGAAAACTTATGGGGAGGTTCACCATCTTTGGCCCGAAAAAAGCATGTTCTTTGAGAATTTTTTTCTCGGGATATGTTACAGATATCAATGTCAAATTTGGTCAAATTGTTTATTGATATTTCCTCTACAAACTGAATTTTTTTCGACCGCTAATGTCGAGGGGCAAAGGCGGAAGAGCCGTCGGAACGAAACAAAAATTCGATGTGGACCCCTACGCGCGGTATGTCACATGTCAGCCGGCTCGTCTGAAATCAAAATTGAGTTGACGTTAGCGAAGTACGAGAAGTATATAAGATTCTTTAGGAGTTGTACCTCGCTTAAGTTATTTGGACCACAGGAAACAAAATGATGGCCATTTGAAAATAATAGGGATTTTTTCATCGATTTTTCGACTTCGTCGGCCAATTAATAATATTTATAGTTGATAGATCGGAATAAAAGTGGTACAACTCCTAGAAAATTCGTCGGAAACAAAGAATCATGGCAATCGGTTCAGTAGATTTGAAGTTACCATACCGCCGATAAAAAAAATGTCATTTCGAGAAAAACGCGTTTGAAGTTTTGACTACATATAAATGCAATATGATGCAACGTACGTTCAACCTGCTATTCCGGGTCCATAAACTAGTCCTCCCTCTTCCTCATAGAGGGCGTTCTGCTCGACCTGGGCCATCCTGCGCTGCTCCAGAGCCGCTCGTACGGCCGGTGTCAAACGGTTTTCGGCCGCTCGAATCCGGTGGTCGTCCGAATGCTCGGCGAACTGCGTCGAATAGAGACCCAGGGTTACGTCCATCGTTGTCACGGTCTTCAGAGTTTCTGAATAGCCTTAGTTGAAGCTGCTCACTGCCAGGAAAGTCGCAATCTCCACAGTCCTCGCACCTGAATGCAAATGCTTGGGGCCTAACTTCGAAACACACGCGTTCAAACTCTCATTCGAATTTTGTGTGTTTCCTCCCAAGCACCGATACAATAACTCCTCCTCCGAAACAAAAAAACTGGTGCGTGAAAAAGGCCGATTTCAGGCAGGTGCATTTTTTTGTTCAACCGCGAATAACAAACATTTCCGTCCCGTGTTCGGAAAAACCGTTTCAGGAGTGGATTCTAAACACTTTCATCGAACGAAAAATGCATTTAAAAAAGAAATCTATTTTTTGATCAAAAATAGTAAACCTCCCCTTAAACAGAAGTACAGTAACTGTTATTCACTCAAACGGACAACATAACAACACTTTGTCAGACAGTTAAACTGTCTCAACTTTCAGGATCCCGAGGGGGGTATCAATCTGAAAGAGAGGACAGCCGTTAGGGAGTTTTCCGAATACTGCTTCCGACTTATCGGTCAGTACTTAAGGGCCAGCAGCCAACCTCTCGCGCCCTTATTATAGCTAGCACGTTGTTGGTTCATAATTCACCAGATTACGTAGGTCACCAGTTAATTATAAGGCAGACAGACAGTGCTGTCTCATTATTTCAGTGTTGGCTCTTGAGCAAAAATATTTGACGACCACAGTTCGAGACAAACAGTGCTCTCAGGCCAATCACACAAGTGGTTCATCATGTCCCGGAAGCCACCTAATGGTGTGTGGTGGAGAGTACCTTTTGTACTGCTGACTGAGCCATCCCACTCTGTTCCACTCGTAAATAGCGCGTAGGAAGAGTGATTGTCGCTAAGCCTCTATATTGTAACGTAGAAGAAGCTGTAATTAGATGAATGACGGACACTAACTTCACTTAACGAAGGTTTATTCAGCTCTTGCACATACAAGAGCGCGGAGCGAACGCTTCCGGCCAGAACACATACAGTATACAGGGTGGTCCATTGATAGTGACCGGGCCATATATCTCACGAAATCAGCATCATACTAAAAAAAACTACAAAGAACGAAACTCGTCTAGCTTGAAGGGGGAAACCAGATGGCGCTATGGTTGGCCCGCTAGATGGCGCTGCCATAAGTCAAACGGATATCAACTGCGTTTTTTTAAATAGGAACCCCCATTTTTATTACATATTCGTGTAGTACGTAAAGAAATATGAATGTTTCAGTTGGACAACTTTTTTCGCTTTGTGACTGATGGCGCTGTAATTGTCACAAACGTATAAGTACGTGGTATCACGTAACATTCCGCCAGTGCGGACGCTATTTGCTTCGTGATACATTACCCGTGTTAAAATGGGCCGTTTACCAATTGCGGAGAAGGTCGATATCGTGTTCATGTATGGCTATTGTGATCAAAATGCCCAACGGGCGTGTGCTATCTATGCAGCTCGGTATCCTGGACGACATCATCCAAGTGTCCGGACCGTTCGCCGGATAGTTACGTTATTTAAATGTTCAGCCACATGTGAAACGTCAACCACGACCTGCAACAGATGACGATGCCCAAGTAGGTGTTTCAGCTGCCGTCGCGGCTAATCCGCACATCAGTAGCAGGCAAATTGAGCGAGAATCGGGAATCTCAAAAACGTCGGTGTTGAGAATGCTACATCGCCATCGATTGCACCCGTACCATATTTCTATGCACCAGGAAATGCATGGCGACGACTTTGAACGTCGTGTACAGTTCTGCCACTGGGCACAAGAGAAAATTCGAGACGATGAAAGACTTTTTAACGCGTTCTATTTACCGACGAGGCGTCATTCACCAACAGCGGTAACGTAAACCGGCATAATATGCAGTATTGGGCGACGGAAAATCCACGATGGCTGCGACAAGTGGAACATCAGCGACCTTGGCGGGTTAATGTATGGTGCGGCATTATGGGAGGAAGGATAACTGGCCCCTATTTTATCGATGGCAATATAAATGGTGCAATGTATGCTGATTTCCTACGTAATGTTCTACCGATGTTACTACAAGATGTTTCACTGCATGACAGAATGGCGATGCACTTCCAACATGATGGATGTCCGGCACATAGCTCGCGTGCGGTTGAAGCGGTATTGAATAGCATATTTCATGACAGGTGGATTTGTCGTCGAAGCACCATACCGTGGCCCGCACGTTCATCGGATCTGACGTCCCCGGAGTTCTTTCTATGGGGAAAGTTGAAGGATATTTGCTATCGTGATCCACCGACATCGCCTGACAACATGCGTCAGCGCATTGTCAATGCACGTTCGAACATTACGGAAGGCTAACTACTCGTTGTTGAGAAGAATGTCGTTACACGTATTGCGAAAAGCATTGAGGTCGACAGACATCATTTTGAGCATTTATTGCATTAATGTGGTATTTACAGGTAATCTCGCTGTAACAGCATGCTTTCTCAGAAATGATAAGTTTACAAAGGTACATGTATCACACTGGAACAACCTAAATAAAATGTTCAAACGTACCTTCATTCTGTATTTTAATTTAAAAAACCTACCTGTTACCAACTGTTGGTCTAAAATTGTGAGCCATATGTTCGTGACTATTACAGCGCCATCTACCGGAAAGCGAACAAAGTGGTCCAACTAAAACATTCATACTTCGTTACGTACTACACGAATATGTAATAAAAAATGGGGGTTCCTATTTTAAAAAATGCAGTTGATATCCGTTTGACCTATGGCAGCGCCATGTAGCGGCCAACCATAGCACCGTCTGGTTTCCCCCTCCAAGGTAGACGAGTTTCGTTCTTTGTAGTTTTTTAGTTTGTCGCTTATTTCTTGAGATATTTGGCCGGTCACGATCGATAGACCACCTTGTATATACAGCTACAGGGCGTTCCAGTACAATGATTCTTGACATTTGTGGATAGTTATAGAATGTACTCGAGACGAATATAGAAATTAAAATTGTACAGTCCAGGTGAGTTTTGAACTCACGGGCCTCCATGCAACAAGTTTAGTATCATAACCACAACACCATGCTGCTACTCAGCTTCTTCTGCGTCAATATTGATTCTAATTTCTCGAATTATCTCCTCGTAATCATTACGCGACACGTATGTGGGGGGGAAGTAATATGCTCTCTCGAAACTTCAGTAGTAAATCTCTCCGTGATGCACAACTCCTCGCTTGTTTGGAGTTGGTGGAGCATCTCCGGAACGCTCTAGCGCCGACTAAACGACTCCGTCACGAAACACGCCGCTCTTTTCGCTGGATTCTCTCTATCAGTCGTACCTGGTAGGGATCCCAGATAGATGAACGGTACTCAAGAATCGGTCGAACAACGAATCTGAGTCTGGCTTCTGATTTTTTCCCACCATCTGATTTATATGGTCATTCCAGTTAATATCGCTCTGGATAGTTACCCCTGGACATTTTACGGTAGATACTGCTACCAGACTGGAATACTCTCTTTCAAATTCTGAAGGTGGTAGGGGTAAAACACAAGGAGCGAAAGTCTATTTACAATTTGTACAGAAACCAGAAGGCAGTTATAAGAGTCGAGGGGCATGAAAAGGGAAGCAGTGGTTGGAAAGGGAGTGAGACAGGGTTGCAGCCTCCCCCCGATGTTATTCAATCTGTATATTGAGCAAACAGTGAAGGAAACTAAAGAAAAATTGGGAATAGGTATTAAAATGAACGGAGAAGAAATAAAAACTTTGAGGTTCGCCGATGACATTGTAATTCTGTCAGAGACAGCAAAGGACTTGGAAGAGCAGTTGAACGGAATGGATAGTGTCTTGAAAGGAGGATATAAGATGAACATCAACAAAAGCAAAACGAGGATAATGGAATGTAGTCGAATTAAGTCGGGTGATGCTGAGGGAATTAGATTAGGAAATGAGACACTTAAAGTAGTAAAGGAGTTTCGCTATTTGGGGAGCAAAATAACTGATGATGGTCGAAGTAGAGAGTATATAAAATGTAGACTGGCAATGGCAAGGAAATTTGTTAACATCGAGTATAGATTTAAGTGTCAGGATGTCGTTTCTGAAAGTATTTGTATGTAGCATAGCCATGTATGGAAGTGAAACATGGACGATAAATAGTTTGGACAAGAAGAGAATAGAAGCTTTCGAAATGTGGTACTACAGAAGAATGCTGAAGATTAGATGGGTAGATCATACAATTAATGAGGAGAAATTGAATAGAATTGGGGAGAAGAGGAGTTTGTGGCACAACTTGACTAGAAGAAGGGATGGGTTGGTAGGACATGTTCTGAGGCATCAAGGGACCACCAGTTTAGTATTGGAGGGCAGCGTGGGGGGTAAAAACCATAGAGGGAGACCGAGAGATGAATACATTAAGCACATTCAGAAGGATGTAGGCTGCAGTAGGTACTGGGAGATGAAGAAGCTTGCACAGGATAGAGTAGCGTGGAGAGCTGCATCACACCAGCCTCAGGACTGAAGACCACAACAACTGCTACCAGTGGTTTGTCATCAATAGTGCAGCTCTATAGTAATGGATCTCTTTTTCCTATGTATGCGCAATATGTTACATTTATTTACGTTCAAGGTCAACAGCCAGAGTGTGCACCGTTGTCTGTTGACAGTCTCTCACCACAAGCTCACGAATTCTTTCAATATTCTCGTCGATTCGGGCAGCTGATGGACGTCAGAGAACGAGGTTTGTCATCAAACGACAGGTCGCCATTTTATAATCCAACGATCCGCTCTTAGACTTGAGTTTTTCCCATAGCGTCATCTTGGTAAGCTGTTTTCGACACTAAAACAGTTTCAGCAGCACTTTTACCGACTAGAAAACAAAATTTCACAGCTGGTCGTTGTTCACTTAAATTCGGCGTCATAAAAAAAGGAACAGGAACAGAACAGCGCTAGCAAAAACAGTCAGTCCAGATGAACGCAACAAGCCAGGCCGACAACACAGGCGGCACTGAACTGGCAATGAGTTGCGCAGTACACACCTAGCGGCAGAAATGCATACTACACAAGCGCTGCCCACAGCAACGTTATTCTACATCTACATCTACATTTATACTCCGCAGGCCACCGAACGGTGTGTGGCGGAGGGCACTTTACGTGCGTCTTTCATTACCTCCCTTTCCTGTTCCAGTCGCGTACGGTTCGCGGGAAGAACGACTGCCGGAAAGCCTCCGTGCGCGCTCTAATCTCTCTAATTTTACATTCGTGATCTCCTCGGGAGGTATAAGTAGGGGAAAGCAATATATTCGATACCTCATCCAGAAACGCACCCTCTCGAAACCTGGACAGCAAGCTACACCGCGATGCAGAGTGCCGCTCTTGCAGAGTCTGCCACTTGAGTTTGCTAAACATCTCCGTAACGCTATCACGCTT
This sequence comes from Schistocerca piceifrons, assembly GCF_021461385.2. Lineage (NCBI taxonomy): Eukaryota > Metazoa > Arthropoda > Insecta > Orthoptera > Acrididae > Schistocerca > Schistocerca piceifrons. The sequence continues at coordinate 25,278,145 of NC_060148.1, read as the reverse complement.
ACCAAATAATCCTGTGGCGAAAAGCGCCGCTCTTCTTTGGATCTTCTCTATCTCCTGCGTCAACCCGACCTGGTACGGATCCCACACTGATGAGCAATACTCAAGTATAGGTCGAACGAGTGTTTTGTAAGCCACCTCTTTTGTTGATGGACTTAATTTTCTACGGACTCTCCCAATGAATCTCAACCTGGTAGCTGCCTTACCAACAATTAATTTTATATGATCATTCCACTTCAAATCGTTCCGCACGCATACTCCCAGATATTTTACAGAAGTAACTGCTACCAGTGTTTGTTCCGCTATCATATAATCATACAATAAAGGATCCTTCTTTCTATGTATTCGCAATAAATTACATTTGTATATGTTAAGGGTCAGTTGCAACTCCCTGCAGATCTTCCTGCATTTCGCTACAATTTTCTAATGCTGCAACTTCTCTGTATACTACAGCATCATCCGCGAAAAGTCGCATGGAACTTCCGACACTGCCTACTAGGTCATTTATATATATTGTGAAAAGTAATGGTCCCATAACACTCTCCTGTGGCACGCCAGAGGTTACTTTAACGTATGTAGACGCCTCTCCATTGTTTCTGTTTGCTAAAAACTCTTCAATCCAGCGACACAGCTGGTCTGATATTCCGTAGGCTCTTACTCTGTTTATCAGGCGACAGTGCGGAACTGTATCGAACGCGTTCCGGTAGTCGAGGAAAATGGCATCTACCTGGGAGCCTGTATCTAATATTTTCTGGGTCTCATGAACAAATAAAGGGAGTTGGGTCTCACACGATCGCTGTTTCCGGAATCCATGTTGATTCCTACAGAGTAGAGTCTGGGTTTCCACAAACGACATGATACGCGAGCAAAAAGCATGTTCTAAAGTTCTACAACAGATCAATGTCGGAGATATAGGCCTAAAGTTTTGCGCATCTGCTCGTTTCCTTCTTTTTTTTCGGCATTCCTTGAATTGTTGAAGGTACATCGACGGCACGTTAAACACTAACATCCCTTTCCTTTACTTGAAGCTATGGGTATCGAATCTCTCCGCCGGCCACTGTGGCAGAGCGGTTCCAGGCGCTTCAAATGGCTCAAATGGCTCTGAGCACTATGGGACTTAACTGCTGAGGTCATCAGTCCCCTAGAGTTAGAACTACTTAAACCTAACTAACCCAAGGACATCACACACATCCATGCCCGAGGCAGGATTCGAACCTGCGACCGTAGCGGTCCTGCCTGGGGCATGGATGTGTGAGATGTCCTTAGGTTAGTTAGGTTTAAGTAGTTCTAACTCTAGGGGACTGATGACTTCAGCTGTTAAGTCCCATAGTGCTCAGAGCCATTTGAATCCCTCCACAAAACCGTAACTACTCACCCGTGGTGGCCTGTTCTCCATAACTACCCGGTCTGAGTGGCGTAATTTTGGAAGCCGCCGCTGTATTCGGGCGGCGCTGCTGGTCTGGGCAGAGATGCTGGGAGGGGGCCGATCCCCGTAGCTGGGGGAACCCCCGGAGGGCGACACGGCTGACACATTAGCGGCGAGAGGGAGGCCAGGCGCGAAATTGGCGGCTGTTATTCTGGTTGCGGTAATTCGGCGCCGATTAGCCGGATATTAGCTCGGTGCCCATCACATCACATCAGATGACATCACACCCCCCACCGCCAGCCATCCCCCCCCCCCACCCTCGCCAGGCAGACATGTACCCACCCCTCATCACTGCCGGGGACAAATCGATTGGCCTACAGCCCACAGCCGACCGCCAGCATACAAATAGCTGCTTACCGCAGCAGCAGGCAGAGCCGGCGTGGGCGCGAATTAATGCCCCAGAGTCTACTGCATTGCTCTGGAGGATTTCGCACCACAGAGCATGTTGATCGCTGATAACCTCCACAACTGGGGTGTCCAACCTTTCAGCTTAACTGGACCACAATGGAAGAACTACTGGCCATTAAAATTGCTACACCACGAAGATGACGTGCTACAGACGCGAAATTTAACCGACAGCAAGAAGATGCTATGACATGCAAATGATTAGCTTTTTAGAGCATTCACATAAGGTTGGCGCCGGTGGCGTCACCTACAACGTGCTGACATGAGGAAAGTTTCCAACCGATTTCTCATACACAAACAGCAGTTGACCGTCGTTGCCTGGTGAAACGTTGTTGTGATGCCTCGTGTAAGGAGGAGAAATGCGTACCATCACGTTTCCGACTTTGATAAAGGTCGGATTATAGCTATCGCGATTGCGGTTTATGGTATCGCGACATTTCTGCGCCGGCCGCGGTGGCCGTGCGGTTCTGGCGCTGCAGCCCGGAACCGTGGGGCTGCTACGGTCGCAGGTTCGAATCCTGCCTCGGGCATGGGTGTGTGTGATGTCCTTAGGTTGGTTAGGTTTAAGTAGTTCTAAGTTCTAGGGGACTTATGACCTAAGATGTTATATATATATATATATATATATATATATATATATATATATATATATATATATATATATGACAGAATTTAATGTATCAATTCCCAGGTTCGACCGAAGTGGTTGCTATTCTCACGGCATTCTGAGGCTGTTCATCTGAGATTTTGGTTTCATTTTTACTCTTTGCATGCTATACTCTTGAAAATAATTATCCACAAATATACGTGCTTTCAAAGAAACGTGACATATGATGTTTGTCGCTGAGCAGGTATGATTTTTAAAAGTCCATAAAAGATACGTGACCAAATTTTTCTTTTAGTTTAATGACGGACTGCTGCTCTGCATTCCAGCTAAAAGTCTTCCAGCCGTGTAGCTGTAGTGGTTGCAAAAGGTGTCGCGTAAATACAAAAATTGTTTATTTTTTCGAAAATCCTGAAATCGATTTTCAAATGCGTCATATCAGACAGACGAGCATGGTTACATGTTCCATCCCGTCTTAGGATTGTGTTCGAACTTATTATAACTTTATGTAATCGGAATTCTATGGATTTTTCTTTTTTCCAATCGTGCAATGGATGGTTCAAATGGCTCTAAGCACTATGGGACTTAATATCTGAGGTCATCAGTCCCCTAGAACTTAGAACTACTTAAACCTAACTAACCTAAGGACATCACACACGTCCATGCCCGAGGCAGTATTCGAACCTGCGACCGTAGCAGTCGCGCGGTTCCAGACTGTAGCGCCTAGAACCGCTCGGCCACTCCGGCCGGCCGTGCAATGGATGCTCGGTTCTTGGGCCATAATAATACCGCTTTGTGCCGCATGCGGCCCACAGGCCGCTGGTTGGACAACCCTGCTCTACCGCTTTTGGGGCAACATCTGAGGCTCCGTGGTCTTTCCGACGACCCGTGCTTGGTTGGTTAATTTGGGGACCAATCAGCAAGGTCAGCGGTCCCATAGGGTTAGGGAAGAATGGCGAAAGCAGTCGGCCGTGCCTTTCAAAGGAGGCATCCCAGAATTTGCCTGAAGCGATTTAGGGAACTCACGGAGAAACTAAATCAGGATGGTCGATCGCAGGTTTGAACCGCCCTCCCTACGAATGCGAGGCCAGTGTGCTAACGCCTGCGGCACCTCGCTCGATTTCCGACAGTACTCATAGGTGGTACTTACAAGTGCCATTTCTGATCAAGCGATTATGCATCGTTGTATATCTTACAGGGGGAGGCCGCCAATTGTGAAATTCAGATTCGATTCATACTGCGCATAATAAAAACTCATGGCCAGAGGTGTAATGTGGCAAAGCACCAAGATGCACTTCTCAGCCGTTGTCGAGAAAATCGACAGTTAAAAGAAACCGTTGCGGTGAAATACTCTCTACGATTGATAATTTTCTCCAGCGTCGTGGCGCAGCGGTAAGCGCTCGGGCTTTTAATCCAAAGGTCGCCGTATCGAATCTCGCGCAATGCAATTTTTTTTTATAATTAGCTTTTTGTAATTCTAATATATATATATATATATATATATATATATATATATATATATATATATATACTATTAATGGATTGCTTATGCATGTTGGTGAAGGCGGATCGCTCTCCAATTGTACCGCCTCCATTTTTCCGTTTGTTTAACAGGGTGTACCAAAGCTCTCCCGTCCGCACTGATTTTCGACGATGTTATAAGTTGCGCTAGGGACCGTATCTACCTTCTTTCGAAGTTAGCAGGCAACTACGCTAGTTATGCGGCGGCTCGTTTCGGCCCATTCAACGTCTGTTCTTCAAGTGTAACGAGCGAGTAACAGAGTTTATATTTGATACCTGCCACAGCAAATTTGTGTTCGTGGGGTCTCTATTCTAATTCGAACGTTTGAATTACGCTATACGTATTCGTTTCGGAACATCGTTTCTACGACTTCCGTTAACTATACGTGGTTAACATTATGAAGACAATTAATAACATTTGTGAAATACAACTTTGTTTACGGAAAACATAATGATGTTCGAAGTCGCCAGTTTTTCCACGACAAACGACTTTCAACAACTTATTATATGCATAATTGTTGCAACTGATTGCCGGGAATTATATATATATTTGAATTACAAAAAACAAATACTAAAAAAAAAGGTTGCATGGCGCGAGATTCGATCCGGCGACCTTCGAATTACGAACCCGAGCGCTTACCGCTGCACCACGACGCTGGAGAAAATTATCAATCGTAGAGAGTATTTCACCGCAACGGTTTCTTTTAACTGTCGATTTTTCTCGACACCGGCTAAGAAGTGCATCTCGGTGCTTTGCCACATTACACCTCTGGCCATGAGCTTTTATTATGCGCAGTATGAATCGAATCTGAATTTCACAATTGGCGGCCTCCCCTTGTTAGACAGCTAGAAAGCGCACAACACTCTTCCCCACTGCAGGCTGTTAACGAACGTACGTATGGAATACGATCCCAGGTACGTGAGTGGCTTGAAGACTTCTTAGATACTAGAACCTAGTACGTTGTTCTCGACGGCGAGTGTTGATCAAAGACGACCAGGGAAAGCCCAGGGAAGTGTGACGCGGCCGCTATTGTTGTGTCAGAAATGATCTCCCTGGACAGGGCGAGCGGGAATCTGTGGCTGTTTGCTGATGATGCTGTGGTGCAGGGGAAGGTGTCGAAGTTGAGTGAGTGTACGAGGAGACGAGGTGACAGACAAAATTTCTAGTTGTTGCTAGCGCTGTCGCGGAAGTATCGATATTTCGTGCAATCTATCGTTTCCTGATAATGTCGATGTATATCGGCTATATAATCTTCACCGACGTATAGGTATCGAAATGGCAAGATCGAGTGCCGATATTTTTATTTCATATTTTGTTTCTTTCACAACGTTCGGTAAACAATTGAAATTGTTGTTTTGAAATTGCAGTAGAGCAGTGAGTGAAGGAGCTTTACTACCTTTTGAGCATTCATCAAGTCCAGTCTTTCTCTTTGACTATGTGAAACAAGTACAGATGGCACGAAGAAGAAGTCCGATTGCAATGGTGTGAATGAAATTGTTGTGGGTTGGCAGGAGAGCCAACACCGGGTATGAGAGGAAGCCGAAAGGCACGCGTTTTAGCTCACGCAGGCTGGCGTGAGGTCTGGAACAGGACAAGGAATTTAGACTTTAGAAAAACGGACGTAGCTGCTGGAATACTTAACTTTAATCCATATCTGGTGAACGTCGCTCTTGACGGTACATTATTCACAGTATCAATCGTAACTGGTACTGGCGCCTTGCTAGGTCGTAGCAAATGACGTAGCTGAAGGCTATACTAAACTATCGTCTCGGCAAATGAGAGCGTATTTTGTCAGTGAACCATCGCTAGCAAAGTCGGTTGTATACTGGGGCGAGTGCTAGGAAGTCTCTCTAGACCTGCCGTGTGGCGGCGCTCGGTCTGCAATCACTGACAGTGGCGACACGCGGGTCCGACGTATACTAACGGACCGCGGCCGATTTAAAGGCTACCACCTAGCAAGTGTGGTGTCTGGCGGTGACACCACAGAAATAACAAGATATTCGATGTGAAGAAACAGCACACACGTTGCGTTAAAAAACAATTTTTAACGCAAATAGCGTGCTATTTCTTCACGCCGGCATTCTTTAAAAATAGTTGCTGACAATGATGAACAAAAATCTAAGACCCGGGTTCGAGTCCCGGCCGCAGCACAAATTTTAATTCACGTCTTCAGCTTCCAACCTTATCGTAGAGAAATTAGAGGCTTAAATGTCTCAGGGAAAATTTAATTTAAGATCTATACGATCACATGTAATGCAGCACTTCCCCATTTCGTCCAATACTGGGGGTACTATGCTTATGTCTGAGAGCACTGGTAATAGTGACAATATAAGGGGAGATGTGAATTAGAGTTTGTGTTGGGGAGGGTATTTGACTTGGGTAGTTCGTGCAGCTCTGTTGTCGTACTGCTGTAGTGGTGTAATGGTCAGCAAATGTGCCTAAAAAAATAAGCAAGAAGACCTGGGTTCGAGTCCCGGCCGCAGCACAAATTTTAATTCAATTCTTCAGCCTCCAACGTTATCGTAGAAAAATGTAAATGACAAGATTGGTTTTTGAAGTGGGCGGACACGTTTGAGGATGAATCATAACGTAGTCGGCGCTCGGTGCTACCCACAGAAACGGCAGCGTTTAGCTTCACCACACAGTTTTCACACTACAATTGCTTGTTAGCTGGCATTTGCAGAAATGAAAAACAGTCAAGTTGACAAGAAGTGCTCCGGACAAATCCGATGCGTGACTAAACAGAACAGTGGACCCATCGGACGCTTTTCATTGTGCCTCTTACATGGAGTTACCGTTTTTATCAAAGCGATTATCGCCAAGCATGAACGAGCGTCCCTCTCCTTTCAATTCTTGCTCTAAGGAAGATAGACAGGCTGCTAGCTTGTTGATGTACAGAATATGTAATAATAAATCAATAATCAAAAGATACAGCTCTAAAACTGGCAGTATATTTACAATGTGCAGCCAATATTTTTATTGACCAGTAAGTCGATATATAGATATTTTTCGGTGTTTCGACGGCCGGTTATAATACTTTTTGATATCGATGTATCGGACCCGATATTTTTAAAAATATTAACAGTCCTAGTTGTTGGGATGAGTTGCAGCTAGCTCTAAATGTAGAAAAATGTCAGCTAATGCAGATAAATAGGAAGAAAAATACGTAATTTTCAAATACAGCATTAGCAGAAGGCTGCTTTACCCACATAACGTGCGAAACTACGTGAAACGGAACGAGCACGTAAGAACGGTGTTAGCGAAGACGACTGGTCGACTTTGGTTTATTGCAAGAATTTTTAGCAACGTGTGGTCCTTCTGTAAGCCACCGCGTCCGGCCATAGCAGCCTCCACCGAAGAAGATCCCACGACCGACGAGCTGTCTTCTGCGATGGGAACGCGACTTTAGAAGACGACAGGTTGGCGGAAAGAACGGTTAGGGACTGTCATTCAATCTCTCCAGCTTCCAGATCTGACTTCCAACACGACAAGGTATAATTTTATAACAGGGAGCCCTAAAAATCACCACCAGTGTAGTGGCTGTATGTGCTAAGTGTGACAATACTCTTTATGCGATTCGTGCGTCTCTCGTGACATCTAGCGGTCAGTTTCGCATTACGTCGAAATGTTACCTTATAAATGTATAATAGAGCAGCCCCAGTTTTAATTAACTCCTGAAAACAGTGTAAATATTTTTACATATATCAATAAACCTGTGTATTAATTGAAAGAAACGGTGTGCTAATGAAATGATGTATTATTAAATATTCAAGAATTATATTCTAAAGAAGCATCTGTGAGTTAAAATGTGTAAAGAAAACTCCGTGAAACAAAATGTAGTCGGTAAATTCGTTTGTCTAAAGGCGGCAGAACCATAGAGTAAATATCCACCCCCACCCTGAAATACCTTGGCCTCACCCTTGACCGTCACCTCACCTGGACCCCTCATCTCCTGACCATCCAGCAGAAAGCCCATTCCCGCCTCCGCCTGCTGAAACTCCTGTCCGGCCGGACATGGGGATTGCATCCTTCTACCATCCTCCACACCTACAAATCCCTCATCCGTCCTATCCTCTGTTATGCCAGTGTCGCCTGGATCTCCGCCCCCACCCGCTTTTACAAGGCCCTCCAAATCCTTGAACGCCACATGCTCCGCCTTGCCTTCCGTATCCGCCTTCCTTCCTCCACATGGCTCCTGTATGAACTGATCCCCTTCCCCCACCTCCTCTTGTTCCTCCAACATCTCCGCATCCTTTACATTGTTCGCAGGGTTGATCCCCCCCACCCTCTGGTTTCCTCCTTCCTCTCCACCCCCCCGCCCGTTGCCGCGCCTCTATCGCTGTATCCCTCCCTCTCTCCACCTCCACACCCTCCATCTCCTTCATCAGGGCAATTTCCAACGCCTCCCCCTCCCGGATGACGAACTTCGGTGTGACATATACCCTTCCTTCCAACTATAACCCGGCCTTGTCCCCCCCCCCCCCTCCCCAGGGCCCCCTTCTCCCCTTTCCTCCTTCTCCCAGAGCGGATTTTCCTCCATCCCCCCCTCCCCTGAGACCCTGCACCCCATACTTGCCTCTCTCCTTCCCACATCCCTCCCTACCTGGCCCTCTTCCGCACGCCCCCCATTCCCCTCCCCCATCTCTTCCCCTCCCTCCCTTCTTCAGGTCTCCCTCACCTCCTTGAACCTGGCAGATCCTCTGTATTGATCATCATCAGTGTGCCACGTCAGTGTTGTGTTTCGTGCTATTTCTCGTGTGCGTCCAGAGGTGTGATTTTAATTGTGTACTGCCTTGAGGTTCGCCGTCAGTGTTACGTTATGTGCTACGCCATCCGTCAACACCTTTATGCTCCAGTCATACTATGCCTTGTGTTCTTTTAATCGTCGCAATGTGTGGCTTTTTGTGTGTGCTACTTTTAAACAGTTTTTTATCTCCATTTTACAGTCACCCCGTTTTTTTTTTTTTGTATATTGCCTTCCATGATGTTCTCCCTTTTTTATATCTATGTTCGCCTTCTTCTCTCCTTTGCTGTTTTTAAATGTCTTCTCTTGTTTTGTTCTATGTCTTTCGGCTGAAGAGCAGCGCATATGCTGCTGCCAACCCGCCCCGATGGGGAATTGAAATACAATAAAGAAAAAAAAAAAAGTAAATATTTCTGGAGTGAGCATTGCGTTCTGCGCATGTTGTCAACATTAAACCAGGATTGTCACGTGTTTTCGGGACTTCGCTGTCCGTGTGTGCTTTCCTCAGAGTTTGAAGTTTATAATATCTAGAATTTTTGTTGTGTTTTCACCGTTTGTTGATAGTGTAATAGCGATGGTGAATAACTGTTGTTGCTACGGATGCAAAGAAAGATATGCGAAAGGAGGGCTAGTAACTTATCATGGGTACTATGTTTAAAAATTTTGAGACGCGTTATAATTAAGGCTTGATTCTGTAGACCTATTTTCCTGCGATTTCATGACTATATAATAGATATTACGGCTCGTACAAAAGTTTACAAACAATCGCTTCCTCTCGTAAATTTGCTAGTGGAACAGGAAAGGGAATGGTTAGTTGTTTCAGCAAATACTATCCTCCATGCATTTATCAGTGACTTGTCAATTATGTATATAGATTTTAAAGACGGGAGACAAATAAATTCAATGGAGTGGGAGTCTGTAATTGTCTTCGTATAATATGTGTGTCCAAACCTTTTTGTTTAGTATAAAGTTACAGTAGGAGACCATGTTAAGTGTGTCAAGGACATGGAGAATGATTATGTGTGATTTATATTTTAGTTTCCCGAAGGATGAACAATGAGTAAAGACGTGGCTCCAGAAAATAAGGAGGAGTAATTTTGTCCGCACAAAATATTCCAAAGTATGTTCAAAACACTTTGAAGGGGAATGTTTAGAAAGAGAAAAAATTGGACGTGTGCGGCTGAAGGTAGATGCTTTACCAACTATTTTTAATTTTCCACAGCACCTACTACCAATTTCTGCATTCTGCTTAAATACATTTTCTGCACAAATCAAATAAAAAACACAATAGTGTAGCTAATCGAAGTACACATTCATCTTCTTTGATGTATTTTGCCTTCAAATTATTTTCTTCACCATTTGATTAAGAAGCGTAAAATATTAGTGAACATGTCCCCAAACTCTTTCATTTGTGTAACGTTCCACTTCCCTTAATGGTGTTATATGGGTTGACTGTTACATGACCAACTGTATTTGCTTTACAGTACATTTATTCTCCGATCGCCTTTCTTCCCCATTCTTACTCAGTCTACTATTTATTTGATAAACTGGGAGCAAGTACGTAAAATGCGTTAAATAAACACTTCAAAGTGTCACCAGTAAGAAAAATTGTGCTTTAGGTCGCAAAAACGAGAAAATAAATACGAAGAAATAGCAGAAAAAAGGACGAATTAGCAGGGATATAATCTCTAATGTGTGGCAAAGTCGGTATTTTTCGGACACTTGCAAAAGTACTAGCGTACTGTCAAGTCGTTTTGCAAGACTATCACTGCAAAAATGTACGTCAGGCTCTGTAATACTATAAAGTGCCGTATCGTACCGAAAACTACCAAAAATCGAGTGCATCTGAACTGTGACACCTGTCGCAAAGAAGCAGAATGCAATATCACTTGCCCTTAAAAGTTACGTAGCTGGTTTATTCCCGGTATCAAATGGATACTGTTAAAATGTCTGCGCAACATATATAAATAATCCATGACACGTACGAAAAGAATCCGTCTGTACTAGAGATGCAGTGACATTCGAAATACACAAGGCGCTATATGGACAAACACACGACGTCCCGAGATCACGTGACCAGGCCGGCAATGTATGTTGACAACACAAAATCTGTTCTGCGCATGTGAATGCTCACGCCAGAGATATTTACTCTATGGGCAGAACACGTAACTACATTCTTGACAAGCACGCTTGCGCATGTGTCCTTGAGCAAGCAAGCATTCACTACTTCCAGGTGCCTACACATGGCTCACGCATGCTTGTACAAGCATTAGCTTGTTTACCAGAAAATGTCGAGCTCAGACGACGATGCGCTGGCTTTGGCAAGCTTTTTGCTTGTGTTACAAAACGATAAAAAAACAAAAGATCACCTGTCATATGTCGAATACAGAGTGGTAAAAGAAACGAAAACATTGTTCCCATGTTAACTATTCGGCGTAGACACGCTATAGAAACTATCTTACATACTGTTGATCTTCTTATCTCTTTTTCTATGTAAATAGTGTGCTCTTTGACTTGACCTACAGTACAGTATAATCTTCGTAAAAACTGTAATTTAAAAGAACCAAATGAAAATTGCATTAAGCCAGATCTTGCACAAGTCTCCCTGTTCTTGGTACACACGCTCAAGCATACACAAGCTTGAACGCTTGCACAAGCACGCAAATCGAAATTCGATCAAGCATCAAGCTGCTTCCACAGTCCTGATGCTTGCGCAGATTTCTCATACACACTCTCAAGCACGCTTGGGCAAGCAGGCGTGCATAAGCGTCTTTGTCAAGCATGCAGTTACGTGTGGGGCCGCCTTGTTGTTGTTGTTGTTGTTGTTGTGGTCTTCAGTCCCGAGACTGGTTTGATGCAGCTCTCCATGCTACTCTACCCTGTGCAAGCTTCTTCATCTCCCAGTACCTACTGCAACCTACATCCTTCTGAATCTGCTTAGTGTATTCATCTCTTGCTCTCCCTCTACGATTTTTACCCTCCACGCTACCCTCCAATACTAAATTGGTGATCCCTTGATGCCTCAGAACATGTCCTATCAACCGATCCCTTCTTCTAGTCAAGTTGTGCCACAAACTCCTCTTCTCCCCAATCCTATTCAATACCACCTCATTAGTTATATGATCTACCCATCTAATCTTCAGCATTTTTCTGTAGCACCACATTTCGAAAGCTTCTATTCTCTTCTTGTCCAAACTAGTTATCGTCCATGTTTCACTTCCATACATGGCTACACTCCATACAAATACTTTCAGAAACGACTTCCTGACACTTCAATCTATACTCGATGTTAACAAATTTCTCTTCTTGAGAAACGCTTTCCTTGCCATTGCCAGTCTACATTTTATATCCTCTCTACTTCGACCATCATCAGTTATTTTGCTCCCCAAATAGCAAAACTCCTTTACTACTTTAAGTGTCTCATTTCCTAATCTAATTCCCTCAGCATCACCCGACTTAATTCGACTACATTCCATTATCCTCGTTTTGCTTTTGTTGATGTTCATCTTATATCCTCCTTTCAAGACACCATCCATTCCATTCAACTGCTCTTCCAAGTCCTTTGCTGTCTCTGACAGAATTACAATGTCGTCGGCGAACCTCAAAGTTTTTACTTCTTCTCCATGAATTTTAATACCTACTCCGAATTTTTCTTTTGTTTCCTTTACTGCTTGCTCAATATACAGATTGAATAACATCGGGGAGAGGCTACAACCCTGTCTCACTCCTTTCCCAACCACTGTTTCCCTTTCATGCCCCTCGACTCTTATAACTGCCATGTGGTTTCTGTACAAATTGTAAATAGCCTTTCGCTCCCTGTATTTTACCTCTGCCACCTTCAGAATTTGAAAGAGAGTATTCCAGTTAACATTGTCAAAAGCTTTCTCTAAGTCTACAAATGCTAGAAACGTAGGTTTGCCTTTTCTTAATCTTTCTTCTAAGATAACGACATAAAAAAAGGGAAACGTGACTTGTTTTTCTCTCTCTCTCTCTCTTTTGTAGTCTTCTACCGAGGTAAGTTGTGTGTCTCTGTCGTAACTTGTACGCTTTTGTTGAATAACTATGTTCATTTCACGTTAAGTATCCGTGTTTCACTTCAAAATCCCTTTCCTTGCTACCTATGTTGTAAGTGATTTTATTATCCCTTTTTTTTAAGTCCAGTTTCGGGCTGCATCGAAGAGAAGTACTGGCGCATTCTTTGGTGACCAGGGTCGAAAAGTATTGATGGGCCTTTATTCAGTATAGTTTTACCCCCTACTCTCATGAACGCTCTCGTAAATGAGTGGATAGTCAATATATTTAAACCAGTTGTTTTATACACGAACAGGTTTATAAGGATAGGAGGAATGAGTGAGTACTTACGGTGTAGTGATGATATAAATGCTAGACTTTAGTCGTCCAAGTAAATGGGTGATTAGGCGTTTCAATGATTGTTGTTGCCTTATATCAACCGTTGACTAGATTACGTAAAACAATACGACAGCTATACTTTGTATACCTTACTGTGTACTCTTCTTTAGTAATTAGTTATTAGAGGAACTACAGGTATTTTACATATGTGACGAAGTGTTTTGACTGACATCATCATGTTTACTTATATTTGTAGCAGTGTTATGTACGTGATCGTTCTTTTTCTAATGCAGGCCTATTAGAATTAGATTATTTTAGACCTGGGTTACGGCCTTAAATGAGGCACCGACATTGAAATGGTACATTTTGGCGGCACGTTAGCTTACATTTCTCTTGTTGGAATGAGTAGATTAATGAACTGACTCATAAGTATTTATTTTACACCATTGGCTACGTTTTACTATATTAAATGCGTTCCATACCATTCTTCCAGTTCCTCCTCACTTGTGTTTCGCATCGCTATGAATGATATTGTTTCTGTAACCTATTTGACTTTGTTACTTTATACTGATGATAGAGAGTTACACAAACGTAAATCCTTTCCACCTTTCCAACCATTTACTATTTATAAACAATGGAATTATACCTTACATATGTCTGATTGGCAATGCATATTTTCCTTCCTGTTAGTTAAACTGCGCGCACAAAGAGGGGCTTACGGTATTATTCGCTTTCAACACAATTTTTGTACTGTTTCATGCCTATATTATTATCCCTAAGAGTAACGATTTGTCACCTAGACTTATATATACCCCCATGTTTATTCAAATGTCTGCTATTGATCTATAACGGAAATAACCATGTATATATAACCTCATTTGTACTTGTTTACACCATATAAATTGCTAATGTCAAGGTAAATTGCATCTTAGTGAAAATGAACTAAATGTAACTACTTTTGATGAATTTATCCTTTATATAATATATTTATAATGTATTTATTTTGTACAATATCTCACAGACTACTGATGTCTCACATTGTTTGTTTTATGTATGGTGTGTTATATACCGTCTGAAGATCGTGTTGACGCAACGTCGAAACTAGTAGCCAAATAAACATGAAATCTTAAGTACAGCTGGAGGAGTTTCATTTTTAATAATAACTATACCAGCTGATTTCCCACCATCATCCAATTTAAATATGGGTGCATGAAGAAAACTATTAGTGTTAATTCGGCGTTTACTCCACTAGATTATAATCCATAAGTCCCTGAGATCATTTTTACCGATATTTTCCTTTCAAAATCCGAGCAATGTTATTACGCGGACCCCGTAATATTCAGGTCGGTCTTTGGCCTCCAAATAATGTCGTCTACAAACGCACACCTGGTCTGATGTAATGACGATGGAAGAAGGCAGAGTTTAGCTTAATTGGAAAAGGGAGTAAAATTTTTCAGTGCCATGTTTCATAATTTCAATAGTATTGGCTCCAACTAAGAAAGAAACGTACATGTAGTGCTCTCAACCAGTACTTACCAATAATTCAATGCTTTCTAAACAGTCGAGTCATGTTTACTAGCAGAGATAAAATCTATTAACACTCCATTTTAATTAATTAATTCATATCCATCTGCTCAATAATATCTTTTTTTCTTGTATTGAGAAACACTGGAACGTGTGGATGTCCGGATACTTCTGACGAGACACTGTTACCGACGACTATGCCGCTAAAGCGGAGTTATTGAACGCAGTTTTCCGAAATTCCTTCACCAGGGAAGACGAACGGAATATTCCAGAATTTGAAACACGAACAGCTGCTAGCATGAGTTTCTTAGGGGTTGCGAAGCAACTCAAATCACTTCATACGGGCAAGTCTTCAGGTCAAGATTGTATACCGATTAGGTTCCTTTGAGATTACGCTGATACAATAGCTCCCTACTTACTTAGCAATCATATGCAATCGCTCGCTCACCGACAGATCTGTACCTACAGGTTGGAAAATTGCGCAGGTCGCACCAGTGATTAAGAAGGGTAGTACGAGTAATCCATCGGACTAAAGACATATATCATTGACGTCGGTTTGCAGTAGGGTTTTGGAGCATATACTGTATTCAAACATTATGAATCACCTCGAACGGAACGATCTATTGATACGTAGCAGCACGGTTTCAGAAAACATCGTTCTTGCGCAACGCAGCTAGCTCTTTATTCGCACTAAGTAATGGCCGCTATCGACAGGGGATCTCAAGTTGATTCCGTATTTCTAGATTTCCGGGAAGCTTTTGACACCGTTCCTCACAAGCGACTTCTAATCGAGCTGCGGGCCTATGGGGTATCGTCTCATTTGTGCGACTGGATTCGTGATTTCCTGTCAGGAAGGTCGCAGTTCGTAGTAATAGACGGTAAATCATCGAGGTGTTCCCCAGGGAAGCGTCCTGGGACCTCTGCTGTTCCTGATCTACATAAATGACCTGGGTGACAATCTGAGCAGTTCTCTTAGGTGGCATGTGGCAGTTGACGCTAAATAACGAAAAGTGTGAGGTGATCCACACGAGTTCCAAAAGAAATCCGTCGGAATTCGATTACTCGATAAATAGTACAATTCTCAAGGATGACAATTCAACCAAGTACCTGGGTGTTAAAATTACGAACAACTTCAGTTGGAAAGACCACATAGATAATATTGTGGGGAAGGTGAGCCAAAGGTTGCGTTTCAGTGGCAGGACACTTGGAAGATGCAACAAGTCCACTAAAGAGACAGCTTACACTACACTCGTTCGTCCTCTGTTAGAATATTGCTGCGCGGTGTGGGATCCTTACCAGGTGCGATTGACGGAGGACATCGAAAGGGTGCAAAAACGGGCAGCTCGTTTTGTATTATCACGTAATAGGGGAGAGAGTGAGGCAGATATGATACGCGAGTTGGAATGAAAGTCATTAAAGAAAAGACGTTTTTCTTCGCGGCGAGATCTATTTACGAAATTTCAGTCACCAACTTTCTCTTCTGAATGCGAAAATATTTTGTTGAGCCCAACCTACATAGGTAGGAATGATCATCAAAATAAAATAAGAGAAATCAGAGCTCGAACAGAAAGGTTTAGGTGTTCGTTTTTCCCGCGCGCTGTTCGGGAGTGGAATGGTAGAGAGATAGTATGATTGTGGTTCGATGAACCCTCTGCCAAGCGCTTAAATGTGAATTGCAGAGTAATTATGTAGATGTAGATGTAGATGTAGATGTATCTCTCCAGCTTGATTCCTGCTCGCTGTCCTCTGTTGCTCCTTAGCTGGCGGTTGATATTTCGCTACTTCCCCGTGACGCCCAGGCGGTGTCTGCGCGAAATACGAATAAGAGCTTTAAAAATCCATCCCTGCCGTGCCTTTCCCCGCCTCTCCCCTCTCAGCTCTTTCTCCTGCCCTACTTCAACCTCCCCCTTTCTCTCTCTGACTGCCCTCCGCTTCCTTAACGAGTTTGCAGCCACGCGCGCGAATGTAATCTGGCCGCATGGCGGATCATTAAGGTGCGTTGCGTAACGCCCCCACTGCACATGCGCGACTTCACCAGTGTGTGTGTGTGTGTGTGTGTGTGTGTGTGTAGCGTGCTGCACGCGCCCCACTACACAGGTGGTTCCTCATTTACCGCAGCGTACGGACTGCCCCATTCAACCCCTCTGTTTTCGTGCTGTACTCTTTGCTTCCTTCCCGCTTCTCTCTTTTTTCCCTTCTCTACGGCTCTCTCTCTCTTTTCTTTTTACGTGAATAATGCTGCGTAGAAAGCCACACGCTGGCTTGATTATTCCGCACCACGCGGATAAATGAGGTACTGTAGGAAGTTGTGCAAAATTTCGTTTTTCCACTTCAATTTCGACGGCAAAAATCGTTCTGTAAATGAAAGCTCAGTGTTTTCTCGTGTCAGTATAGCGTTCTCAGTTTAAAAAACTCAACCACGTTTACGATTTAGGTAATTCCTATTTACTTTCGCTGTCGGGAATCAAAGCAGGTGATTTCACTTTCGCAGCTGAGGACTCACATAACGACTGTGGAAATGAAAACCTAGCGACTCCACCTGGCTGCGATACCTCGTAATTCCAGTAAGCAGTAACTCCTTTATCAAAGAGAGATTTGATAGTGCAAGGACTGCTGTAATCTGTCAATAAGTAGACTTCTACTGTACAGTTATACATGTAGCACCTTTATCTGTCTCACTTTATATTATTTTTAGGAAACGGTTTTTGCTTCTCCTCTAAAATGTAGCAAAATGGAGTTAAAAGGTTTTCATTGCAGACCATCGATAAA
The DNA here is from genome assembly GCF_021461385.2 of Schistocerca piceifrons. Lineage (NCBI taxonomy): Eukaryota > Metazoa > Arthropoda > Insecta > Orthoptera > Acrididae > Schistocerca > Schistocerca piceifrons. The sequence goes on along the minus strand of NC_060148.1, from coordinate 25,260,804 downwards.
AGTTATGTAAAGCTGCCATCAGCAAGGCGGTTGGTTTGGTATTACTGTTTGTTCCTTTCCCATAACTTGCCCTCCTAAGCGTCTAAGTCAAGTGGTTTAATACACTTATGTGATACGGTATTATTTTTTGGGGTAATTCTTCTGATACAAAAAGGGCATTTTTGGCTCAAAAACGGGCTGTTCATGTTATATGTGATGTAAGTTCGAGAAACTCTTGTCGACCCTTATTCAATAGTCTGGGAATTCTGACATTGCCCTCACAGTATATATTTTCTTTAATGTCGTTCGTTGTTAGCAATATTAGCTTATTCCCAAGAGTTAGCAGCTTTCACTCAGTTAATACTAGGCAGAAATCAAATCTGCATGTGGAATGCACTTCCTCGACTCTTGTGCAGAAAGGAGTGCACTATTCTGCTGCATCCATTTTCAATAAGTTACCACAAAAACTCAAAAATCTTAGCAGTAGCCCAAACACTTTTAAGTCTAAACTGAAGAGTTTCCTCATGGCTCACTCCTTCTATTCTGTCGAGGAGCTCCTGGAAGAGCTGAAAAATTCAGCAAATTCCAGTGTTACATTGTTGATTTTCTTTATTTAAACTTACGAATTGTCACCTGAATACGTTTCTTATATTTCATTTTATCTGTTTCTACTATCGCGTTATAATTTATGTATTGACTCGTTCCATGACCATGGAGACTTCTCCTTAATTTGGTCCCACGGAACAATAAATAAATAAATAAAAAACGTCCAATCCACAAAACATCCTCTACATCACATCAATTTTTTTAAAAATTCTTAGCTCTAATGGTGCACTATTAGGGACATCAAATTATACAGCACAGCTTAACAATGCATACGCAAAAAAATTGTATTCAATTAAGAAGAATTTGGAATGAAAATAGCCATCGACACAAGGACTAAAATGAACGTATTAATTTGCTGTATGGCTGAATGCCATTCATTTGTGTCGTTCTGCGTTTATTTGATGGGTGGAGTACCAGTTTCAAATCTAGGATGTTGAGTTTCACATTCAGGATATTTACTTTGCGTGTATGCGTTCAAACAAGCGGACAACGAAATAAATGGAAATCATAATGCCACAATAACACGTTAGGTGACAAGTGAAACCTTGCGTTTTGTTACGAAATATAGAGAGATATTACAAATGATTCATCTTCACATTTCTATATTTTCCAAAGTGTTGCATATACACGGTTCAGTCACATTAATGTGACCAGTGCCTATGTTCCACGTCAACGTGCAATAACCAGTCGCAGGTGGCAATACTAACAGTGGAGGGTATAAAAAACGTACCGCTGTGGCCGAGCAGTTCTAGGCGCTTCAGTCCGGAACCGCGCTGCTGCTACAGTCGCAGTTTCGAATCCTGCCTCGGGCATGGATGAGTGTGATGTCCTTGGGTTAGTGAAGTTTAAGTAGTTCTAAGTTCTAGGGGACTGATGACCTCAGATGTTAAGTCCCATAGTGCTCAGAGCCATTTGAACCATAAAGTTGTGGAAGGTGTGAAGCTAGATTATACGAGAAATTTACTAGTTTTAATGATGCAATTAAATGTGCTGTCTCTTTAGAGGGTAGCATTAACCGGTAATGTACAAAGGTTTTAAAAACTTTGAAATGAAATAACGTCAATTTTGAAAACTTGCATGAGCTTGTAGGTTATGTTATGAGTATATCACGAGGTAATGCTCGCACCGAGATAGTATTTTCTCTCAGAGGCAAAGAAATTGGTACACCTGCCTAACACTGTGTAGGCCGTAGGGGCCCCGCGAACACCCAGAAACGGCGCAACACGACGTGGCATGGGGTCGACTGACGTCTGAGGTAGGACTGGAGCGGACTGACACCACGAATCCTGCAGGCCTGTCTATTAAACCGCAAGAGTACGACGGGGTGGAGATCTCTTCTGAACAGCACGTTGCAAGGCATCCCAAATCTGCTCAATAATGTTCATGTCTGGGGAGTTTGGTGACCATGGAAGTGTTTAAGGGGCTCCGGAAAGGCTCAAAATCATGAAAACTTCAATTTTTACTTTTTTGCGATTTCTGAATCTGCAGACTATTACCTTTTAATAGATACATAATTTATTCAATTCCGAAGACTACAACTATTTTTAAATTTTTTTTGAAATGTGTTCTACATGGGCGTGACCCACTGTGGCGCTGTTAAACTGCTGTCAAATGGTGTTATTATTAACGTCCGTGTTCATCAGGTACATTTTAGTGATGTGAGATAAAGTATGTGTTGTGGCTAACCTGTGATGGTTCAATATATATCGCTGGTGTGGTTGTCGATTGTTTCATGTTCATTTACTCTGTCGTTATCTCGAAAATATTCATAATTAATTCTGTTTCTTGTGTCTCTGTTTTGTTGAAGTATAATAATGAGTAAAAGTAAAGTTATTAGAAATCCTCTGAAGGCTTTTAAGAAAAGGAGAAATGTTGGAAAGCCAAAGATATGTGTTATTACTGTAAACAATAAAGACGATAACCAAGTGAGTGAACCTAACCTCTCAAGTACACCTGCCCATAGCAGCCAAAGTGGGAAAGAAAATACTTCACAGAAGAAGCTTGGTTCAATGAGTGAAAACTATGAATGTTTTATGGGTGAATCGGATGTGAATGAAATATTTGATATGTCGGTTCTCAAAGGAATTTTTCCAAACTGTGTAAGATGTATTCATTGTAGTGCAGTTGGTCTGGAACTCTCCATAATAAAGCACGTAGGACTTGCTAGTGAAATACAACTGAAATGTGATAAGTGTTCATACATGACCACCTTTTGCAACAGTGTTGCAGTAACTGCAACTGAAGAAAATGGTAGCAAAATCTACGAACACAACAACGAGCGATGCTTGCTTTAGACAAGGAATGCCTTCGGGCTGTAAAGAGTCTAGAAATACAAGCAAGAGTAAATAGGAGGAGCAACAAGAGGAAGCTGGAGGAGGAGTTTGCAGAGGATGAAGATAATCCATCCAATGGACCTGGAATGCACTAAAAAGTTAATCCAATCTTTGTCGCTCGATTCCCAAAACTTTTATTTTCTCATACTAATTAAATGTTTTCTAAGGATCTTCCAAACATATTTGTTTCAAACTTTCAGTAAATGTTACACAGTACCTTCTGCATAATTTAACACAGCCTTTTTCCAAAAAACTGTATATTTTTGAATATATAAATAAAAAATTGCAAAAAAATGTTGTGAATTTCATTACAATTGAAAAAAAATCGTCTTTAATAACTGAACTAAAATTTTGTAAAATCCCTGCGTTAAGTTGTAGCCCATATTCCAATAAATAATCTGTAAAAAGTTCAACTTCCTACCTCAAATACTTTGTGAGGAAAGATGTAATTTATAAGCGTTATTTTAACATTGCAAGTATAGGGCGTTCCGGAGCCCCTTAAGCTCATAAAAATGTTTCTGGAGCCACTCTGTAGTAATTCTCGACGTGTGGGGTGTCGCATTGTCCTGCTGGAATTGTCCAAGTCCGTCGAACTGCAAAATGGACACGAATGGGTGCAGGTGATCATACATGATACTTACGTACACATCACCTATCAGTCGTATCTAGACTATCAGGACTCCCATATCACTCCAACTGCACATGCCCCACACCACCACAGAGCGTCCACCAGCTTGAACAGTCTCCTGCTGATATACAGGGTCAATGGATTCGTGAGGTTGTCTGCATACCCGTACACGTCCGTCCGCTCAATACAATTTGTACGAGGCCAGTACTAACAAAACTCTACCATCTGGTGAGCAAGATGTATGAGACAGGCGAAATACCCTCAGACTTAAAGAAGAATATAATAATTCCAATCCCAAAGAAAGCAAGTGTTGACAGATGTGAAAATTACAGAACTATCAGTTTAATAAGTCACAGCTGCAAAATACTAACACGAATTACACTCCTGGAAATGGAAAAAAGAACACATTGACACCGGTGTGTCAGACCCACCATACTTGCTCCGGACACTGCGAGAGGGCTGTACAAGCAATGATCACACGCACGGCACAGCGGACACACCAGGAACCGCGGTGTTTGCCGTCGAATGGCGCTAGCTGCGCAGCATTTGTGCACCGCCGCCGTCAGTGTCAGCCAGTTTCCCTTGGCATACGGAGCTCCGTCGCAGTCTTTAACACTGGTAGCATGCCGCGACAGCGTGGACGTGAACCGTATGTGCAGTTGACGGACTTTGAGCGAGGGCGTATAGTGGGCATGCGGGAGGCCGGGTGGACGTACCGCCGAATTGCTCAACACGTGGGGCGTGAGGTCTCCACAGTACATCAATGTTGTCGCCAGTGGTCGGCGGAAGGTGCACGTGCCCGTCGACCTGGGACCGGACCGCAGCGACGCACGGATGCACGCCAAGACCGTAGGATCCTACGCAGTGCCGTAGGGGACCGCACCGCCACTTCCCAGCAAATTAGGGACACTGTTGCTCCTGGGGTATCGACGAGGACCATTCGCAACCGTCTCCATGAAGCTGGGCTACGGTCCCGCACACCGTTAGGCCGTCTTCCCCTCACGCCCCAACATCGTGCAGCCCGCCTCCAGTGGTGTCGCGACAGGCGTGAATGGAGGGACGAATGGAGACGTGTCGTCTTCAGCGATGAGAGTCGCTTCTGCCTTGGTGCCAATGATGGTCGTATGCGTGTTTGGCGCCGTGCAGGTGAGCGCCACAATCAGGACTGCATACGACCGAGGCACACAGGGCCAACACCCGGCATCATGGTGTGGGGAGCGATCTCCTACACTGGCCGTACACCACTGGTGATCGTCGAGGGGACACTGAATAGTGCACGGTACATCCAAACCGTCATCGAACCCATCGTTCTACCATTCCTAGACCGGCAAGGGAACTTGCTGTTCCAACAGGATAATGCACGTCCGCATGTATCCCGTGCCACCCAACGTGCTCTAGATGGTGTAAGTCAACTACCCTGGCCAGCAAGATCTCCGGATCTGTCCCCTCATTGAGCATGTTTGGGACTGGATGAAGCGTCGTCTCACGCGGTCTGCACGTCCAGCACGAACGCTGGTCCAACTGAGGCGCCAGGTGGAAATGGCATGGCAAGCCATTCCACAGGACTACATCCAGCATCTCTACGATCGTCTCCATGGGAGAATAGCAGCCTGCATTGCTGCGAAAGGTGGATATACACTGTACTAGTGCCGTCATTGTGCATGCTCTGTTGCCTGTGTCTATGTGCCTGTGGTTCTGTCAGTGTGATCATGTGATGTATCTGACCCCAGGAATGTGTCAATAAAGTTTCCCCTTCCTGGGACAATGAATTCACGGTGTTCTTATTTCAATTTCCAGGAGTGTATTTACAGACGAATGGAAAAACTGGTAGAAGGCGACCTCGGGGAAGATCGGTTTGGATTCCATAGAAATGTTGGAACACGTGAGGCAATACTGACCTTACGACTTATCTTAGAAGAAAGATTAAGAAAAGGCAAACCTACGTTTCTAGCATTTGTAGACTTAGATAAATCTTTTGACAATGTTGACTGGAATACTCTCTTTCAAATTCTGAAGGTGGCAGGGGTCAAATACAGGGAGCGAAAGGCTATTTACAATTTGTACAGAAACCAGATGGCAGTTATGAGTGTCGAGGGGCATGAAAGGGAAGCAGTGGTTTGGAAGGAGTGAGACAGGGTTGTAGCCTCTCCCCGATGAGACTGGATGAGACGATGAGACCATATGAGACTGGAAGAGAAGGGAGAACCGAAAGAGGTACTGAAAGTACCCTCCGCCACACACCGTCAGGTGGCTTGCGGAGTATGGATGTAGATGTAGATGTACACACTTCGGTAGCTCACTTTTAAAATATGTAGATGACTCTGTTCTAGTTAACATCAGTTTAGCTTCGGTCATGGAGGAGGGGATTATTTCAGGATCATAAAAAATACATATTTCGTTAATTGTTTATTTCGTTAATTGTTTATTAGTAACATACTGTTAAAGAGACACTGTTATGTTCAAAAAATTGTTGAAATGGCTCTGAGCACTATGAGACTTAACCTCTGAGGTCTTCAGCCGCCTAGAACTTAGAACTAACTAAACCTAACTAACCTAAGGACATCACACACATCCATGCCCGAGGCAGGATTCGAATCTGCGACCGTAGCGGTCACGCGGTTCCAGACTGAAGCGCCTAGAACCGCACGGCCACACTGGCCGGCCACTGATATGTAAAATGTGTTCAGAACCTGAAAATATTGTACATGACATTCGTTGTGAAAAGCCACATCTACTAATACTATTCAAATTTTTTGATTAATTTAGCTCAAATGATTTGAAACATACAATCTTCTGTAAGAATTAACTGAAAAAATATGTGAATTTTTTTTCTTTTAAATAGGCGGGCTTAAAGTATACCCCCTTTGGTACTGCTAGGGCTAAAGACTCGGGGATTGTACGCTGATGTTGTAATCAATCGCCCGTAGTTAATGGTTTTGGCCATCTGTAGCCAGAATCTCATTTCCAAAATCAGTGGAGTGTTTACGTGGCCAACGAGAAGTGGTATTGGGAAATCGGTTTACAAAAACCGGATTCGGGAGCTCCAGCTAAACGTGGTAAAAGGGTATGTGTGTGTCTGTCTGTGTGTGAGTCCACTTGTCGAGCCACGTGGTGCTGTAATAGAATTAGAGAGAGAGAGAGAGAGAGAGAGAGAGAGAGAGAGAGTGAGTGAGAGGGTGGGTGAGTGTGTTGGCCAGACTGCGTGGCCCGTCAGGGCAGCCAGTGGAAGCCGTTTATCCGGGGAAGCCCCGCAGCGGCGGCAGGCGCCGGTGGTGGGGGAGGGGACGCCCCGGGCCGTGCTCCACGCAGGCAGCAGGCAGCCACTTTTAAGCAGCTTGACCCCACTTGCCCCTCTCGCCTGTAGGGCGCCCTGAGTAAGCGCGCAGAGGGCACCACTGTGCGAAGGGGCTAAGGGCTAAGGGCCAGGTGTCTCCACACACCACGCAGCTGCGGTGCCAACCGCGGACGACCTGTGGCGTACAGCCCAAACTAGGAGGAATCGTTTGCGCCAGGATTTCACCCGGAACAAGTGCAGCCGCGCCCCCCCCCCCCCCCGCCCACCCCCCCGGGTTTCCCGGTCTTTGTTCAGCGCCTGGGAATCGTTTCAGTTGGCCCACGTGGTAATTAACCATACAGTATATCTATCACGGTCAGGTGAATACAGGGTTATAAATACAAAATCAAATAGGGGTAATGCAGGATTAGGTTTAATAATGAATAAAAAAATAGGAGTGCAGGTAAGTTACTACAAACAGCATAGTGAACGCATTGTTGTCGACAAGATAGACAAGAAGCCCACGCCTACGACAGTAGTACAAGTCTATATGCCAACTAGCTCTGCAGATGACGAAGAAATTGAATAAATGTATGATAAGATAAAAGAAATTATTCAGATAGTGAAGGGAGCCGAAAATTTAATAGTCATGGATGGCTGGAATGCGAGACTAGGGAGACAAGGAAACATAGTAGGTGAATATGGATTGGGGGTAATAAATGAAAGAGGAAGCCGTCTGGTAGAATTTTGCACAGAGCATAAATTTATCATAGCTAACACGGAAGAGGAAACGGTCGAGAGTTTAGGGGCGTAACAGCGTGGAATTCCACGTTGCATTACTCTGCGAAGCGTGAAAGAAAGAATCTCTCAAGTTGCGTTTTCGCCTCGTTAAGACGCCTTTTTCTCGCTATTTCTACATCTACATCTACACGGTCACTCTACAATTCACACTTACGGGCCTGGCAGAGGGTTCATCGAACCATTTTCATACTACACTACTGGCCATTAAAATTGCTACACCACGAAGATGACGTGCTGCAGACGCGAAATTTAACCGACAGGAAGAAGATGCTGTGATATGCAAATGATTAGCTTTTCAGAGCATTCACACAAGGTTGGCGTCGGTGGCGACACCTACAACGTGCTGACATGAAGAAAGTTTCCAACCGATTTCTCATACACAAACAGCAGTTGACCGGCGTTGCCTGGTAAAACGTTGTTGTGATGCCTCGTGTAAGGAAGAGAAATGCGTACCATCACGTTTCCGACTTTGATAAAGGTCGGATTGTAGCCTATCGCGATTGCGGTTTATCGTATCGCGACATTGCTGCTCGCATTGGTCGAGACCCAAAGACTGTTAGCAGAATATGGAATCGGTGGGTTCAGGAGGGTAATCGGAACGCCGTGCTGGATCCCAACGGCCTCGTATCGCTAGCAGTCGAGATGACAGGCATCTTATCCGCATGGCTGTAACGGATCGTGCAGCCACGTCTCGAACCCTGAGTCGACAGATGGGGACGTTTGCAAGACGACAACCATATGCACGAACAGTTCGACGACGTTTGCAGCAGCACGGACTATCAGCTCGGAGACCGTGGCTGCGGTTACCCTCGACGCTGCATCACAGACAGAAGCGCCTGCGATGGTGTACTCGACGACGAACCTGGGTGCACGAATGGCAAAACGTCATTTTTTCGGATGAATCCAGGTTCTGTTAACAGCACCATGATGGTCGCATCCCTGTTTGGCGACATCGCGGTGAACGCACATTGGAAGTGTGTATTCGTCATCACCATACTGGCGTATCACCCAGCGTGATGGTATGGGGTGCCATTGGTTACACGTCTCGGTCACCTCTCGTTCGCACTGACGGCACTTTGAACAGTGGACGTTACATTTCAGATGTGTTACGACCCGTGGCTCTACCCTTCATTCGATCCCTGCGAAACCCTACATTTCAGGAGGACAATGCACGACCGCATGTTGCAGGTCCTGTACGGGCCTTTCTGGATACAGAAAACGTTGGATTGCTGCCCTGGCCAGCACATTCTCCAGATCTCTCACCAATTGAAAACGTCTGGTCAACGGTGGCCGGGCAACTGTCTCGTCACAATTCGCCAGTCACTACTCTCGATGAACTGTGGTATCGTGTTGAAGCTGAATGGGCAGCTGTACCTGTACACGCCATCTCAGCTCTGTTTGACTCAATGCCCAGGCGTATCGAGGCCGTTATTACGGCCAGAGGTTGTTGTTCTGGGTAGTGATTTCTCAGGATCTATGCACAGAAATTGCGTGAAAATGTAATCACATGTCAGTTCTAGTATAATATATTTGTCCAATGAATACTCGTTTATCGTCTACATTTCTTCTTGGTGTAGCAATTTTAATGACCAGTAGTATACTTCTCTACCATTCCACTCTCGAATGGCGCATGGGAAAAAGGAACACCTAAATCTTTGCGTTCGAGCTGTCAATTCTCTTGTTTTATTATTATGATCATTTCTCCCTACGTAGGAGGGTGTCAGCAAAATATTTAGGCATTCGGAAGAGAAAGTTGGTGATTGAAATTTCGTAAATAGATCTCGCCACAATGAAAACGGCCTTTGTTTCAGTGACTGCCGCCCCAACTCGCGTATCTTATCAGTGACACTCTCACCCCTATTGCCCTATTGCGCGATAACACGAAACGGGCTGCCCTTCTTTGCACTTTTTCGATGTCCTCCGTCAATCCGACCTGGTAAGGATCCCACACTGTGCAGCAATATTCCAGCAGAGGACGGACTAGTGTAATGTAGGCTGTCTCTTTAGTGGGTTTGTCGCATCTTCTAAGTGTTCTTCCAACTAAGCGCAGTCTTTGTTTCATCTTCCCCACAATATTATCTATGTGGTCTTTCCAGTTTAAGTTGCTCGTAATTGTAATTCCTAGGTATTTAGTCGAATTGACAGACCCCATACTTGTGCGATTTATCGTATACCCAACATTTATCGGGTTTCGTTTAGTACCCAAATGGATGACCTCGCACTTTTCTTTGTTTAGTGCCAATTGCCACTTTTCGCACCATACTGAAATTCTCTCTAGATCATTTTGTAATTGGAATTGATCGCCTGATGATTTTACTAGACGGTAAATTACAGCGTCGTCTGCAAACAATGTAAGGGGGCTGCTCAGATTATCACCTGGATCATTTATGTAAATCAGGAACAGCAGAGGGCCTATGTCGCTGCCTTGCGGAACGCCAGATATCACTTCTGTTTTACTCGATGATTTACCGTTTGTCACTACGAACTGTGACCTCTCTGAGAGGAAATCACGAATCCAGTCACACAACTGAGACGATACTCCATATGTAGGCAATTTGATTAATAGTCGCTTGTGAGGAACGGTATCAAAACCCTTCTGGAAATCTAGGAATATGGAATCGATCTGAGATCGTTTGTCGACACCACTCATGGGAATAGAGAGTGCACAAGAACGATATTTTCTAAATCCTTGTTGGTTATGTATCAATAAGTCATTTTCTTCAAGGTGATTCATAATGTTCGAGTACAGTATATGCTCCAGCATCCTACTGCAAATTGAGGACAGCGATATGGGTCTGTAATTCAATTGGTTACTCCTATTTCCTGTCTTCAATATTTGTGTGACCTGTGATACTTTGCAGTCTTTAGGAATAGACCTTTGGTCAAGTGAGCGGGTGTATATGATTGCTAAGAAAGGCGCTATTGTGTCTGCATACTCTGAAAGGAACCTGATCGGTATACCACCTGGACCGGAAGACTTGCCTTTCTTAAGTAATTTGAGTTGTTTCGCAACACCTAAGATATTGTCGGGTCCTAACGCAGGCGACATTTAGGTGCTGTCTGGCTGCTCATTGGGCGTCAATTCGAAGCAGGACTCATCACTGGAGAGAAGTTTGCTCCAGTCAATTAGATTCCAGGCTGAACGTCCAGGAAAGTAGTGGGATACCAGCTTTACTGTCGGCAGCCGCACAACCTGACAACCAGAAGGCTTTGGTTGTCATCCGTGTCATTAATGTCAACACTAGCGCATTCCACATCATTTCGATAAAAGAACGGTTGCAGGGACGTGTGAAACATGTAACCAACGAAGCAACTTGGAGTGTGACCCCAGCTATTAATATGACGTTGACCCCCTCTGGCCTAGATGCATGCAGTAATTCGACCGAGAAAAGTGTAATAAAGCCATTGTATTCAGAATGAGATTTTCACTCTGTAGCGGAGTGTGCGCTGATATGAAACTTCCTGGCAGATTAAATTTGTGTGCCCGACCGAGACTCGAACTCGGGACCTTTGCCTTTCGCGGGCAAGTGATCTAGCAACTCAGCTACCCAAGCACGACTCACGCCCCGTCCTCACAGCTTTACTTCTGCCAGTACCTCGTCTCCTACCTTCCAGACTTTACAGAAGCTCTCCTGCAAACCTTGCAGAACTAGCACTCCTGAAAGAAAGGATATCCTGCAGGTTCGCAGGAGAGCTGTGAAGTTTGGAAGGTAGGAGGCGAGGTACTGGCAGAAATAAAGCTGTGAGGACGAGGCGTGAGTCGTGCTTGGGTAGCTCAGTTGCTAGATCACTTGCCCGCGAAAGGCAAAGGTCCCGAGTTCGAGTCTCGGTCCAGCACACAGTTTTAATCTGCCAGGACGTTTCAGGCCATTGTATTCTCTCCTGAGGCGATCTGGCGCACAACTGTTGCAACTGGTGCAACGTCCCCTTTAAAAAATTATGAATGACTGTGCTGGTAAACTTCTACAAAGACAGCTGAGTAAAACTGAACGTACTCTTTACTTATTCTGATCATCACTAAAGTGACACACAATAGTTTTAAGTGCAACGCAGTCTGACTTTCAATAAGCCCTACAAAAGAATGGCCCTGACTAACAATAACCTATACCTCTCATGAATCTCAAAAAACTTCGTTACTCCAACTACTGCAATTCAGCGAGCGCCAATACTGCCAGCTAAATAAAAGATTCTAACTACTGAAGACACTAACTACTGATGGGCATAGTTAGCAAATGAAAGATTTTGGTGGAGAAAAATCAAATTTTATTGTCGTTAGACAGCTTAGTGTTGTAATAGACAGCGTCAAAAAATAGAAGGAAAGGTACCAAAACAGAATACAATACATACATACAGGTTTTTTTTAAAGGTACCAATTAGTTTTTAAAAAATATACAGGAAAGAAAAGTATTTACAGCTATACATCTCCTTGGATCAAATTTGTCACAGAATATGATACCGCCTATATTTTCACTACATGCTATAATCATCATTCATTCTCGAGGCGTCTCAAGTTTTCTTCGAATTCCAGAATGTTGTAGGTTGTATTCAGAAATAAAAGATTCTAACTACTGAAGACACTAACTACTGATGGGCATAGTTAGCAAATGAAAGATTTTGGTGGAGAAAAATCAAATTTTATTGTCGTTAGACAGCTTAGTGTTGTAATAGACAGCGTCAAAAAATAGAAGGAAAGGTACCAAAACAGAATACAATACATACATACAGGTTTTTTTTAAAGGTACCAATTAGTTTTTAAAAAATATACAGGAAAGAAAAGTATTTACAGCTATACATCTCCTTGGATCAAATTTGTCACAGAATATGATACCGCCTATATTTTCACTACATGCTATAATCATCATTCATTCTCGAGGCGTCTCAAGTTTTCTTCGAATTCCAGAATGTTGTAGGTTGTATTCAGAATTAGCCAATTTTTTAGTTTCTTCCCTAGTTGCTGTACTGGCATTTCCCTCAAAGCAGCTTGTTGAATAGCTTAATCCCCATATACTTATGGCAGTTTGGGGTTTTCTTTAGCCTTACCCAGGGCGTGTCAATGTAATGTTTATTTCTTGTGTTCTGTGAATGCACCTCCCCATTTACTGTGAAGTTACTCTGGTTTTCTTTGATGTTTATCAGACAGTGGTACATGAATATTGGAGAGAGAGTCATTATTTTCAGCTCCCTGAATACTGGTCTGTACGATTCATTCTCGTGTAAGCCCTTTATACCCCTAACTGCCCTCTTCTGCCACTTAAAAACTTCCTGAGCCCCTGAAGAGTTCCGCCAAACTATTATGCCATAGACCAGGTGCGAGTGGAAAAAGGCATAGTATGCCTCTAACATTTGGCTCTTACTGAAACACGTCCTAAGTTTGCGCAATAAAAAAATTCCTCTGGACAGTTTCTTGCATAGTTGTTGCGTATCTTCGCCCCAGTTCGAATACGGGTCTAAATATATTCCTAGCAGTTTGACACATGTGTTTACCGTCCCTTCTAGTTTTAACTTAATCAAATGAAAAATATTGTCTCTGTTTTATTGCCATTTAAGACCAATTAATTGCTTTGCAGCCATGTGGTGGAGTTTTCTACCATATTTTTGTCATGTAAAGTTTCCAGATTTCCGCCTGATGTTATTAAGGTGACGTCGTCAGCATATAGAATTGATTTGTCTGGCAAGTTATGTGGGAGGTCATTGATATACACTAGAAAGAGAAATGGGCCAATTACTGATCCTTGAATAACTCCGGTTTCAATTCTGAGTATGTTTGATAGATGGATCTCAATTATGACCGTTTGTTGTGGCAAGGGTAAAATACAGGGAGCGAAATGCTATTTACAATTTGTACAGAAACCAGATGACAGTTATAAGAGTCGAGGGACATGAAAGGGAAGCAGTGGTTGGGAAGGGAGTGAGACAGGGTTGTAGCCTCTCCCCGATGTTATTCAATCCGTATATTGAGCAAGCAGTGAAGGAAACAAAAGAAAAATTCGGAGTAGGTATTAAAATCCATGGAGAAGAAATAAAAACTTTGAGGTTCGCCGATGACATTGTAATTCTGTCAGAGACCGCAAAGGACTTGGAAGAGCATCTGACCGGAATGGACAGTGTCTTGAAAGGAGGATATAAGATGAACATCAACAAAAGTAAAACGAGGATAATGGAATGTAGTCGAAATAAGTCGGGCGATGCTGAGGGAATTAGATTAGGAAATGAGACAGTTAAAGTAGTAAAGGATTTTTGCTATTTGGGGAGCAAAATAACTGGCTAAAAAAATGGCTCTGAGCACTATGGGACTCAACTGCTGTGGTCATAAGTCCCCTAGAACTTAGAACTACTTAAACCTAACTAACCTAAGGACAGCACACAACACCCAGCCATCACGAGGCAGAGAAAATCCCTGACCCCGCCGGGAATCGAACCCGGGAACCCGGGCGTGGGAAGCGAGAACTCTACCGCACGACCACGAGATGTGGGCTGCAAAATAACTGATGATGGTCGAAGTAGAGAGGATATAAAATGTAGACTGGCAATGGCAAGGAAAGCGTTTCTGAAGAAAAGAAATTTGTTAACATCGAGTATAGATTTAAGTGTCAGGAAGTCGTTTCTGGAAGTATTTGTATGGAGTGTAGCCATGTATGGAAGTGAAACATGGACGGTAAATAGTTTGGACAAGAAGAGAATAGAAGCTTTCGAAATGTGGTGCTACAGAAGAATGCTGAAGATTAGATGGGTAGATCACATAACTAATGAGGAGGTATTGAATAGCAATGGGGAGAAGAGGAGTTTGTGGCACAACTTGACTAGAAGAAGGGATCGGTTGGTAGGACATGTTCTGAGGCATCAAGGGATCACCAATTTAGCATTGGAGGGCACCGTGGAGGGTAAAAATCGTAGAGGGAGACCAAGAGTTGAATACAGTAAGCAGATTCAGAAGGATGTAGGCTGCAGTAGGTACTGGGAGATGAAGAAGCTTGCACAGGATAGAGTAGCATGGACAGCTGCATCAAACCAGTCTCAGGACTGAAGACCACAACAACAACATCAAGGTACGATTCTATTAGCGATAACTGTTCTTCACAGAACACTACATTACGTAATGGCACGCACAGTGAACAGTAGCAACAAAATATAAAGGACACTGCGTAGCTAGAACGCACCATTAGACCCAGAAGAAGGCCACTGCAACTGCGGCCGGAACGTTGGTTTTTCTCCAGCTACATTATGACGCAGTACCACGCCCATAAAACTTTTAAGCTGAAACATCGACTTAGTTATAACGAACTGATGTTGCTGTTGTTCTTGAATTTCATGAAATTTAGCTGTGGAGCGGTGGCGGAGAGCACCTACACGGAGGGCAGAAGACGATGCGGCTGTGTGCAGTCCGTAATTGTCGCGCATCAGCTGATCGCTCGCCTCGGTGACGTCACAGCCTGCAGGCCGCGGCGCGTACGTCACGAAGGTAGTCCTACGCTCCGTCGCTCGCTCAAATCAGGAGACAAACTACGTTTCTACACCTGTTAACTCGTAAGCAGGCGTGTCTGTACAAACGACAACTGAATCTTCTACGGGAATCCGCTTTTATGGAATCTCAGTGTAATGATGGGAAGTCTATGCCCCTACTTACACACTACTAGACATTAAAATTGCTACACCAAGAAGAAATGCACATGATAAGCGGGTATTCATTGGACAAATATGTTATACTAGAACTGACATGTGATTACATTTTCACGCAATTTCGGTGCATAGATCCTGAGAAATCAGTACCCAAAACAACAACCTCTGGACGTAATAATGGCCTCGATATGCATGCGCATTGTGCCAAACAGAGCTCGGATGGCGTGTACAGGTACAGCTGCCCATGCAGCTTCAACACGATACCACAGTTCATCAAAAGTAGTGACTTGCGTATTGTGACGAGCCAGTTGATCGCCCACCATTGATCAGACGTTATCAGTTGGTGAGAGATCTGGAGAATGTGCAGGCCAGGGCAGCAGTCGAACGTTTTCTGTATCCAGAAAGGCACATACAGGACCTTCGACAAGCGGTCGTGCATAATCCTGCTGAAATGTAGTGTTTTGCAGGGATCAAATGACAGGTAGAGTTGGGTTGTTTGGGGAAGGAGACCAGACAGTGAGGTCATCAGACTCATCGGATTCGGGAAGGACAGGGAAGGAAGTCGGACGTGCCCTTTGAAAAGAACCATCCCGGCATTTGCCTGGAGCGATTTAGGGAAATCACGGAAAACCTAAATCACGATGGCCGGACGCGGGATTGAACCGTCGTCCTCCCGAATGCGAGCCCAGTGACGGGTAGAGCCACGGGTAGTAACTCATCTGAAATGTAACGTCCACTGTTCAAAGTGCCATCAATGCGAACAAGAGGTGACCGAGACGTGTAACCGATGGCACCCCATACCATCACGCCGGGTGATACGCCAGTATGGCGAAGACGAATACACGCTTCCAATGTGCGTTCACCGCGATGTCGCCAAGCACGGATGCGACCATCACGATGCTGTAAACAAAACCTGGATTCATCCGAAAAAATGACGTTTTGCTCTTCTTGGACCCAGGTCAGTCGTCGAGTACACCATTGCAGGCGCTCTACATCTACATCTACATTGATACTCCGCAAGCCACCCAACGGTGTGTGGCGGAGGGCACTTTACGTGCCACTGTCATTACCTCCCTTTCCTGTTCCAGTCGCGTATGGTTCGCGGGAAGAACGACTGTCTGAAAGCCTCCGTGCGCGCTCTAATCTCTCTAATTTTACATTCGTGATCTCCTCGGGAAGTATAAGTAGGGGGAAGCAATATATTCGATACCTCATCCAGAAACGCACCCTCTCGAAACCTGGCGAGCAAGCTACACCGCGATGCAGAGCGCCTCTCTTGCAGAGTCTGCCACTTGAGTTTATTAAACATCTCCGTAACGCTATCACGGTTACCAAATAACCCAGTGACGAAACGCGCCGCTCTTCTTTGGATCTTCTCTATCTCCTCCGTCAACCCGACCTGGTACGGATCCCACACTGATGAGCAATACTCAAGTATAGGTCGAACGAGTGTTTTGTAAGCCACCTCCTTTGTTGATGGACTACATTTTCTAAGCACTCTCCCAATGAATCTCAACCTGGTACCCGCCTTACCAACAATTAGTTTTATATGATCATTCCACTTCAAATCGTTCCGTACGCATACTCCCAGATATTTTACAGAAGTAACTGCTACCAGTGTTTGTTCCGCTATCATATAATCATACAATAAAGGATCCTTCTTTCTATGTATTCGCAATACATTACATTTGTCTATGTTAAGGGTCAGTTGCCACTCCCTGCACCAAGTGCCTAGCCGCTGCAGATCCTCCTGCATTTCGCTACAATTTTCTAATGCAGCAACTTCTCTGTATACTACAGCATCATCCGCGAAAAGCCGCATGGAACTTCCGACACTATCTACTAAGTCATTTATATATATTGTGAAAAGCAATGGTCCCATAACACTCCCCTGTGGCACGCCAGAGGTTACTTTAACGTCTGTAGACGTCTCTCCATTGATAACAACATGCTGTGTTCTGTTTGCTAAAAACTCTTCAATCCAGCCACACAGCTGGTCTGATATTCCGTAGGCTCTTACTTTGTTTATCAGGCGACAGTGCGGAACTGTATCGAACGCCTTCCGGAAGTCAAGAAAAATAGCATCTACCTGGGAGCCTGTATCTAATATTTTCTGGGTCTCATGAACAAATAAAGCGAGTTGGGTCTCACACGATCGCTGTTTCCGGAATCCATGTTGATTCCTACATAGTAGATTCTGGGTTTCCAGAAATGACATGATACGCGAGCAAAAAACATGTTCTAAAATTCTACAAGAGATCGACGTAAGAGATATAGGTCTATAGTTTTGCGCATCTGCTCGACGACCCCTCTTGAAGACTGGGACTATCTGTGCTCTTTTCCAATCATTTGGAACCCTCCGTTCCTCTAGAGACTTGCGGTACACGGCTGTTAGAAGGGGGGCAAGTTCTTTCGCGTACTCTGTGTAGAATCGAATTGGTATCCCGTCAGGTCCAGTGGACTTTCCTCTATTGAGTGATTCCAGTTGCTTTTCTATTCCTTGGACACTTATTTCGATGTCAGCCATTTTTTCGTTTGTGCGAGGATTTAGAGAAGGAACTGCAGTGCGGTCTTCCTCTGTGAAACAGCTTTGGAAAAAGGTGTTTAGTATTTCAGCTTTACGCGTGTCATCCTCTGTTTCAATGCCATCATCATCCCGTAGTGTCTGGATATGCTGTTTCGAGCCACTTACTGTCTGTGATGCAGTGTCAAGGGTAACCGCAGCCACGGTCTCCGAGCTGATAGTCCGTGCTGCTACAAACGTCGTCGAACTGTTCGTGCAGATGGTTGTTGTGTCGCAAACGTCCCCATTTGTTGACTCGGGGATCGAGACGTGGCTGCACGATCCGTTACAGCGGTGCGGATAAGATGCCTGTCATCTCGACTGCTAGTGGTACGAGGCCGTTGGGATCCAGCACGGCGTTCCATATTACCCTCTTGAACCCACCGATTCCATATTCTGCTAAAAGTCATTGGATCTCGACCAACGCGAGCAGCAATGTCACGATACGATAAACCGCAATCGCGATAGGCTACAATCCGACCTTTATCAAAGTCGGAAACGTGATGGTAGGCATCACAACAACGTTTCACCAGGCAACGCCGGTCAACTGCTGTTTGTGTGTGAGAAATCGGTTGGAAACTTTCCTCATGTCAGCACGTTGTATCTTCGCCACCGGCGCCTACCTTGTGTGAATGTTCTGAAAAGGTAATCATTTGCATATCACAGCATCTTCTTCCTGTCGGTTAAATTTCGCGTCTGTAGCACGTCATCTTCGTGGTGAAGCAATTTTAATGGCCAGTAGTGTAATTTGTTACTGCTGTACTGGCGTACAATAAAATAAAATCATGTTAAAATGATTATCAGTTGCATAAGGCAACACTTCCAGCATGTAATGAGTACTGTTACGCAGAAGTGACTAAATGCTATAAACAAACCACTATACGATTCATATCGAGTATTGATCTTAAATTGAATTTTGCTGTAGTACGGTTCAAATGGTTCAAATGGCTCTGAGCACTATGGGACTCAACTGCTGTGGTCATAAGTCCCTTAGAACTACTTAAACCTAACTAACCTAAGGACAGCACACAACACCCAGCCATCACGAGGCAGAGAAAATTCCTGACCCGCCGGGAATCGAACCCGGGAACCCGGGCGTGGGAAGCGAGAACGCTACCGCACGACCACGAGATTCGGGCTGTAGTACGGTTAATCAGTAATACTTCATAATAGCAGATTCCAGTGGAAGATGTAATTCTCGTCAGTACTTACACGCCCAGCTGCGAGTTAACAGCTCTAGAAACGCATTTTGTCAGCTGAGCTGAGCGACCGAATTCAGGATTACCTACGTGATGTACGTACCGCGGCCTGGCGTTCGCTGCAGTACCTGTTGATTTTTGTAAAACCACTTATGAACATTCTGATCTTTGTAAAAAAACATCAATGGACATTCAGATTTTTTGTAAAATATCATTGTTGTTGTTGTGGTCTTCAGTCCTGAGACTGGTTTGATGCAGCTCTCCATGCTACTCTATCCTGTGCAAGCTTCTTCATCTCCCAGTACCTACTGCAACCTACATCCTTCTGAATCTGCTTAGTGTATTCATCTCTTGGTCTCCCTCTACGATTTTTACCTTCCACGCTGCCCTCCAATACTAAATTGGTGATCCCTCGATGTCTCAGAACATGTCCTACCAACCGATCCCTTCTTCTCGTCAAGTTGTGCCACAAACTCCTCTTCTCCCCAATCCTATTCAATACCTCCTCATTAGTTATGTGATCTACCCATCTAATCGTCAGCATTCTTCTGAAGCACCACATTTCAAAGGCTTCTATTCTCTTCTTGTCCAAACTATTTATTGTCCATATTTCACTTCCATACATGGCTACACTCCAAACAAATACTTTCAGAAAAGACTTCCTGAGATTTAAATCTATACTCGATGTTAACAAATTTCTCTTCTTCAGAAACGCTTTCCTTGCCATTACCAGTCTACATTTTATATCCTCTCTACTTCGACCATCATCAGTTACTTTGCTCCCCAAATAGCAAATCTCCTTTACTACTTTAAGTGTCTCATTTCCTAATCTAATTCCCTCAGCATCGCCCGATTTAATTCGACTACATTCCATTGACCTCGTTTTGCTTTTGTTGATGTTCATCTTATATCCTCCCTTCAAGACACTGTCCATTCCGTTCAACTGCTCTTCCAAGTCCTTTGCTATCTCTGAAAGAATTACAATGTCATCGGCGAACCTTAAAGTTTTTATTTCTTCATCATGGATTTTAATACCTACTCGGAATTTTTCTTTTGTTTCCTTTACTGCTTGCTCAATATACACATTGAATAACATCGGGGAGAGGCTACAACCCTGTCTTACTCCCTTCCCAACCACTGCTTCCCTTTCATGCCCCTCTATTCTTATAACCGCCATCTGGTTTCTGTACAAATTGTAAATAGCCTTTCGCTCCCTGTATTTTACCCCTGCCACCTTCATAATTTGAAAGAGATTATTCCAGTCAACATTGTCAAAAGCTTTCTCCAAGTCTACAAATGCTAGAAACGTAGGTTTGCCTTTTCTTAATCTAGCTTCTAAGATAAGTCGTGGGGTCAGTATTGCCTCACGTGTTCCCATATTTCTACGGAAATCATCAATGAACAGAAATTGACCGTGTATACAATCATGTCTTTAAATGTTTGATAAGAGTACAGTCTTACAGCTCTGACCTGGTTTTCCCTCGGTTTCCCAGTGGCTTTTACCCGAATCGGGGAGCACAAAGCAAATTATTCCGAGGAAAGACAGTAAAGAGACTACACTCCACTTCATAATAAAATTATCAATATGCAAGAACTGCGACTGCAAGAAAGTACCTACGCTATCACAACTATAAATCTTATAAACCTGTCGTCACCTGTTTGGACGCAGCCACATTTCAACTTATTAATGTAATTATCAATCTGTCGCCATCTCTTTGCACGCAGATGAATTAAATCACTTAATAATAGCAAGAAATAAATCAAATAAATATAGTGGGAATTAGTGAAGTTCGGTGGAAGGAGGAACAAGACTTCTGGTCAGGTGACTACAGAGTTATAAACACAAAATCAAATAGGGGTAATGCAGGAGTAGGTTTAATAATGAATAGGAAAATAGGAATGCGTGTAAGCTACTACAAACAGCATAGTGAACGCATTATTGTGGCCAAGATAGATACGAAGCCCACGCCTACTACAGTAATACAAGTTTATATGCCAACTAGCTCTGCAGATGACGAAGAAATTGAAGAAATGTATGATGAAATAAAAGAAATTATTCAGATTGTGAAGGGAGACAAAAATTTAATAGTCATGGGTGACTGGAATTCGGCAGTAGGAAAAGGGAGAGAAGGAAACGTAGTAGCTGAATATGGATTGAGGGTAAGAAATGAAAGAGGAAGCCGCCTGGTAGAATTTTGCACAGAGCACAGCTTAATCATAGCTAACACTTGGTTCAAGAATCATGAAAGAAGGTTGTATACATGGAAGAACCCTGGAGATACTAAAAGGTTTCAGATAGATTATATAATGGTAAGACAGAGATTTAGGAACCAGGTTTTAAATTGTAAGACATTTCCAGGGGCAGATATGGATTCTGACCACAATCTATTGGTATGACCTGTAGATTAAAACTGAAGAAATTGCAAAAAGGTGGGAATTTAAGGAGATGGGACCTGGATAAACTGACTAAACCAGGGGTTGTACAGAGTTTCAGGGAGACCACAAGGGAACAATTGACAGGAATGAGGGAAAGAAATACAGTAGAAGAAGAATGGGTAGCTCTGAGGGATGAAGTAGTGAAGGCAGCAGAGGATCAAGTAGGTAAAAAGACGAGGGCTAGTAGAAATCGTTGGGTGACAGAAGAAATACGGAATTTAACTGATGAAAGGAGAAAATATAAAAATGCAGTAAATGAAGCAGACAAAAAGGAATACAAACGTTTCAAAAATGAGATCGACAGGAAGCGCAAAATGGCTAAGCAGGCATGGCTAGAGGACAAATGTAAGGATGTAGAGGCTTATCTCACTAGAGGTAAGATAGATACAGCCTACAGGAAAATTAAAGAGACCTTCAGAGAAAAGAGAACCACTAGTATGAATATCAAAAGCTCAGATGGAAACCCAATTCTAAGTAAAGAAGGGAAAGCAGAACGGTGGGAGGAGTATATAGAGGGACTATACAAGGCCGATGTACTTGAGGGCAATGTTATAGAAAGGGAAGAGGATGTAGATGAAGGTGAAAGAGGAGATATGATACTGCGTGAAGGATTTGATAGAGCACTGAAAGACCTAAGTCGAAACAAGGACCCGGGAGTAGACAACATTCCACTAGAACTACTGACAGCCGTGGGAGAGCCAGACCTGTCAAAACTCTACCATCTGGTGAGCAAGATGTATGAGACAGGCGAAATACCCTCAGACTTCAAGAAGAGTATAATAATTCCAATCCCAAAGATAGCAGGTGTTGACAGATGTGAAAATTACCGAACTATCAGTTTAATAAGTCACAGCTGCAAAATACTAACACGAATTCTTTACAGACGAATGGAAAAACTGGCAGAAGTCGACCTCGGGGAAGATCAGTTTGGATTCCGTAGAAATGTTGGAACACGTGAGGCAATACTGACCTTACGACTTATCTTAGAAGAAAGATTAAGGAAAGGCAAACCTACGTTTCTAGCATTCGTAGACTTAGAGAAAGCTTTGGCAATGTTGACTGGAATACTCTCTTTCAAATTCTGAAGGTGGCAGGGGTAAAATACAGGGAGCGAAAGGCTACATACAATTTGTACAGAAACCAGATGGCAGTTATAAGAGTCGAGGGGCACGAAAAGGAAGCAGTGGTTGAGAAGGGAGTGAGACAGTGTTGTAGCCTATCCCCGATTTGATCCAATCTGTATATTGAGCAAGCAGTGAAGGAAACAAAAGAAAAATTCGGAGTAGGTATTAAAATCCATTAAGAAGAAATAAAAACTTTGAGGTTCGCCGATGACATTGTAATTCTGTCAGAGACAGCAAATTACTTAGAGGAGCAGTTGAACGGAATGGACAGTGTCTTGAAAGGATATAAGATGAACATCAACAAAAGCAAAACGAGGATAATTGAATGTAGTCGAATTAAGTCGGGTGATGCTGAGGGAATTAGATTAGGAAATGAGACACTTAACGTAGTAAAGGAATTTTGCTATTTGGGGAGCAAAATAACTGATGATGGTCGAAGTAGAGAGGATATAGAATGTAGACTGGCAGTGGCAAGGAAAGCGTTTCTGAAGAAGAGAAATTTGTTAACATCGAGTATAGATTGAAGTGTCAGGAAGTCGTTTCTGAAAGTCTTTGTATGGAGTGTAGCCATGTATGGAAGTGAAACATGGACGATAAATAGTTTGGACAAGAAGAGAATAGAAGCTTTTGAAATGTGGTGCTACAGAAGAATGCTGAAGATTAGATGAGTAGATCACATAGCTAATGAGGAGGTGTTGAATAGGATTGGGGAGAAGAGGAGTTTGTGGCACAACTTGACTAGAAGAAGGGATCGGTTGGTAGGACATGTGTTGAGGCATCAAGGGATCACCAATTCAGTATTGGAGGGCAGCGTGGAGGGTAAAAATCGTAGAGGGAGACCAAGAGATGAATACACTAAGCAGATTCAGAAGGATGTAGGTTGCAGTAGGTACTGGGAGATGAAGAAGCTTGCACAGGATAGAGTAGCATGGAGAGCTGCATCAAACCAGTCTCAGGACTGAAGACCACAACAACAACAACAAATCAAATAAACCTGTCGGCACCTGTTTGGAAGCAGATGAATTCAATTACTCAATAATAATTATAATAAATAAATCACATAAACCTGTCGTCACCTGTTTGGACGCAGATGAATTCAATCACTCAATAATTTTTTTTTTTAAAGTAAAGACAGCCCACTGGTTGCAATGGATTTTATAGTCGAATTGACCATGATTTCGACTCCTAAACTAAGAGAGTCTTCATGAGAATTTATATTGCCTAAATAAGGGGGATACGAAGTTAGTGATTAATAAGAGCCGCGCGGGATTAGCAGAACGGTCAAGTGCGCTGCAGTCATGGACTGCGCGGCTGGTCCCGGCGGAGGTTCGAGTCCTCCCTCGGGGATGGGTGTGTGTGTCTGTCCTTAGGATAATTTACGTTACGTAGTGTGTAAGCTGAGAGACTGATGACCTTAGCAGTAAAGTCCCATAAGATTTAGCACACATTTGAACTTTTTTTTTAATAAGAAAAATACAAGACAGTAATAACTACTACTCGTATATAAAGATGTACTTACATACGTAAAAAGTTGAGCATTACAGCTCTCGTCATCCAGTTTTAACACCAAAGGGGCCACGTCGCATAATGAATCATCCTACGTAAAAGTTTTACTGTCATTTCTAGTTAAAAAAAAGTTCTTTTCACACGAATCACTTAAGTTCGCATGACAGCTTCGTCAATGCACTGTCCTTTTACACCTTGTGATACTACAACCATCTGTATACGTGTATATGAATTTCTTCACCTCAGATTATAGCGGTACATTATGTACAACGTCGTCATTTTCTCATCGCCAGTTTCCTACGAACGGGTCTCGGCTAATATAAATTTGTGACTGTCTGAAACCTAAGGTTATTTCATGGATATCCACCCAAAAATAAAACATTATGTTGACAACTGCCACATATATGAAAAGTTGGATGGAAAGTACAACAGAATCGACGCTGTCTTCAGACGGTCTCTTTCTCAACACACAGAGCCCACAACTGACAACATGCCTCCTAAAAACTTAAGTGCCTGGCAGAGGGTTCATCGAACCACCTTCAAGTTATTTCTCTGACATTCCAGTCTCCAAAGGCACACGGGCATAACGGACACTTAAATATTTCCGTGCGAGGCCTGATTTTTCTTATTTTATCACGATCATCATTTCTCCGTATGTAGACGGGCGCCAACAGAATACTTTCGCACTCGCATGAGAAAGTTGGTGATTGAAATTTCATGTGAAGATCCTGCTGCAACAGACAACGCCTTTTTTTTAATGTTTGCCACACCATTTCACGTATCACGCATATGGCACCCTCTCCCTTATTTCCCGATGATACAAAACGTGCTTCCCTTCTTTGACTATTTTCAACGTCCTACGTCAGTCCCATCTGATGCGGATCCCACACTACACTGCAATACTCCAGAATAGGGCGGACAATCGTTGTGTAAGCAGTCTCTGTAATAGACTGTTGCATTTTCTCACTTTTCTGCGAGTAAATCGTAGTCTCTTGCTTTGTTTTCCCCACAGTATTATCTGTGTGATCGTTCCAGCTTGTTATTCGTCACCGTAATCCCTAAATATTTAGCTGATTCTACAGCCTTTAGTTCTGAGTGATATATCGGGTAATACAAATTTAGCGGATTCCTTTTAGTAATCGTTTAGCTGATTCTACAGCCTTTAGTTCTGAGTGATATATCGGGTAATACAAATTTAGCGGATTCCTTTTAGTAATCGTGTGGATGACTTCAGATTTTTCATTATTTGCCGGCCGAAGTGGCCGAGGGGTTCTAGGCGCTACAGTCTGGTACCGCACGACCGCAACGGTCGCAGGTTCGAATCCTGCCTCGGGCACGGATGTGTGTGATGTCCGTAGGTTAGTTAGGTTTAAGTAGTTCTAAGTTTTAGGGGACTGATGACCTCAGCAGTTAAGTCCCATAGTGCTCAGAGCCATTTTAATTATTTAGAATCAATTGCCACTCTTCGCATCATTGTGCATTGTGTATTGTGTATTGAACTGGGGACCTAGAAACGACGGAGAAGCTTCGTCCCGCCGTAGTCCTAAGTGGTTCACAACCCCACAACAGGCCACAGCAGTCCACCTACGCCACCGCCGCCCCACACCGAACCCAAGGGTTATTGTGCGGTTCGCCCTCCCCTCCCCCCCCCCCCCCCTTCTCCGAGAACGGCTCATATCAGACGAGTGTAACCCCAAATGATTGCGATTATGGTGTACATGTATGTGGAGATAGTGTTTGCGCAGCAGTCGCCGACATAGTGTAACTGAGGCGGAATAAGGGGAACCAGCCCGCATTCGCCGAGGCAGATGGAAAACCGCCTAAAAACCATCCACAGGCTGGCCGGCACGCAGGACCTTGACACTGATCCGCCGGGTGGATTCGTGCCTCGGACCGGCACGCTTTCCTGCTCGGGAAGCAGCGTGTTAGACCGCGCGGCTAGCCGGGTGGGCTTTCGCATCATACTGATACCGTCTCAAAATCATTTTCCAATTGGGTTTGATCATCTGATGACTTTACAAGACAGCAAATGAGAGCATCATCTGTAAACAACCGAAGAGGGCTCCTCAGATTCTCTCCTATGTCGCTTACATAGATCAGGAACAACAGAGGACTTATAACACCGAATATTACTTCTGTTCCAATAAACGATTTTCCGCCAGTTACTATGAACTGTGAACTTTCTGAGAGGAAAACAGGTATCCAGTCGCACAACTGGGACGATAGTCCACAGACAAGCAATTTAATTAAGAGACGCATGTGAGGAATGGTGTCAAAAGCCTTCTGGAAATCTAGAAATATGGAATCACTTTGACATCCCCTGTCGATTGTGCTCCTTGCTTCTTGAGAGTGAAGGGCTAGTTGCGTTTTACAAGAATGATATTTTCTGACTCTGTGGTGACTATTTGTCAATATATCGTTTTCTTCGAGGTAATTCGTAATGTTTCAGTGCAGTATGTGTTGCAAAATCCTACTGCAAATCGACGTTAGTGACATGGGTCTGTAACTCTGTGGATTACTCCTATTTCCGTTCTTGGGTATTGTTGTGACTTTTGCAACTTTCCAGTCTTTAGGTACCCATCTTCCGAAGACTGAGCAGTCGTACATCATTGCTAAGCATGGATCTATTGTTATCAGCATGCTACTCTATCCTGTGCAAGCTTCTTCATCTCCCAGTACTTACTGCAACCTACATCCTTCTGAATCTGCTTAGTGTATTCATCTCTTGCTCTCCCTCTACGATTTTTACCCTCCACGCTGCCCTCCAATACTAAACTGGTGATCCCTCGATGCCTCAGAATATGTCCTACCAACCGATCCCTTCTTCTAGTCAAGTTGTGCCACAAACTCCTCTTCTCCCCAATTCTATTCAGTACCTCCTCATTAGTTACGTGATCTACCCATCTAATCTTCATCATTCTTCTGTAGCACCACATTTCGAAAGCTTTTATTCTCTTCTTGTCTAAACTATTTACCATCCATGTTTCACTTCCATACATGTCGACACTCCATACAAATACTTTCAGAAACGACTTACTGACAAATCTATACTCGATGTAAACAAATTTCTCTTCTTCAGAAACGCTTTCCTTGCCATTGCCAGTCTACATTTTATATCCTCTGTACTTCGACCATCATCAGTTATTTTGCTCCCCAAAAAGCAAAACTCATTTACTACTTTAAGCGTCTCATTTGCTAATCTAATTCCCGCAGCATCACCAGATTTAATTTGACTACATCCCATTATCCTCGTTTTGCTTTTGTTGATTTTCATGGTATATCCTCCCTTCAAGACACTGTCCGTTCCGTTCAGCTGTTCTTCCAGGTCCTATGCGGTCTCTGACAGAATTACAATGTCATCGGCGAACCTCAAAGTTTTTATTTCTTCTCCATGGATTTTAATTCCTACTCCGAATTTTTCTTTTGTTTTATTTACTACTTGTTCGATATACAGATTGAATTTCTAGGATAGGCTACAACCGTACAACCGTGTCTCACTCTCTTCCCAACCACTGCTTCCATTTCATGCCCCTCGACTCTTATAACTGCCATCTGGTTTCTGTACAAATTGTAAATAGCCTTTCGCTCCCTGTGTTTTACCCCTGCCACCTTTAGAATTTTAAAGAGAGTATTCCAGTCAACATTGTCAGAAATTTTCTCTAAGTCTACAAATGCTAGATATTAGGTTTGCCATTCCTTTTAATCTATTTTCTAAGATAAGTCGTAGTTTCAGTATTGCCTCACGTGTTCCAACATTTCTACGGAATCCAAACTGATCTTCCCCGAGGTCGGATTCTACCAGTTTTTCCACTCGTCTGTAAAGAATTCGTGTTGGTATTTTACAGCCGTGGCTTATTAAACTGATTGTTCGAAGACTTAGCCTATATTAAGTGACCTAAGCTGATTCGCTATCTCTTCTAAGTTAGTCATGATGGCAGTTTTTCTAGTAGGGGATTTTAGAGTATTTACCTCGCTTCTTTTGTGAAGAAGTTTCGGGAAACCCAGTCTTCAGCATAACTTTGCGAAAAAACCTTACGTGATAGGAAGATACCCTCAACATTTCTGAACTTCGGAAAAAAAAAAGAAAAATGATTGCAGAGATTGTAGAGCTGTATAGTGCTTGCATTTATCTGCTCTTGCTCCCCTCAAAACTGTAAGTCCGTCGTATTTGGTAATATCAGTAAAAGTTGGGGTATGCTTGTAGAATGAAAAATGAAATTGCTACGTAATAACGTGGACTCATCGCCACCGTATGTGTAACTTAAACAAAGGCCGTAATTGTACTGATACCAATCACGGTAGGCGCGCATCGCGGTAGAGCGGAAATAAAGGCGCGCGGACAATAGGCGCCGGATGACACCCGCTCCCTGATTGGCCAGAGCGCTCCAATCAATAACACCCACAGTTCTGTGCGCGGGAGCCACAAAGGTGCACCCCTGCGGCGAAACCCGCACCTTATTGTTCCGCGGATTCAAAGCGGTCCGTCAGCAGTCGATTGCAATCGGTCTCGTTTAATCGAGGAAGTGTGTTATCAGCACTTTGTGTGCTATTCATTTACCAGTCGGAAGAACTCCCATTTCACAGAAGACTCGCTAATTTTGTTGAACTTGGCAGTTATTTTATTTTCTTTGCTATTCCAGTTGGAAGTATAACACACGGCACGAAAAGGAAGCGGTAGCTGAGAAAGGAGTGAGGTGGGGTATTTGCCAATTCTCGATATTATGCAATCTGTGCGTTCAACAAGCAGTAAGGGAACCCAAGGAAAATTTGGAAAAAGAATCAGTTGTTGTTATTGTGCTCTTCACTGATAAGACTGAGCTGATGCAGCTATCCACACTATAGAGTATTATGTACCCGTTGATTCGAGATGCCCACAGCATGTTAACTCTTCTGTCATCCATCACCGTATCACGGATTTTATCAATGATTTCTGGAGTCGTAACCTCCACAGGGCGTCCAGAACGTCCAGCACCACTTGTGCCCATATGGCCACTCCGGAAATTTTGAAACCACTTATGAACTGTCGTAATCGAAGGTGCAGAGTCACCGTAATGTTTATCAAGCTTCTCTTTAGTCTCCTGAGGCGTTTCGCCTTTCCTAAAGTAGTGTTTAATCACCACACGAAATTCTTTTTCGTCCATTTTTTTGACTGAAAGGGTACAGTACCGCCCGACATTGAAATTAGGTACAACATACTTCATTATATTTGTCAGAACAACACATTTTTTTGGAAAATAACTCAATTTCAATTAATACAGCGAAGCTGGATACCAGTGTGGGAAAGAATGACAATTTATTTATTTAATTGATCACATGTGCACTCCCACAAAATAAGTCCCTACATCCAGTTTGGTGAGATCTGTGAAATGAATGAATGTATGGTCGTCTGCTAACCGCAGATAGTGAATGTGAATATATGATCATCTTTGAGACGATACTTGGGTCACCTTTGGTGGGACCAAAGAGATGAAATTTACCTGAGCTTTGAGTGCCTGAAATGTGGCTAACCAATACGGTAGCAAGGTGCTCCCCCACTTCAGCAGAGGTGCGAGAGGACCTGAAGAATGGCCATGTCTCGGCACTCTGCCGCTGGATCTTGTGCTGTTAAGACCTGTCTTAGTTGTGCTCTGTAAAGACAAAAGAGTGGAGACATGGTATGCATGCGGAATATTTAAGAGTAGTTTGAAATAATAATTTCTCTATTTCAGGAACTTTTGTGGGGAGAATTAAATGTCAGGCAGGTAGTATTAAGGGGACCGTAGTGATCTTCGGAAGTGACCAACGGTCACAATGAAACCACGTGTAGCAACAAGTTGAAATACTTCCGGGTGCTAAAGTTAAGCTGAATTACTAGCGTGTGTACTACAAGTTGAAATATTTAAGAAATGGCGTGTGCAGGACTTGAAATTAGAGGCGAGTACTTCCACGTGGTGAGTACTGTGTGAGTCTCAATCTGTGTATGAGACAAAGGATAAAGAGAAGTACTCGTCCATGGTATCAGTTGAGGACTCGCGTGTGTGATGAATATGTTCTTAATATTACTTTGCGTGTTATGCTTCCGTGTGACGCTTGATTCAAACTATAATACTCAGAGAGAAGCAAGGTGTCAGCCGTCTATCCAGCAACGCCACTTAGCTTGCATTGCACAGGAAGGCGTGCATGTATCTCCAGAGTTCATAGTAGGAAAGAAGAATTACGAAGTGGGGCAGTGTCGTGTGAAACTGGGATAAATACTAATTGAAGTGGGAAAGCTGAAAGTGATAGTGTTGTGACTATTTATTGTGTTGTATTCCATGTCGTAGTGTGGTGTATGTCACGTAATTTAAGTATGTGTGGTTTGCCTGGGAGAGTAGCAAGGTAGTTTCAGAGGTAGTGGGTTATGCGTGTTCCTTTTGTACCGCTCGGTCTGGAGGAAAGTTTCGTGATGATGATTGTGAGAGTCAAAGTGTGAGATATAATAAAAGATCCACCATCCTATCCAGAAAGTGCACTGCAGCGTTAAATAATTACGAGACCATTAGATAGAGAATCACCAATGTAAAGCCATGCCCAATGGGCGGAATTTCTCATGTGTTATTGTTGTAGGTTATAGAATTTGTGTGCTTAGGTTAGAGAATTTATCGGAATAAGTAAGATAGTGAAAAGAAAAAGATTGGTGGCCTTTTCCTTCGAATTGTATGTTATCATGATGTCCCGAATTTATAATGTGTGCGCCATTCATATTCAGTGCGGTGGCCACGTTTTGATAAAAGCCGTTAAATAAAAGAAAAAAGAAAATGTGGCATTGCCAGTGCGTAGTGAACAGAGTTCTGTCAATTACTGATAGTCAGATGTGCGTTTCCGTTGCGTATTATTCACATAGGAAGATAATTTGTAACTTAATTGTGAGTACTAGAGTTCATGTTACTCGATAAATAAGAATGAATCCACTCGCTTGGCAGACCACTCATCTTGCAGGCCTGACTGCTTGATGCCACAGTATGAGCAAGGCATGTGGGTGCCTCTCATGACAATCACTCGACTCCCTCGATTCACACGAATGTTTACAGTTAGAAGAGTTAGGCACTGGACTGTTGCGAACCTATACGATTCTGGACTTCACCGCCGGGTTGGAAGTCGTCGCTGAGTACGCAGCGTTCAGTAATTGAGAGCACTCCCTCTGCCTATACTTAGTTGAGACGTTATCTGAACTCCGTCCTTGTGGCTGGGAGTTCGCGTTTCTCGTATTGTAGAACACAGAGGGAGAAGACAGTATTAAAGCATATTAGTCACAGGACCGCGCCTTCTGCCGCCCTAGTGTTAGAAAGAGTTTGTTTGAGGGTGGAGTTGTCTTCCATCGTCGCAGACGAGTACGACAACCATCACTTCGACGCACCGGACGCAGTACATACGGAGATATCGCAAATTGCTTCAGTTTATTAGGGCTATAAAAGCTAAACAGCTGTGATCACGTTAGTTTATTTCCACTCAGGTTCCACAACACAGTAGATCATCTTTGAAAGTAGTGTCTCCTAGTGTTTGGTACGTAGATGATGTAAGTCATTTCGCGTTATTGGTATTAGATCGCGTGGCCATAAAAAGGGGGCAGAGTTAGACAATTGATTAATAATTTTACTTAGGAAATATAGACATTTGTCAGAAAGGGTGTTTTTTTTTAATCTGCAATAAACTTATAGCAAGGAACAACGTTTATCATTTAGTACACTACTGACCATTAAAATTGCTACACCAAGAAGAAATGCACATGATAAACGGATATTCATTGGACAAATATATTATACTAGAACTGACAAGTGATTAAATTTCACGCAATTTGGGTGCATAGATCCTGAGAAATCAGCACCCACAACAACCCCTCTCTGGCCGTAATAACGGCATTGATACGCCTGGCCATTGAGTCAAACAGAGCTCGGATGGTATGTACAGGTACAGCTCCCCGTACAGCTTCAACACGATACCACAGTTCATCTAGAGTAGTGACTGGCGTATTGTGACGAACCAGTTGCTCGGCCACCATTGACCAGACGTTTTCAATTGGTGAGAGATCTGGAGAATGTGCTGGCCAGGGCAGCAGTCGAACATTTTCTGCATCCAGAACGGCCCGTACAGGACCTGCACATGCGGTCGCGCATTATCCTGCTGAAATGTAGGGTTTCGCAGGGATCGAATGCCCAAGAGTAGAGTCACGGGTCGTAACACATCTGAAATGAAACGTCCACTGTTCAAAGTGCCGTCAATGCGAACAAGAGGTGACAGAGACGTGTAACCAATGGCACCCCACGCCATCACGCCACATGATACGCCAGTATGGCGATGACGAATACACGCTTCCAATGTGCGTTCACCGCGATGTCGCCAAACACGGATGCGACCATCACGATGCTGTAAACAGAACCTGAATTCATACGTAAAAATGACGTTTTGCGATTCATGCATCCAGGTTCGTCGTCGAGTACACCATCGCAGGCGCTCCTGTCTGTGATGCAGCGTCAAGGGTAACCGCAGCCACTGTCTCCGAGCTGATAGTGCGTGCTGCTCCAAACGTCGTCGAACTGTTCGTGCAGATGGTTGTTGTCCTGCAAACGTCCCCATCTGTCGACTCGGGTATCGAGACGTGGCTGCACGATCCGTTACAGCCGTGCGGATAAGATGCCTGTCATCTCGACTGCTAGTGATACGAGGCCATTGGGATCCAGCACGGCGTTCCGTATTACCCTCCCGAACCCACCGATCCCATATTCTGCTAACAGTCATTGGATCTCGGCCAACGCGAGCAGCAATGTCGCTATACGATAAACCGCAATCGCGATAGGCTACAATCCGACCTTTATCAAAGTCGGAAACACGATGGTACGCATTTCTCCTCCTAACACGAGGCATCACAACAACGTTTCACCAGGTAACGCGGATCAATTGCTGTTTGTGTATGAGAAATCGTTTGTAAACTTTCCTCATGTCAGCACGTTTTAGGTTCGCCACCGGCGCCAACCTTGTGTGAATGCTCTGAAAAGGTAATCATTTGCATACCACAGCATCTTCTTCCTGTCGGTTAAATTTCGCGTCTGTAGCACGTCATCTTTGTCGTGTAGCAATTTTAATAGCCAGTAGTGTAGTATTAGTTGTCTAGATCATTCATTTATGTTTAGATTGTAATTTATGGATTAAAAAAATGGCTCTAAGCACTATGGGACTTACCATCTGAGGTCATCAGTCCCCTAGAGCTTAGAACTACTTAAACCGAACTGACCTAAGGACATCACACACATCCATGCCCGAGGCAGCATTCGAACCTGCGACCGTAGCGGTCGCGCGGTTCCAGACTGTAGCGCCTAGAAACGCTCGGCCACCACGGCCGACTACATGGAATTAAAAGATCGTAAGATCTGCTTGAGGGGGTGGTCAGACAGGGCTAAATCTTCATTTTAGCGTTGATTATTTTGCGTTGCGCACATTCATTTTACACCCGCCTGGGGTAGCATCTTGGAACGTGACCAGACGGAATAGCCAGTTTGAGTTCCGCCGTTTGAAATGCATTGCAGAATGTTTTGGCGGGACGGCTCCATTTTTACCGACTGAGGCACGGAATCCTAAAAGTCTTTAAATCTTCTAAAACATTCTTCCAATCCATACGTGGCATACAGCAAACCAGTTCTTAACAGTATTGGTTAAGGGCCAAATATTTGGCGCCAATCAGGCCTTTTTAGCAGTTATGAAATCGGCGTTATTAATGTAGTCCTGGAGCTCTCGTAATTCTGCCTAAATATGAGCCCTGTTCCCCTCTGATCTTATGTCGTCTTCTTAGCCAAGCCATTAGGTTTTTTAGTCAAATAGGATACTTGCGAGTTTGTCGCTTTAAATGATGACGCATTTTACACATGTCAATGTAGCTATAAAAAAAGAGGGGGGAGGAGTTTACCCGCATAACATCCGTCTTCCACGTTGGTGTGTATTTTTTAAGCCTAATAATTTTACTTGTATTTTATAAAAAAAGTTTACTTGCTATAAGCTCTAGCTCCGAATGACGCAGTATTGAGTGTTATATGGGCGGCCTCTTTGTCTGAAATTACAGTCCTGTGTTTTTAATGTTCTCGTTCTAGTGGTATATGATACGAAAAATTTGTTTATGTACTGCATACACCTTGTTTTCTCATTTTAAATTTACCGCCTTCATTTATATTTTACTCCGTCAAAATTTTAGGATACGTTATGCACGGATGTTGCCCCTAGTAATTCCATTGATGTTTTATGTGCATTACATTTATAAAGTTTTAGTGGGTATGTATATCCAGTTTACGACCTCTCATTCTTATCACTGCTGCGTCACAGCGCCACCTATTGAGGTGATTCTGCATTAGGCTTCAGTACTGGCGCACGACGCTGGGGCGCATTATGCTTACTACCTGAGCCCCATCTTACTCTGTTACTCGCTTCTGTGAACGGGAACGTGTTATTCAGATCTTGGTGCCTCTCGCGTCCATCTAGAAAAGGTAATGGGTGGTTCAAATGGCTCTGAGCACTGTGGGACTCAACTTATGAGGTCATTAGTCCCCTAGAACTTAGAACTAGTTAAACCTAACTAACCTAAGGACATCACACACATCCATGCCCGAGGCAGGATTCGAACCTGCGACCGTAGCGGTCTCGCGGTTCCGGACTGCAGCGCCTAGAACCGCACGGCCACTTCGGCCGGCGAAAAGGTAATGATTTTACTATTTTATATTTCTATTTTTACTGAGTTTAACGAAGGCGATGTTGGCCTGGTATATTTGACGATGCCCTTTAGCTACACTGCCTAAAGGATAGTTCTAAGAAATACCAAATTAAGGTATTTGCTCTTTCAATGGTTGATCTGTTTATACATGCTTATAGGTTATCCAAATCTGCACAATGCGATCGCGATTCTTAAATAGATGTACCGGGTGATCAAAAGGTCAGTATAAATTTGAAAACTGAATAAATCACGGAAAAATGTAGATAGAGAGGTACAAATTGACACACATGCTTGGAATGACATGGGGTTTTATTAGAACAAAAAAAAAAAAAAAAAAAAAATACGAAAGTTCGAAAAATGTCCGACAGATGGCGCTTCATTTGATCAGAACAGCAATAATTAGCATAACAAAGTAAGACAAAGCAAAGATGATGTTGTTTACAGTAAATGCTCAATATGTCCACCGTCATTCCTCAACAATAGCTGCAGTCGAGGGATAATGTTGTGAACAGCACTGTAAAGCATGTCCGGAGTCATGGTGAGGCATTGGCGTCGGATGTTGTCTTTCAGCAGCCCTCGAGATGGTCGATCACGATACACTTGCGACTTCAGGTAACCCCAAAGCCAATAATCGCACGGACTAAGGTCTGGGGACCTAGGAGGCCGAGCATGACGAAAGTGGCGGCTGAGCACACGATCATCACCAAACGACGCGCGCAAATCTTTGATGCGTCTAACAATATGGGGTGGAGCGCCATCCTGCATAAACATCGTACGTTCCGGCAGGTGTTTATCAGCCAGGCTGGGGACGATGCGATTCTGTAACATAGCGGCGTACCTCTCAGCCGTCACGGTAGCAGTTACAAAACCAGAATCACGCATTTCCTCGAAGAAAAAAGGCCCGATAACGATAGATGTGGTAAATCCGACCCATACCGTGACTTCCTCGTCGTGCAATGGAGTTTCGACGACAGTTCTAGGATTTTCGGTAGCCTAAATTCTGCAGTTGTGCCCGTTGACAGACCCTCGGAGCGTGAAATGAGCTTCGTCGGTCCACAACACGTTACTAAACCAATCGTCATCTTCCGCCATCTTTTGAAACGCCCACACCGCAAATGCCCTCCGCTTCACTAAATCGCCAGGTAACAGTTCACGATGCAGATGGATTTTGTGCGGATAGTATCGGAGGGTACGCCTAAGTGCCAACCAGACAGTAGTGTACGGAATGCCGGTGCGACGTGCGACTGCACGAGCGCTGACTTCCCCGTGCATAGACGAACCCGCTACAGTCTCCATTTCTTCCTGAACTGACTCAGCAGCATTACGCCTTGTGTTCGGTCGGCCACTACGGGGTCTATCGTCTAAACAACCCGTGGCTTCGAACTTGGAAATCATTCTCGCCACAGCTGCATTTGTCAACGGACCTTTACCCGTTCGCATCCCCTTCCTGTGGCGATAGGATCATAACGCTGAACTAGCGCATTCCCCATTCTGATAATAGAGCTTCACTAAAAGCGCCTTCTCAGGTAACGTCAACATGCTGCGACTGCTGGCGCATCTGATTCTCTCTCTCATTACAGATCTAATAAAACCCCATGTCATTCCAAGCATGTGTGTCAATTTTCACCTCTCTATCTACATTATTCCGTGGTTTATTAAGTTTTCAAATTTATACTGACTTTTTGATCACCATAGAAATGTAGAAAACCCCAAGATGCCTAAATAAGGCGAAACGCGTCGTTGAAAAATAAAGAAACTGAAATTGCAACAGCCGGCCAGAGTGGCCGTGCGGTTCTAGGCGCTATAGTCTGGAACCGAGCGACCGCTACGGTCGCAGGTTCGAATCCTGGCTCGGGCATGGATGTGTGTGATGTCCTTAGGTTAGTTAGGTTTAACTAGTTCTAAGTTCTAGGCGACTGATGACCTCAGAAGTTAAGTCGCATAGTGCTCAGAGCCATTTGAACCATTTGAAATTGCAACCATGACTGTTTTTAACCAATCCTCTAAACACTATAAATTTGTGTATAAGTAAAACTTTGAACATAGCTGATAAGGTTCAGTGACCGTGTCAGAATCATATTGGAACAAATAAGCCCTCGGTCACAAAAATTAAGTCAAAATTGACCTGGTTTCGACGCTACCATGAGCGTCGTCTTCAGAATTAGACTAACTGTACTAAAACATTAGGTATATAGTACATTAATAAAATTAAAGTTTGTACTGACTGGAAAAGATTCAGTACTTACAAGTCAAATTTTAAAAAGGATCTGAGCCGTTAAGGCGGCGTCATGAACAGTTGTGAGATGGCGAGCCGCTAAGGGCTGCTCGTACTGTGGACAAGGGTTGCAACAAGACAGGAGAGTAGGTTAGATGTCTTCGAGGAATTTGAGATTTTCAAACATCTCACTCGTCATGATGGCCTCATTCTCAACGAACAGCTGCAGCTGCGAAATAAAAACTTTTTTGACCGTATAAAGCCGTCGCTTTATCTTTGATTCAGACTTCCTCATGCAGTTTACCGAAATGTTGTTTTCCTGTAACATCTTTGCTGTTTTCTTGTATGTCATAACTAACGTTTTTACGTTACAAAATGTATCTCTATTTAAAGCAGATAAATATGTAACTTCATCCTGTTATTATTAATGCTTACGTTATGCAAGAATCAGCTTCATCACAATTTCATGTGTCTAATTTTGAATGTACAGTAGCCTAGTTGTTTCTGCGTCTACTAGATGGCGCTCGTAGCCACGCCATGTTTACTTGCCCACACTTTCTAAAGTGTGTACCTCAGCCTTGTTGTAACCCTTGTTCACAGTACGAGCAGCCCTTGGCGGCTCGCCATCTCACTTGACGTCCCCTTAACGGCTCAGATCTTTTTTACTATGTGACTTGTAAGTACTGCACATTTTCGAGTCAGTACAAACATTAATTTTATTCATGTACTATATACCTAATATGTTTTAGAACAGTTAGTCTAATTCTGAAGACGACGCTCATAGTAGCGTCGAAACCAGTTTTTGTGACCGAGGGCTTACTTGTTGCAATATTGTGTATAAGTCGTTTTTTTCGTCGTTTGGTTTCTGTATTTCATCCTCTCCCTCCGGTACATTGGCATGCTCGGAGCAAGAACCTCGCGTTGTACAACGGCGGTATCCGCTCGAAGGCTCTGAGCACTATGGGACTTAAGATCTGTGGTCATCAGTCCCCTAGAACTTACAAGGGAACCTCCCCATCGCACCCCCCTCAGATTTAGTTATAAGTTGGCACAGTGGATAGGCCTTGAAAAACTGAACACAGATCAATCGAGAAAACAGGAAGAAGTTGTGTGGAACTATGAAAAACATAAGCAAAATATACAAACTGAGTAGCCCATGAGCAACATAGGCAACATCAAGGATAATGTGAGCACAGGCGGGCCGTGGTCCCATTCATAGTTCCACACAACTTCTTCCTGTTTTCTCGATTGATCTGTGTTCAGTTTTTCAAGGCCTATCCCCTGTGCCAAATTATAACTAAATCTGAGGGGGGTGCGATGGGGAGGTTCCGTTGTTAGAACTACTTAAACCTAACTAACCTAAGGACATCACACACAAGCATGCCCGAGGCAGGATTCGAACCTGCGACCGTAGCAGTCGCGCGGTTCCAGACTGTAGTGCCTAGAACCGCTCGGCCAGTCCGGCCGGCTCGGTATCCGCTCGACTGGCGATAAATAAAACAAACGCCCCCCACGCAGCTCCAGCTCGGCACACCGCCTCCCCCGCCGCCGCCCTGTTTACTTTCGCGTCGGCGGCGGAAGAATGACCCGCGGCTGCGGGGGCGGCAGCGCGCGACCTTCAGCTATTTATTTTTTCCGCTTCCCTGCTCGCGCCCACCTTCCCCTACCCCTCCCGCTCCGCCGGTTTTCTCCGCTCGACCGGCAGGCGGCTCCACCGTCGCAGGACCGTGACGTCATAGCTGGCGCTGTGCAGTCCGGCCGGCCCCGTGACCTTTGGCTGCCGCCTGTGTGTGCGTGTGTGTGTGTGTGTGTGTGTGTGTGCCCTTGGGACATCCGTGCAAAGGGAGCGGTGGGGGTGAGGGAGTGACGTGTAGGCTCGCAGCCCGGCCAATCAATGGCCACCCTGCAACATCCCGCGGAAGCGATCTCCGTCGCGTATTTCTTCCTGCCGCCGGCCCCTTTTACGCCCTCTGATCCCCTTTTCCTCGTTCGCCCTTTGTCTGCCGCCTCGCCCGACTGCCTGCTGCTCCCATTCTGTTACCCGGCGCGTGCGCAAGCGGCGCTCCTTATTGGCACTAGCTGCTGGTTCCGTCCAGAGCGGGACAACGCCGACTGCACCATTTACGAGGGGCTTTTGAAAAGTTCGTGCAAAGTCAGAGAGGTGACTCCACCGGCGCGTATCGAGGTCATGTTTAGTTAGGAGCATCTTTGGAACGAACCCACACCAAGTTCCAGCCATATTTGTCTGTTTCTTTGTGTTTGGCATTCGTGTGAATCAAGGTTATGGCGACTGTCTTTGCGGATTTGCAAGGGATAATCCTCATCGACTATCTGGAAAAGGGTAAAAATATTACAGTTGGGACCGCAAGAAAAACGCTGGCGATTCGACCGCAAAAAAGTCCTTTTCCATCATGTCAATGCACCAGCATACGCCTCATCAGTTGTGGTCGCATAAAAAAAAAGGACGAAAAAGAATTTGGTGCGGTGATTAAACATTTCTTTATGAAAGGCGAAACGCCTCAGCAGACTAAAGAGAAGCTTGATATTCATTACGGTCACTCTGCACCTTCGATCAGAACACCTTATAAGCGGTTTCAAAATTTTCCGAGTGGCCATATGTCCACAAGTGATGCTGAACGTTCTGGATGCCTTGTGGAGGTTACGACTTCAGAAATCATTGATAAATTCCATGATTTGGTGATGGATGACAGAAGAGTTAAGGTGCGTGAGATTTCTGGTGCTGTGGGCATCTCGAATGAACGGGTACATAATATTTTGCATAAACGTTTGGACATGAGAAAGCTATCCATAAGATGGGTTCCGCGATTGCTCACGCTTGACGAAAAACGGAATCGTGCGAAGTGTTGCAAGTATCGTTTGCAGCTGTTCAGGAAGAATTCGCAGGACTTTAGCGTCGTTTCGCCACTGTGGATGAAACATGGATACATTACTACACTCCTGACACCAAACAAAAATCTAAACAATGGGTTACCAAGGTAGAATAGGCACCAAAAAAGGCGAAGACCATTCCCTCGACCGGAAAGGTTGTGGCTACTGTCTTTTGGGATTTGCAATGGATACTCCTCATCGACTATCTGGAAAAGGGTAAAAATATTACAGGTGGGACCTCAAGAAAAACGCAGGCGATTGGACCGCAAAAAAGTCCTTGTCCATCACGACAATGCACCAGCACACGCCTCAGCAGTTGTGGTCGCAAAATTAATGGAAATGGGATTCCCACTCGTTTCACATCCCCCCTATTCTCCAGACGTGGCTCCCTCGGACTACTACTTGTTCCTCAATTTGAAGAAATGGCTGGCGGGACAAAGATTTTATTCAAACGAGGAGGTGATTGCAGCAACTAATAGTTATTTTGCAGACTTGGACAATTCCTATTATTCGGAAGGCATCAACAAATTAGAACTGTGTTGGATGAAGTGTATAAGTCTAAAATGAGACTAGGTCGAAAAATAAAAAAGGTTTACCCCAAACACGTAAGTAGTTTTTATTGTTGCACGGACTTTTCAATCGCCCCTCATACATCTCGCGACTCACCCTCGGACGGTCATTTCTCTTTGTACATCGTGTCGGTCCGAATACACTGGTGTGCAAAACTTCAGGACCAAAGTAACTTCCCATGGTGTGTCACTGCCAGGAAACATAATTAATGGACAGTAATGGACTTTGTGTACGTAATACATTGAAGAGTCAAAGAAACTGGTACACCTGCCTAATATCATGTAGGGTCCCTGCGAGCACGCAGAAGTGCCGCAACACTTCGTGGCATGGAGTCAAATAATGTCTGAAGTAGTGCTGGAGGGAACTGACACCATGAATCCTGAAGGGCTGTTCATAAATCCGTAATAGTACGAGAGGGTGGAGAAATGTACGGTCCCCCTGAATAGGTCAGGCGTGCACTACACGCAGGAAGCGGTTACAAGGGTAGCGGAGTACGTGTGGAGCGCGCAGTGGGTTTTTTAGGCTAGAGAATTCCCTCCCTAGGCCAGACAAGACACCTCCTGAGACGCGGCAAGGTAGGAGTAGGCAAAATGCAACACGGAATGACAATATTAATGTGGTAATAGTAAACTGCAGGAGCGTCTATAGAAAGGTCCCAGAACTGCTTTCATTAATAAACGGTCACAATGTCCACATAGTACTAGGGACGGAAAGTTGGCTGAAACCAGACGTAAACAGTAATGAAATCCTAAACTCAGATTGGAATGTATACCGCAGAGACAGGCTGGACACTGCAGGGGGAGGCGTGTTTATAGCGATAGAAAGTGCAGTAGTATCAAAGGAAATTGACGGAGATCTGAAATGAGAAATAATATGGGAGAAGGTCACGGTTAAAGCAGGCTCAAATATGGTAATTGGATGTCTCTATAGGCCCCCTGGCAGCAGCTATTGTGGCTGAGCGCCTGAAGGAAAATATTGCAAGTAGATTTCCCGACCATGTTATAGTTCCGGGTGGAGATTTTAATTTTCCGGATACAGACTGGGAGACTCAAACGTTTATAACGGGTGGCAGGGACAAAGAATCCAGTGAAATTTTTTGAAGTGCATTAGCTGAAAAGTACCTTGAGCAGTTAGACAGAGAACCGACTCGTGGGGATAACATATTGGACCTTCTGGTGACAAGCAGACCCGAACTATTTGAAACAGTTAACGCAGAACGGGGAATCAACTATCATAAACTGGTTACTGCATCGATGATTTCAGCCGTAAATAGAAATATTAAAAAAGGTAGGAAAATTTTTCTGTTTAGCAAAAGTGACAAAAAGCAGATTACAGAGTACCTGACGGCTCAACACAAAAGTTTTGTCTCAAGTACAGACAGTGTTGAGGATCAGTGGACAAAGTTCAAAACCATCGTACATAATGCGTTAGATGAGTATGTGCCAAGCAAGATCGTAACAGATGGGAAAGAGCCACCGCGGTACAACAACCGAGTTAGAAAACTGC
Source organism: Schistocerca piceifrons (assembly GCF_021461385.2). Classification (NCBI taxonomy): domain Eukaryota; kingdom Metazoa; phylum Arthropoda; class Insecta; order Orthoptera; family Acrididae; genus Schistocerca; species Schistocerca piceifrons. The sequence goes on along the minus strand of NC_060148.1, from coordinate 25,218,847 downwards.
TGCGGAAACAAAGGGAACTTCACAGCAAACATAAACATAACCAACGCCTTGCAGACAAACAAAAATTACGCGAAGCGAAATGCAATGTGAGGAGGGCCATGCGAGAGGCGTTCAATGAATTCGAAAGTAAAGTTCTATGTACTGACTTGGCAGAAAATCCTAAGAAATTTTGGTCTTGTGTCAAAGCGGTAGGTGGATCAAAACAAAATGTCCAGACACTCTGTGACCAAAATGATACTGAAACAGAGGATGACAGACTAAAGGCCGAAATACTAAATCTCTTTTTCCAAACCTGTTTCACAAAGGAAGAATGCACTGTAGTTCCTTCTCTAGATTGTCGCACAGATGACAAAATGGTAGATATCGAAATAAACGACAGAGGGATAGAGAAACAATTAAAATCGCTCAAAAGAGGAAAGGCCGCTGGACCTGATGGGATACCAGTTCGATTTTACACAGAGTACTCGAAGGAACTTGCCCCCCTTCTTGCAGCGTGGTACTGTAGGTCTCTAGAAGAGCGTAGCGTTCCAAAGGATTGGAAAAGGGCACAGGTCATCCCCGTTTTCAAGAAGGGACGTCGAACAGATGTGCAGAACTATAGACCTATATCTCTAACGTGGATAAGTTGTAGAATTTTGGAACACGTATTACGTTCGAGTATAATGACTTTTCTGGAAACTAGAAGTCCACGAGACTCAAGAGGGCCATAGACACGGGTTCTCAGGTAGATGCCGTGTTTCTTGACATCCGCAAGGCGTTCGATACAGTTCCCCACAGTCGTTTAATGAACTAAGTAAGAGCATATGGACTATCAGACCAATTGTGTGACTGGATTGAAGAGTTCCTAGATAACAGAACGCAGCATGTCGTACATCAAATGGGCATCTGCCAACTCGGCATTTGTAAACATTGCACTGACTGCAAAACCACGTTCGTGATGAACACTAACCTGTCGATGCTACGTACTGATGTGCTCGATGCTAGTACTGTAGAGCAATGAGTCGCATGTCAACACAAGCACCGAAGTCAACATTACCTTCCTTCAACTGGGCCAACTGGCGGTGAATCGAGGAAGTACAGTACATAATGGCGAAACTAAAATGAGCTCTAACATGGAAAGTAAGCGTTTCCGGACACATGTCCACATAACATATTTTCTTTATTTGTGTGCGAGGAATGTTTCCTGAAAGTTTGGCCGTACCTTTTTGTAACACCCTGTATACAAATGATATCACGACACTTGGGCTGTGCTGTGGTGGCCGAGCGCCGCGTCTACCAGCCGCCGTGTGCTGCCTACGAGCGCAGAACAGGGAGTAGCGGATGCGAACGAGGAAGCAAAGTGGTACACCAGAGTGGCACAAGTGCTGCCATCTATCGACGTATTGACAGTATAGACTGTAAGGCTTCGCTACTTTCCTTGTTGTCGTCCATGAAGTCGAATGCCCCGCCAATGTGCTGCCGATGTGGTTGCACCATTGGTCGGAGGGTGGCATTAACGTATCTTACAGCCGTTACGGCGCCTTCCGTGACCACCGGCGTACGTCGGCCCCACATAATGCCACCCCAAAACAGCAGGGAACCTCCACCTTGCTGCACTCATTGGACAGTGTGTCTAATGCGTTCAGCCTGATCGGGTTGCCTCGAGACACGTCTCCGACGATTGTCTGGTTGAAGGCATATGCGGTGAAGAGAACGTGCTGCCAATCCTGAGCTGTCCGTTCGGCACGTTGTTGGGCCCATCTGTACCGCGCTGCTCGGTGTCGTGGTTGCAAAGATGGATCTCGCCATGGACGTCTAGAGTGAAGTTGTGCAACATGCAGCCTATTGCGCACAGTCTGAGTCGTAACACGACGTCCTGTGGCTGCACGAAAAGCATTATTCAACATGGTGGCGTTGCTGTCAGGGTTCCTCCGAGCCATAATCCGTAGGTAGCGGTCACCCACTGCGGTAGTAGCCCTCGGGCGGCTGACCGAGGCATGTCATCGACAGTTCCTGTCTCTCTGTATCTCCTCCATGTCCGAACAACATCGCTTTGGTTCACTCCGAGACGCCTGGACACTTGTTGACAGCTCTACCTGGCAGAAAGTAACAATGCGGACACGATCGAACCGCGATATTGACCATATCGGCATGGTTGAACTACAGACAACATGACCCGTACCTCCTTCCTGGTGGAATGACTGGAACTGATCGGCTGTCTAATAGGCGCTGCTCATGCATGGCTGTTTACATCTTTGTGCGAATTTGGCGACACCTCTGAACAGTCAAAGGGGCTGTGTCTGTGATACAATACCCACAGCCGACGTTTATCTTCAGGAGTTCTGTGAACCGGCGTGATGCAAAACATTTTTTGATGTATGTGTATGAGTTGGACAAAAAATTTACAGACGCGCGAAATTTGGCACGGATTTCAATGCGAGATGCCTTTAATAGGTTCCACAACGAAACATTGTCTCGAAATTTGTTATAAAATCCGAAGAAATTCTGGTCGTATCTAAAGTACACAAGCGGCAAGACGCAGTCAATACCTTCGCTGCGCAGTGCCGATGGTACTGTTACCGACGACTGTGCCGCTAAAGCGGAGTTATTGAACGCAGTTTTCCGAAATTCCTTCACCGGGGAACACGAATGAAATATTCCAGAATTTGAAACACGAACAGGTGCTAGCATGAGTTTCTTAGAAGTAGATACCTTAGGGGTTGCGAAGCAACTCAAATCGCTTGATACGGGCAAGTCTTCAGGTCCAGATTGTATACCGATTAGGTTCCTTTCAGATTACGCTGATACAATAGCTCCCTACTTAGCAATCATATACAACCGCTCGCTCACTCTCAGATCTGTACCTACAGATTGGAAAATTGCGCAGGTCACACCAGTGTTTAAGAAGGGTAGTAGGAGTAATCCATCGAACTACGGACCTATATCATTGACGTCGGTTTGCAGTAGGGTTTTGGAGCATATACTGTATTCAAACATTATGAATCACCTCGAAGGGAACGATCTATTGATACGTAATCAGCATGGTTTCAGAAAACATCGTTCTTGTGCAACGCAGCTAGCTCTTTATTCGCACGAAGTAATGGCCGCTATCGACAGGGGATCTCAAGTTGATTCCGTATTTCTAGATTTCCGGAAAGCTTTTGACACCGTTCCTCACGAGCGACTTCTAATCGAGCTGCGGGCCTATGGGATATCGTCTCAGTTGTGCGACTGGATTCGTGATTTCCTGTCAGGATGGTCACAGTTCGTAGTAATAGATGGCAAATCATCGAGTAAAACTGAAGTGATCTCAGGTGTTCCCCAGGGAAGCGTCCTGGGACCTCAGCTGTTGCTGACCTATATAAATGACCTGGGTGGCAATCTGAGCAGTTCTCTTAGGTTGTTCGCAGATGATGCTGTAATTCACCGTCTAGTAAGGTCATCCGAAGACCAGTATCAGTTGCAAAGCGATTTAGAAAAGATTGCTGTATGGTGCGGCAGGTGGCAGTTGACGCTAAATAACGAAAAGTGTGAGGTGATCCAGACGAGTTCCAAAAGAAATCCGTCGGAATTCGATTACTCGATAAATGGTACAATTCTCAAGGATAACAATTCAACTAAGTACCTGGGTGTTAAAATTACGAACAACTTCAGTTGGAAAGACCACATAGATAATATTGTGGGGAAGGCGAGCCAAGGGTTGCGTTTCATTGGCAGGACACTTGGAAGTCCACTAAAGAGACAGCTTACACTACACTCGTTCGTCCTCTGTTAGAATATTGCTGCGCGGTGTGGGATCCTTACCAGGTGGGATTGGAGGACATCAAAAGGGTGCAAAAAAGGGCAGCTCGTTTTGTATTATCACGTAATAGGGGAGAGAGTGTGGCAGATATGATACGCGAGTTGGGATGGAAGTCATTAAAGCAAAGACGTTTTTCGTCGCGGCGAGATCTATTTACGAAATTTCAGTCACCAACTTTCTCTTCCGAATGCGAAAATATTTTGTTGAGCCCAACCTACAGAGGTAGGAATGATCATCAAAATAAAATAAGAGAAATCAGAGCTCTAACAGAAAGGTTTAGGTGTTCGTTTTTCCTGCGCGCTGTTCGGGAGTGGAATGGTAGAGAGATAGAATGATTGTTGTTCGATGAACCCTCTGCCAAGCACTTAAATGTGAATTGCAGAGTAATCATGTAGATGTAGAAAGTATTGAAACACCACGAGACACGCTTTCTTGAACATAAATGCAGGCGCCAGCACAGACTGCAGGTTGCCCTGCTGTATTTGACCACAGACGGCGCCTGAGAACCGCCCTCAAAACGTTGCAAGGATCAGTCGTGTTCAGAACAATGTAGTTGTGAATGTGATAAGTCGGAGCTAAATAAATTCGAACGTTGCAAAATTGTTGGCGCTCGTATAGTGAGTAGTTCTGTAACCAAGGTAGTCGCAGTGTTTCAAGATGCACCGTATTTATACCACATACAGGGGAAGTGGGAATACATCATGCAGTAAGTGACACCAAAGACGAAATTGTGTGTTGAGTGATTGTGGCGGACGGTCATTGAAGAGGATTGTGAGGAAAAGTTAGAGGACAGTGGCAAAAGTCAGTGCAGAACTGAATATCGCGCTCGGGAACACTTTCAGCAACAAAACAACACGAAGGGGGGGGGGGGGGGGGGGGGGGGAATTCCAAAACCACTTATAATGATGCAAACGGCCGTAATACAAAATTTTGTGCTGAATCAACAAAACCTGGACAATGGAGCAACAGAAGCAACTCATTTAGCTGTAAGCGAGTTCTTTCACACTATTTCCAAATTCTGGCCGATTTTACCTCCCAAGAGTGAAACATGGCGGAGCTTAGATGATCATTTCGGTATTTCACAAGTTCTATGGTTAGGAATGAAAACTTTGAAGTTTGCCGATGACATTGTAATTCCGTCAGAGACAGCAAAGGACTTGGAAAGACAGTTGAACGGAATGGACAGTGTATTGAAAGGAGGGTATAAGATGAGCATCAACAAAAGCAAAACGAGGATAATGGAGTGTAGTCGAGTTGGGTCGGGTGATGCGGAGGGAATTAGATTAGGAAATGAGACACTTAAAGTAGTAAAGGAGTTTTGCTATTTGTGGGAGCAAAATAACTGATGATGGTCGAAGTAGAGAGGATATAAAATGTAGACTGGCAATGGCAAGGAAATTTGTTAACATCGAATATAGATTTAAGTGTTAGGAAGTCGTTTCTGAAAGTATTTATATGGAGTGTAGCCATGTATGGAAGTGAAACATGGACAATAAATAGTTTAGACAAGAAAGAATAGAAGCTTTCGAAATGTGGTGTTACAGAAGAATGCTGAAGATTAGATGGGTAGATCACATAACTAATGAGGAGGTGTTGAATAGGATTGGGGAGAAGAGGAGTTTGTGGCATAACTTGACTAGAAGAAGGGATCGGTTGGCAGGACATGTTCTGAGGCATCAAGGGATCACCAATTTAGCATTGGAGGGCAGCGTGGAGGGTAAAAATCGTAGAGGGAGACCAAGAGATGAATACACTAAGCAGATTCAGAAGGATGTAGGCTGCAGTAAGTACTGGGAGATGAAGAAGCTTGCACAGGATAGAGTAGTATGGAGAGCTGCATCAAACCAGTCTCTGGACTGAAGACCACAACAACAACAACAACAACATGGTTACCCTGCTGCGTCGCATTACTGTCATGGATTATTTGTCAGTTTTGGCTTGTCAGTTCCAGCCCACGGTACAGTGTTTGTTCCCCAGGGGTGATGCTCCAGGTGGCAGCGCCCCCTGTTCACAAGGCTTGCGTCATCCACGACTCGTTTTCTTAGCACGAAGATGAGTTTTCGCTTCTCTCTCGGCCAGCAGAGTCTCCAGATTACAATAGTATTGGGCCTTTGTGGTCTACATTCAACAGATGGTTGCATAAACGACGTTCATCATTGTTATGTGAAATTGCCGCCATTTTGTAGGAAGAGCGCTACAGGCTTGCTTTGAAAATCATACAGGGCCTGTGTTTATACATTCGGAGACGACTGGGAGCTGTGATGAATGCCAGCAATTTTCCTACACTGTGTTAGGCTTGCAATGTTGAAATATGTCAATAGAAAATCAACCAGGTCAAAACATAAATAAGTCAAAGTAATAAACTGATGAAAAATATTTACAAGATAAGAAATATGTAAATAACAATTACACACGGTGGTCGATTGATCGTGAACGCGCCAAATATCTCACGAGATAAGCGTCAAACGAAAAAACTAGAAAGAACGAAACTTGTCTAGCTTGAAGGGGGAAACCAGATGGCGCTATGGTTGGACCGCTAGATGGCGCTGCCATAGGTCAAACGGATATGAACTGTGTTTTTTTAAAATAGGAACCCCCATTTTTTGTTACATATTCGTGCAGTACGTAAAGAAATATGAATGTTTCAGTTGGACCACTTTTTCCCCTTTGTGATAGATGGCGCTGTAAAAGTCACAAACATATGACTAACAATTTTAGACGAACAGTTGCTAACAGGTAGTTTTTTTAAATTAAAATACAGATAGTAGGTACTTTTGAACATTTTATTTCGGTTGTTCCAATGAGATACATGTACCTTTGCGAACTTATCATTTCAGAGAACGCATGCTGTTACAGCGTGATTACCTGTAAATACCACAGTAATGCAATAAATGCTCAAAATGATGTCCGCCAGTCTCAATGCTTTTCGCAATACGTGTAACGACATTCCTCTCAACAGCGAGTAGTTCGCCTTCCGTAATGTTCGCACATGCATTGACAATGCGCTGACGCATGTTGTCAGGCGTTGTCGGTGGGTCACGATAGCAAACATCCTTCAACTTTCCCCACAGAAAGAAATCCGGGGACGTCAGATCCGGTGAACGTGCGGGCCACGGTATGGTGCTTCGACGACCAATCCACCTGTCATGAAATATGCTATTCAGTACCGCTTCAACCGCACGCGAGCTATGTGCCGGACATCCATCATGTTGGAATTACATCGCCATTCTGTCATGCAGTGAAACATCTTGTAGCAACATCGGTAGAACATCACGTAGGAAATCGGCATACATTGCACCATTTAGATTGCCATCGATAAAGTGGGGGTCAATTATCCTTTTTCGAATAATGCCGCGCCACACATTAACCCGCTAAGGTCGCTGATGTTCCACTTGTCGCAGCCATCGTGGATTTTCCCTTGCCCAATAGTGCATATTATGCCGGTTTACGTTACCGCTGGTGAATGACGCTTCGTCGCTAAATAGAACGCGTGAAAAAAAATCTTTCATCGTCGCGTAATTTCTCTTGTGCCCAGTGGCCGAACTGTACACGACGATCAAAGCCGTCGCCATGCAATTCCTGGTGCATAGAAATATGGTACGGGTGCAATCGACGTCGATGTAGCATTCTCAACACCGACGTTTTTGAGATTCCCGATTCTCACGCAGTTTGTGTGCTACTGATGTGCGGATTAGCCGCGACAGCAGCTGAAACACCTACTTGGGCATCATCATTTGTTGCAGGTCGTAGTTGACGTTTCACGTGTGGCTGAACATTTCCTGTTTCCTTAAATGACGTATCTATTCGGCGAACGGTCCGGACACTTGGATGATGTCGTCCAGGATACCGAGCAGCATACATAGCACACGCCCGTTGGGCATTTTGATCAGAATAGTCATACATCAGCACATCCACCTTTTCCGCAATTGATAAACGGTCCATTTTAACACAGGTAATGTATCACGAAGCAAATACCATCCGCACTGGTGGAATGTTACGTGATACCACGTACTTATACGTTTGTGACTATTACAGCGGCATCTATCACAAAGTGAAAAAAGTGGTCCAAGTAAAACATTCATATTTCTTTGCGTAGTACACGAATATGTAATAAAAAATTGGGGGTCGGTATTTGAAAAAAACGCAGTTGATATCCGTTTGACCTATGGCAGCGCCATCTAGCGGGCCAAGCATAGCTCCATCTGGTTTCCCCCTTCAAGCCAGACGAGTTTCGTTCTTTGCAGTTTTTTCGTTTGATGCTTACTTCGTGTGATATTTGGCCCGATCACTATCAATGGACCACGCTGTATATAAAATCTGTTTTAACTGTGTGGGAATGCGAGACTGGTACGACTTTATCTGTAAACGAACCATCGCTGACTTTACAAGGCGGCAGATCGGCTGTTATTACAAGTCGGCCGGGAAGGGGGGGGGGGGGGAGGACCGGGGAAGTTAAGTCGCAGCGCACCATAGCCGCAACGGAAATAACTCCAGCAGTGGGGGGGGGGGGGGGGGGGAGAGGAGGTAAGCAACGATTCTATCGCGTGACTCTGGGGCGTCCGTCAAAAAAACTGGGGGGAGTTCGGGGGCAGAGTGGGGCTGCTGGAGCTGGAAACTGTAATTTCTGTGATTGGCCGCGCGGTTTCGGCACGTGGAGCTTTCATTCCTTTTTTTCTTTTTTTACTCACTGTAGTCATTCGGCACGGAGTAGGGCGCACAGCCGAGCAACTGAATTACGGTGATTTATGTCCATTCTCTGAAGCGTTATGGCATCATTAAACACCGACGGCGTGTGCGAAATGCACGCTGCGAAATGGCAGCCACGCATAAGTAATGGTCATTCATGAGCCTCACGGTCGTCAGACCTGCGTTAGAAATGTTCTAGCAAACTAATATGTAAATGAGGTAACCAGTAAATTTCGCTATGGTAAAAAAAAAAGAAAGAGCGAATAAGAATTGTGTGCTCAGTTCGGGTGCGTGCCGTAGTTTTCCCGCGTAACCGTCGGGATTAAAATGAGAACAAGCATTTCGTACTAATATACGAGGGTAATCCCAAAAGTAAGGTCTCCTATTTCTCTATAAGTACAGGGCTATTACAAATGATTGAAGCGATTTCATAAATTCACTGTAGCTCCATTCATTGACATATGGTCACGACACACTACAGATACGTAGAAAAACTCATAAAGTTTTGTTGGGCTGAAGCCGCACTTCAGGTTTCCGCCGCCAGAGCGCTCGAGAGCGCAGTGAGACAAAATGGCGACAGGAGTCGAGAAAGCGTATGTCGTGCTTGAAATGCACTCACATCAGTCAGGCATAACAGTGCAACGACACTTCAGGACGAAGTGCTGCTAACTCCATTCGGCGATGGTATGTGCAGTTTAAAGCTTCTGGATGCCTCTGTAAGGGGAAATCCACGGGTCGGCCTGCAGTGAGCGAAGAAACGGTTGAACGGGTGCGGGCAAGTTTCACGCGTAGCCCGCGGAAGTTGACGAATAAAGCAAGCAGGGAGCCAAACGTACCACAGCCGACGGTTTGGAAAATCTTACGGAAAAGGCTAAAGCAGAAGCCTTACCGTTTACAATTGCTACAAGCCCTGACACCCGATGACAAAGTCAAACGCTTTGAATTTTCGGCGCGGTTGCAACAGCTCATGGAAGAGGATGCGTTCAGTGCGAAACTTGTTTTCAGTGATGAAGCAACATCTTTTCTTAATGGTGAAGTGAACAGACACAATGTGCGAATCTGGGCGGTAGAGAATCCTCACGCATTCGAGCTCGCATCAACGATGCTTTCGAACTCATTGATGGGGACATGCTGCACCGAGTGTGGGAGGAACTGGATTATCGGCTTGATGTCTGCCGAATCACTAAAGGGGCACATATCGAACATTTGTGAATGCCTAAAAAAACTTTTTGAGTTTTTGTATGTGTGTGCAAAGCATTGTGAAAATATCTCAAATAATAAAGTTATTGTAGAGCTGTGAAATCGCTTCAATCATTTGTAATAACCCTGTACATAGACCTGTTCATTTCTACAATAGCTTACAGCTTGAACATTTATCTATTTTTCGACATAATCACCATTTCTGTCGATGCATTTTTGTGGACGCCGTGGCAGTTTTTGTATGCCCATGTCATACCAGCTCGCCGCCATGCTGTTCAGAAAGTTATGAACCTCTTCTTTCACATCGTCGTCGGAGCTGAATCGCTGGGACCACAGTTAACGCTGACAGGTAATGTGAGACTGAAAAAACTCAAAAGGGCAATTCAGAGCCGGAGAAGAGGAATTTTGAGCAATGGGGTACACATTCTCCATGACAACGCTCGCCCACACATCGCTCGGCAAACCGTTGCTCTCCTGCAACAGTTTCAGTGGAACATAATCACCCACCCACCCTATAGTCCTGACTTGGCGCCCAGTGACTATCACCTGTTCCCTAGGTTAAAACAACATTTGGCCGAAAAGCGATTCAGCTCCGACGACGAGGCGAAAGAAGAGGTTCATAACTTTCTGAACACCATGGCGGAGAGCTGGTATGACATGGGCATACAAAAACTGCCGCAGCGTATACAAAAATGCACTGACAGAAATGGTGATTATGTCGACAAACAGCTAAATGTTCAAGCTGTAAACTGATGTAAACCATTGTAGAAATAAACAGGTCTATGTACTTATAAAAATAGGATACCTTACTTTTGGGAGTACCGCCGCATAATTGACCAGGCTCTGTAATTTACTGGTTACAGAGATTAGTAAGGAAGGGATCCAAATTTCGTCGCCTTGGCACGTTAGGACCTGTATATTTCCTGAAAGGTTACGGAAAAGGCTATATACGAGGGTTGGAACTTACATAGTGGAAACTATTTATTCACAACCGATACAAAAGACTTACATTTTTGCACCTCTTACTTTCCATCAAAGTAGTCACCAGCGTTGTGTATAACCCGTTGGCAGCTGTGTGAAACGCGTAGTATACCGTTAGCAGAGCCTGTTCTGTTGATGGTGCGAATGGAGCGGTCTACTGCCTGTCGAATCTCTGGAACAGTGTAAGTAGGCTGTTTATGTTTTCTTATTGGCAACGTTACGTAGCGCTCTGAATGAAAATCACTGGCTGTCCTGTGTGCAGTCTGTGGCTACTTTGCATTGTTGTCTGCCATTGTAGTGTTGGGTAGCGGCAGTTGGATGTTAACAGCGCGTAGCGTTTCGCAGTTGGAGGTGAGCCGCCAGCAGTGGTGGATATGGGGAGAGAAATGGCGGAGTTTTGAAACTTGTAAGACTGGATGTCATGAACTGCTATATATATTATGACTATTAAGGTAAATACATTGTTTGTTCTCTATTAAAATCTTTCATTTGCTAACTATGCCCATCAGTAGTTAGTGCCTTCCGTAGTTTGAATCTTTTATTTAGCTGGCAGTAGTGGCGCTCGCTTGTATTGCAGTAGTTCGAGTAACGAAGATTTTTGTGAGGTAAGTGATTTGTGAAAGGTATAGGTTAATGTTAGTCAGAGCCATTCTTTTGTAGGGATTATTGAAAGTCAGATTGCGTGGCACTAAAAAAATATTGTGTGTCAGCTTAAGCACAGTCATTTATAATTTTTCTAAGGGGACGTTTCAACAGTTATGAAGCGAATGCCACGAAGTGGTTCCTCCATCTTCAGAATCAAATCAAAGTCACAAGGACTTAAGTTCGGGGAGGAAATGAGGGGCTTAAAGTAGTAAAGGAATTTTGCTATTTGGGGAGCAAACTAACTGATGATGGTCGAAGTAGAGAGGATATAAAATGTAGACTGGCAATGGCTAGGAAAGTCTCTGAAGAAGAGAAATTTGCTAACATCGAGTATAGATTTAAGTGTTAGGAAGTCGTTTCTAAAAGTATTTGTATGGAGTGTAGCCATGTATGGAAGTCAAACGTGGACGATAAATAGTTTAGACAAGAAGAGAATAGAAGCTTTCGAAATGTGGTGCTACAGAAGAATGCTGAAGATTAGATCACATAACTAATGAGGAGGTACTGAATAGAATCAGGGAGAAGAGGAATCTGTGGCACAACTTGACCAGAAGAAGGGATCGGTTGGTCGGATGTATTCGGAGGCATCAAGGGTTCACCAATTTAGTATTGGAGGGCAGCATGGAAGGTACAAATCGTAGAGGGAGACCAAGAGATGATTCAGAAGGATGTAGGTTGCAGTAGGTATTGGGAGATGAAGAAGCCTGCACAGGATAGAGTAGCATGGAGAGCTGCATCAAACCAGTCTCAGGACTGAAGACCACAACAACAATACCTCTTGCCGGTCGTGGTGGATGTGCTGTTCTAGGCGCTGCAGTCCGGAACCGCGGGTCTGCTACAGTCGCAGGTTCGAATCCTGCCTCGGGCATGGATGTGTGTGAGTCCTTATGTTAGTTAGGTTTAAGTAGTTCTAAGTTCTAGGGGACTGATGACCACAGATGTTAAGTCCCATAGTGCTCAGAGCCATTTGAACCATTTTTGAATACCATTTTTGATTGACCTCACATTCGTCGACGACGTGGCCCCGTTTTCCAGCAATAAGGAAAAACTAATGCCCACAGGCGACAACTTGAAGGCGGCAGTCAGACTGGGTATCCGGCGATGAGCGTGGCTCGCACCTGTTCGAGTGACCCACTTCAGTCATTGGGAGACGGAACCCGATCCTACAATGCGTTCACAGGGTTAAATATCTCGATGTCCGCCCCAGGTAGCTGAGTGGTCAGCGCGACAGAATGTCAATCCTAAGGGCCCGGGTTCGATTCCCGACTGGGTCGGAGATTTTCTCCGATCAGGGACTGGATGTTGTGTTGTCCTAATCATCATCATTTCATCCTCATCGACGCGTATGTCGTCGAAGAGGCGTCAAATCGAAAGACTTGCACCCGGCGAACGGTCTACACGACGGGAGGCCCTAGCCACACGACATTTACAATATCTGGATGTGGTCTACATCTGCATCTACATCCATACTCCGCTAGCCAACTGACTGTGTGAGGCGGAGGGTACCGTGAGTACCTCTACCGCTTCTCCCTTCTATTCCAGTCTCGTATTGTTCGTGGAAAGAAGGATTGTCGGTATGCCTCTGTGTGGGCTCTAATCTCCCTGATTTTATCCTCACGGTCCCTTCGCGAGATATACGTAGGAGGGAGCAATATATTGCTTGACTCCTCGGTGAAGGTACGTTCTCGAAACTTCAACAAAAGCCCGTACCGAGCTACTGAGCGTCTCTCGTGCAGAGTCTTCCGCTGGAGTTTATCTATCATCTCCGTAACTCTTTCGCGATTACTAAATGATCCTGTAACGAAGCGCGCTGCTCTCCGTTGGATCTTCTCTATCTCTTCTATCGACCCTATCTGGTACGGATCCCCACACTATTGAACAGTATTCAAGCAGCGGGCGAACAAGCGTACTGCAACCTACTTCCTTTGTTTTCGGATTGCATTTCCTTAGGATTCTTGCAATGAATCTCAGTCTGTCATCTGCTTTACCGACGATTAATTTTATATGGTCATTCCATTTTAAATCACTCCTAACGCGTACTCCCAGATAATTTATGGAATTAAATGCTTCCAGTTGCTGACCTGCTATATTGTAGCTAAATGATAAGGGATCTTTCTTTGTATGTCTTGTCTACTGAGATTCAATTGCCATTCCCTGCACCATGCGTCAATTCGCTGCAGATCCTCCTGCATTTCAATTTAATTTTTCATTGTTACAACCTCTCGATATACCACAGCAGCATTCGCGAAAAGCCTCAGTGAACTTCCGATGTCATCCACTAGGTCATTTATGTATATTGTGAATAGCAACGGTCCTACGACACTCCCCTGCGGCACACCTGAAATCACTCTTACTTCGCAAGACTTCTCTCCATTGAGAATGACGTGCTGCGTTCTTTGCTGCGGAAGGATAGCCTGACGCGGAGATCAAAGTTGGGGTCAAAACCGCAAACCGATCGTGCTTTATAGTGATTCAGCGTTTTAAATCAAGCAGTCTCTCAAGGAATTCCAAACGACAGCTGTGAAAACACTGATCCAAGCCACAGGGATATCATGGTTGCGAAACTCGGAGCGTCGAAAAAAAAGACTTCGTTCTGGAGCCTTAAAGTGTTTAGTAAGATGTATCGTACGGTAAAAGATTAGATCCCTAGATAATGTGTACCGTGTCCTGGAAATCCTTCTAAAAACCGTTGTAAAGTGTTAGGATAACCACAAGTGAACTGTCAATTACGAACAAAACTATGTCTGTTTATGTGTGTAAGCGTGCTATCAGTGATGGAATATTATTTTTGAACGAGAAAAACGTTCCACCTTTACGGGTTTTGAACATAAAAATATTTAATAATAAATATATTTCTGTGTAAAAAATAGAAAGAATAACAAAGTCTATGAGTATATCACGTCAATGGGATTTCTGTATAATTGTGTGTTAAAGATTTGGGCGAATAAAATGATCTCACTGGTGTCAGCTCCGGAACCTACTAGACGCTTCTGTACGAGGCTGCTCCTGAACGCACGATCTTATTAATTGTATGTAAGTTTCTTTCAGAGTATATATGTATAAAAAGTATTTGCCCTTGTAATCTCATTTCTTACCTCTCCCTTCATGTGAGTGGGACTGGGCAGAAATAACTAATTATCGCTGGAACTCAAGTTTTATCATTGGCCATCTGTCATTCTTTTGTCGCAATGGCGCATTCGCAGCCATTACGTTAAATACAATTAATCGCGTGATTTTCGGGTTTCACCCACAAGACAACAAGAAAAATACTCTAGATATTTTTCCTATCAGGAAAAAAAAATACTTTTTGCAGAAAAGTTTTCATTGAATATGCACGACGAACGCAAAGACAATAATTAATAATACGAGGCTCAGTCTTGCTTATGAGTAAATCGCTGACTGAAAAATCTTACTTTCAGTGCCGCAAATATTACTCAAATCATAATTAACGCTATAAAACGTCAGTGTTTAGCAAAGAATTTACGTAACATTGAGAATAACAGCGCAGCTAAATGCGTGTCTCTGCAACAATATTTACGAGGGGGGACCCAAAAGAAACCGGACACCGAGGGCGCTGCCACTCGTAGACGTAGTGCAGGGTTCTCACGCTAGATGGTGTTACTAGAGACCTTCATGAAACAGCTGTGCAGACGGCGTCAGTGTAGAGCTGAATGTGCAAGTGTGGTATTGTGTTTCTCTGACTATCGGCGGGTTACCTCTGCGAAGTCGTTATGGCAACTTTAAAAGAACAAAGAGTGTGTGTGAAATTTTGTTTCCTGCTAAAAAAAAACTGCAACGGAAACACACCAAATGTTTCTGGAAGCTTTCCAGGAGGACGCTATGCGCCGCACACAGGTTTTCAAGTGTTTGGGCGCTTTAAACGTGGTGAGATGTGTGTTGATGACCCAGCACGTTCTGGACGCCCTTCATCAGCGTGAAATGAGGAGAACATTGAAAAGATCCGCCAGAAGATCGACGAGGATCGTCGCCAAACGATCGACCGAATTTCAGCAGAGACAGGAATCAGTTGGAGCTCGTGCCAGCGGATTTTGAGTGAGGATTTCGATATGAGACGTGTTGCTGCTAAATTTGTTCCGCGCCTTCTGACACAGGAGCAGAAAACCATCTACACTCCTGGAAATTGAAATAAGAACACCGTGAATTCATTGTCCCAGGAAGGGGAAACTTTATTGACACATTCCTGGGGTCAGATACATCACATGATCACACTGACAGAACCACAGGCACATAGACACAGGCAACAGAGCATGCACAATGTCGGCACTAGTACAGTGTATATCCACCTTTCGCAGCAATGCAGGCTGCTATTCTCCCATGGAGACGATCGTAGAGATGCTGGATGTAGTCCTGTGGAACGGCTTGCCATGCCATTTCCACCTGGCGCCTCAGTTGGACCAGCGTTCGTGCTGGACGTGCAGACCGCGTGAGACGACGCTTCATCCAGTCCCAAACATGCTCAATGGGGGACAGATCCGGAGATCTTGCTGGCCAGGGTAGTTGACTTACACCTTCTAGAACACGTTGGGTGGCACGAGATACATGCGGACGTGAATTGTCCTGTTGGAACAGCAAGTTCCCTTGCCGGTCTAGGAATGGTAGAACGATGGGTTCGATGACGGTTTGGATGTACCGTGCACTATTCAGTGTCCCCTCGACGATCACCAGTGGTGTACGGCCAGTGTAGGAGATCGCTCCCCACATCATGATGCCGGGTGTTGGCCCCGTGTACCTCGGTCGTATGCAGTCCTGATTGTGGCGCGCACCTGCACGGCGCCAAACACCCATACGACCATCATTGGCACCAAGGCAGAAGCGACTCTCATCGCTGAAGACGACACGTCTCCATTCGTCCCTCCATTCACGCCTGTCGCGATACATCTGGAGGCGGGCTGGACGATGTTGGGGCGTGAGCGGAAGACGGCCTAACGGTGTGCGGGACCGTAGCCCAGCTTCATGGAGACGGTTGCGAATGGTCCTCGCCGATACCCCAGGAGCAACAGTGTCCCTAATTTGCTGGGAAGTGGCGGTGCGGTCCCCTACGGCACTGCGTAGGATCCTATGGTCTTGGCGTGCATCCGTGCGTCGCTGCGGTCCGGTCCCAGGTCGACGGGCACGTGCACCTTCCGCCGACCACTGGCGACAACATCGATGTACTGTGGAGACCTCACGCCCCACGTGTTGAGCAATTCGGCGGTACGTCCACCCGGCCTCCCGCATGCCCACTATACGCCCTCGCTCAAAGTCCGTCAACTGCACATACGGTTCACGTCCACGCTGTCGCGGCATGCTACCAGTGTTAAAGACTGCGATGGAGCTCCGTATGCCACGGCAAACTGGCTGACACTGACGGCGGCGGTGCACAAATGCTGCGCAGCTAGCGCCATTCGACGGCCAACACCGCGGTTCCTGGTGTGTCCGCTGTGCCGTGCGTGTGATCATTGCTTGTACAGCCCTCTCGCAGTGTCCGGAGCAAGTATGGTGGGTCTGACACACCGGTGTCAATGTGTTCTTTTTTCCATTTCCAGGAGTGTATATGAATGTGTGTCAGGACTTGAAAACAGAGGTTGCACATGATCCAAAGTTCTTGAACAAAGTCATTACAGGAGATGAGAGTTGGTGTTACGGGTATGACCCAGAAACCGAGCAAGCGTCGAACCAGTGGAGGACTCCCAACTCTCCCCGACGAAAAAAAGCGAGGCGAGTGAGGTCAAATGTGATGACGATGATCACTGCCTTTTTTGACGTTCGTGGAATTGTGCATCGGGAATTCGTACGCCCTGGCCAGACTGTTAACCGGCACTTTTACTTGGATGTTTTAAGGCGTCTGCGAGAGGATGTGAGGAGGAAACGCCCGGAACTTTGGCGATCAGGTGACTGGTTTCTGCATCACGCCAACGCTCCAGCACACACGGCCTTACGAGTGACCCACTATTTGGCATCTCAGAGGCGGTCCGTCGTTCCCCACACTCCGTATTCGCCGGACCTAGCCCCGTGTGACTTTTTCCTATTTCCACGAATGAAAAAAACACTAAAAGGGGAGCGTCATGACGATGTGCAGGCGGTGAAAACAGCTTCGCAAAGGGCACTGGACAATATCAAACTTGAAGAGTTCCAAACATGCTTCCAATAGTGGGAAAAGAGACTTGACAAGTGCATCCCATGTAATGGAGAGTATTTTGAAGGTGACTGAAGTAATTTTGTAAAAAGGTTCGTCAATAAATTTTTTATGACAACAATCCGGTTTCTTTTGGGTCCCCCCTCGTATTTATTGGCCAATAACTACTAGACTATTGAACAAACCACGCGTATTTTTGAGCTAGTCGTGTGGCTTGATAACAAAAGTAAATTGTCACAACCCAACCTAGTACTTTTACTCAGAATTGTTTGCCTGCGTAGCAATATTGATGGTTGTTAGTGTATATTTTACCTTCTATTTTGGATGTGCGAAATATACGCGACGTCACGACTTACATATACTGACAGCGACGATTACAACCGTAACAAACCGAGAAAAAAGACTCCGTCCGAACAGGCCATGAAGGCGCATTAGTACCGACCGGCCGCCGTGTCATCCTCAGCCCATAGGCGTCACTGGATACGGATATGGAGGGTCATGTGGTTAGCACACCCGTCTCCCGGCCGTATTTTAGTTTACGAGACCGGAGCCGCTGCTTCTCAATCGACTAGCTCCTCAGTTTGCCTCACAAGGGCTGAGTGCACCCCGCTTGCCGACAGCGCTCGGCACACCGGATGGTCACCCATCCAAGTGCTAGCCCAGCCCGACAGCGCTCAACTTCGGTCATCTGAAAGAAACCGGTGTTACCACTGCGGCAAGGCCGTTGGCGTAACAAACTGAATTATATAATATATATATATATATATATATTTGTTGTTGTTGTTGTGGTCTTCAGTCCTGAGACTGGTTTGATGCAGCTCTCCATGCTACTCTATCCTGTGCAAGCTTTTTCATCTCCCAGTACCTACTGCAACCTACATCCTTCTGAATCTGCTTAGTGTATTCATCTCTTGCTCTCCCTCTACGATTTTTACCCTCCACGGTGCCCTCCAATGCTAAATTGGTGATCCCTTGATGCCTCAACACATGTCCTACCAACCGATCCCTTCTTCTAGTCAAGTTGTGCCACAAACTCCTCTTCTCCCCAATCCTATTCAACACCTCCTCATTAGTTATGTGATCTACTCATCTAATCTTCAGCATTCTTCTGTAGCACCACATTTCAAAAGCTTCCATTCTCTTCTTGTCCAAACTAGTTATCGTCCATGTTTCACTTCCATACATGGCTACACTCCATACAAATACTTTCAGAAATGACTTCCTGACACTTAAATCAATACTGGATGTTAACAAATTTCTCTTCTTGAGAAATGCTTTCCTTGCCATTGCCAGCCTACATTTTATATCCTCTCTACTTCGACCATCATCAGTTATTTTGCTCCCCAAATAGCAAAACTCCTTTACTACTTTAAGTGCCTCATTTCCTAATCTAATTCCCTCAGCATCACCCGACTTAATTCGACTACATTCCATTATCCTCGTTTTGCTTTTGTTGATGTTCATCTTATATCCTCCTTTCAAGACGGTATCCATTCCATTCAACTGCTCTTCCAAGTCCTTTGCTGTCTCTGACAGAATTACAATGTCATCGGCGAACCTCAAAGTTTTTATTTCTTCTCCATGAATTTTAATACCTACTCCTAATTTTTCTTTTGTTTCCTTTCCTGCTTGCTCAATACACAGATTGAACAACATCGGGGAGAGGCTACAACCCTGTCTCACTCCCTTCCCAACCACTGCTTCCCTTTCATGTCCCTCGACTCTTATAACTGCCATCTGGTTTCTGTACAAATTGTAAATAGCCTTTCGCTCCCTGTATTTTACCCCTGCCACCTTTAGAATTTGAAAGAGAGTATTCCAGTCAACATTGTCAAAAGCTTTCTCTAAGTCTACAAATGCTAGAAACGTAGGTTTGCCTTTCCTTAATCTTTCTTCTAAGATAAGTCGTAAGGTCAGTATTGCCTCACGTGTTCCAGTGTTTCTACGGAATCCAAACTGATCTTCCCCGAGGTTGGCTTCTACTAGTTTTTCCATTCGTCTGTAAAGAATTCGTGTTAGTATTTTGCAGCTGTGACTTATTAAGCTGATAGTTCGGTAATTTTCACATCTGTCAACACCCGCTTTCTTAGGGATTGGAATTATTATATTTTTCTTGAAGTCTGAGGGTATTTCGCCTGTTTCATACATCTTGCTCACCAGATGGTAGAGTTTTGTCAGGACTGGCTCTCCCACGGCCGTCAGTAGTTCCAATGGAATATTGTCTACTCCGGGGGCCTTGTTTCGACTCAGGTCTTTCAGTGCTCTGTCAAACTCTTCACGCAGTATCATATCTCCCATTTCATCTTCATCTACATCCTCTTCCATTTCCATAATATTGTCCTCAAGTACATCGCCCTTGTATAGACCCTCTATATACTCCTTCCACCTTTCTGCTTTCCCTTCTTTGCTTAGAACTGGGTTTCCATCTGAGCTCTTGATATTCATACAAGTCGTTCTCTTATCTCCAAAGGTCTCTTTAATTTTCCTGTAGGCAGTATCTATCTTACCCCTAGTGAGATAGGCCTCTACATCCTTACATTTGTCCTCTAGCCATCCCTGCTTAGCCATTTTGCACTTCCTGTCGATCTCATTTTTGAGACGTTTGTATTCCTTTTTGCCTGTTTCACTGACTGCATTTTTATATTTTCTCCTTTCATCAATTAAATTCAGTATTTCTTCTGTTACCCAAGGATTTCTACTAGCTCTCGTCTTTTTACCTACTTGATCCTCTGCTGCCTTCACTACTTCATCCCTCAAAGCTACCCATTCTTCTTCTACTGTATTTATTTCCCCCATTCCTGTCAATTGCTCCCTTATGCTCTCCCTGAATCTCTGTACAACCTCTGGTTCTTTTAGTTTATCCAGGTCCCATCTCCTTAAATTCCCACCTTTTTGCAGTTTCTTCAGTTTTAATAACCAATAGATTGTGGTCAGAGTCCACATCTGCCCCTGGAAATGTCTTACAATTTAAAAACTGGTTCCTAAATCTCTGTCTTACCATTATATAATCTATCTGATACTTTTTAGTATCTCCAGGGTTCTTCCATGTATACAACCATCTTTCATGATTCTTAAACCAAGTGTTAGTTATGACTATGTTGTGCTCTGTGCAAAATTCTACAAGGCGGCTTCCTCTTTCATTTCTGTCCTCCAATCCATATTCACCTACTATGTTTCCTTCTCTCCCTTTTCCTACACTCGAATTCCAGTCACCCATGACTATTAAATTTTCGTCTCCCTTCACAATCTGAATAATTTCTTTTATTTCATCATACATTTCTTCAATTTCTTCGTCATCTGCAGAGCTAGTTGGCATATAAACTTGTACTACCGTAGTAGGTGTGGGCTTCGTATCTATCTTGGCCACAATAATGCGTTCACTATGCTGTTTGTAGTAGCTTACCCGCATTCCTATTTTCCTATTCATTATTAAACCTACTCCTGCATTACCCCTATTTGATTTTGTGTTTATAACCCTGTAGGTAGTCACCTGACCAGAAGTTTTGTTCCTTGTTATATATATATATATATATATATATATATATATATATATATATATATATATATATATATATCAAACGAAAAAACTACAAAGAACGAAACTCATCTAGTTTGAAGGGGGAAACCAGATGGCGCTATGGTTGGCCCGCTAGATGGCGCTATCATAGGTCAAACGGATATCGACTGCGTTTTTTTAAAAATAGGAACCCCCATTTTTTATTACATATTCGTGTAGTACGTAAAGAAATGCGTATGTTTTAGTTGGACCACTTTTTTTGCTTTGTGATGGATGGCGCTGTAATAGCCACAAACGTATAAGTACGTGGTATCACGTAACATTCCGCCAGTACGGACGGTATTTGCTTCGTGATACATTACCCGTGTTAAAATGGGCCGTTTACCAAGTCGATATCGTGCTGATGTATGGCTATTGTGATCAAAATGCCCAACGGGCGTGTGCTATGTATGCTACTCGGTATCCTGGACGACATCATCCAAGTGTCCGGACCGTTCGCCGGATAGTTACGTTATTTAAGGAAACAGGAAATGTTCAGCCACATGTGAAACGTCAACCACGACCTGCAACAAATGATGATGCCCAAGTAGGTGTGTTAGCTGCTGTCGCGGCTAATCCGCACATCAGTGGCAGACAAATTGCGCGAGAATCGGGAATCTCAAAAACGATGGTGTTGAGGATGCTACATCAACATCAACATCGATTGCACCCGTACCATATTTCTATGCACCAGGAATTGCATGGCGACGACTTTGAACGTCGTGTACAGTTCTGCCACTGGGCACAAGAGAAATTACGGGACGACGACAGATTTTTTTCACGCGCTCTATTTAGCGACGAAGCGTCATTCACCAACAGCGATGACGTAAACCGACATAATATGCACTATTGGGCAACGGAAAATCCACGGTGGCTGCCACAAGTAGAACATCAGCGACCTTGGCGGGTTAATGTATGGTGCGGCATTATGGCCCCCATTTTACCGATGGCAATCTAAATGGTGCAATGTATGCCGATTTCCTACGTGATGTTCTACCAATGTTACTACAAGACGTTTCACTGCATGACAGAATGGCGATGTACTTCCAACATGATGGATGTCCGGCACATAACTCGCGTGCGGTTGAAGCGGTACTGAATAGCATATTTTATGACAGGTGGATTGGTCGTCGAAGCACCATACCGTGGCCCGCACGTTCACCGGATCTGACGTCCGCGGATTTCTTTCTGTGGGGAAAGTTGAAGGATGTTTGCTACCGTGATCCACAGACAACGCCTGACAACATGCGTCAGCGCATTGTCAATGCATGTGCGAACATTACGGAAGGCGAACTACTCGCTGTTGAGAGGAATGTCGTTACACGTATTGCGAAAAGCATTGAGACTGGCGGACATCATTTTGAGCATTTATTGCATTAATGTGGTATTTACAGGTAATCACGCTGTAACAGCATGCGTTCTCTGAAATGATAAGTTCGCGAAGGTACATGTATCTCATTGGAACAACCGAAATAAAATGTTCAAAAGTACCTATTATCTGTATTTTAAGTTAAAAAACCTACCTGTTAGCAACATTTCGTCTAAAATTGTGAGCCATACGTTTGTGACTATTACAGCGCCATCTATCACAAAGCGAGAAAAATGGTCCAACTAAAACATTCATATTTCTTTACGTACTACACGAAAATGTAATAAAAAATTGGGTTCCTATTTTTAAAAAACGCAGTTGATATCCGTTTGATTTATGGCAACGCCATCTAGCGGTCCAGCCATAGCGCCATCTGGTTTCCCCCTTTAAGCTAGACAAGTTTCGTTCTTTGTAGTTTTTTCTTTTGACGCTTATTTCGTCAGGTATTTGGCCCGGTCACGATCGAAGGACCATCCTGTATAAAAAAAAGAAAGAGACAGAGAGAGGTGATATAACCGTAGGGTTGGGTTATTTGGGCCGGCCGGTGTGGCCGTGCGGTTCTAGGCGCTTCAGTCTGGAAACGCGTGACCGCTACGGTCGCAGGTTCGAATTCTGCCTCTGGCATGGATGTGTGTGATGTCCTCAGGTTAGTTTGGTGTAAGTAGTTCTGTTCTAGGGTACTGATGACCGTAGATGTTGTCCCATAGTGTCCAGAGCCATTTGAACCATTTTTTTGGTTTTTTTGGAGGGAGAAGACCAAACAGCGAGGACATCGGTCTCATTGCATTAGGGAATGATGGGGAAGGAAGTCGGCCGTGCCCTTTCGAAGGAACCATCCCGGCATTTTCCTGGGGCGATTTAGGGAAATCATGCGAAAGCTAAATGAGGATGGGTGGACGCGGGATTGAAACGCCGTGCTGTCCGATGCAAATCCGGTGTACAAACGTAAGATTCGACGTAATTGTCAGCTGGGTGAGCTCTGCAACAGAGCAAATATTGTAGGCCAAATGAGACCTTACGGCTAGTACGGGCAGCACATGTCGCTCTGATACACCGACAGCCTTTTAAATCCTTGGAGTTTATTCCCTGTGATAGAAGACCACTAAGCAAGGTGGAGAGGTGTAATCTGTGAAGACTTGCTGCAGATCGGCACAGAGAGTGATCAGATACGGCTGCAGCGGCGTCTCCAGAAAACGCCCCACTCACCTTTCGGTGAAGTTTTCTTCTCCTGTAGCACTCACGCCTGCCCCGTTAGAAAACCAATAATGTTTCCCGACTAGACAAGCTGTAGCAGAACCAGCTGTACGAAACGTATCTAAAGTGCATAACAAATGTTCTCCACTTCCAGGTTTTTACTAGCTGTTCAGTGAGAGTAAGAAAATTCTGATGTACCGGGTGATCAAAAAGTCAGTATAAATTTGAAAACTTAATAAACCACGGAATACTGTAGATAGAGAGGTACAAATTGACACACATGCTTGGAATGACATGGGGTTTTATTAGAACAAAAAAAAAAGTATTGCTAGTATGATCTTGTGCTCAGCCGCCACTTTCGTCACGCTTGGCCTCCCAGGTCACCAGACCTCAGTCCGTGCGATTATTGGCTTTGGGGTTACCTGAAGTCGCAAGTGTATCGTGATCGACCATCTCGAGGGCTGCTGAAAGACAACATCCGACGCCAATGCCTCACCATAACTTCGGACATGCTTTACAGTGCTGTTCACAACATTATTCCTTGACTACAGCTATTGTAGAGGAATGAAGGTAGACATATTGAGCATTTCCTGTAAAGAACATCATCTTTGCTTTGTCTTACTTTGTCATGCTAATTATTTCTGTTCTGATCAGATGAAGCGCCATCTGTCGGACATTTTTTGAACGTTTGTATTTTTTTGGTTCTAATAAAACCCCACGTCATTCCAAGCATGTATGTCAATTTGTACCTCTCTATCTACATTATTCCGTGATTTAATCAGTTTTCGAATTTATACTTTTTGATCACCCGGTATTTCCTGCCAAACTTTTTATATTCACATACAGTCACTATCACTCTGACTACCCAGCTTGTGGTGCCACCTTAAACCTATCACCGGGATTATTAACAAATATGTTGTCAGTGACAAAGAATGCTCACTCAGTATTGCACAAGTCCGATACTTTGAAGTATCAGTTCTCGGCCCCAGTCTGCACAATACGCCACAGCGATGTTACTGATCCAATAGTTCACAGCTGGCCGCGGTGGCCGAGCGGTTCTAGGCGCTTCAGTCCGGAACCACGCGGCTGTTACGGTCGCAGGTTCGAATCCTGCCTCGGGCACGGATGTGTGTGATGTCCTTGGGTTGGTTAGCTTTAAGTAGTTCTAAGTTTAGGAGACTGATGACCTCAGCTGTTAAGTCCCATACTGCTTAGAGCCATTTGAACCATCTGAACCAAAAGTTCACAGTTCACACAAAAAGTTCTGGAATTCGTACCTCTGTCTTTGTCCTTTGCACGTAAACACTTTCGACATTCGACGATCAATTCTAGACCACAATTTTGCAAAATTAAAGCATCTCTTCAGAGCTCCATGAATACGATCGTCTTGATAGCTGAGCTTTAGATCTCTTCTACGGTCCACAAAGCAATTCTCTTAGCCCGCAAAATGCGCGCAAATGCTCTCTCTTCTAGCAGATCTAATCTTAATCATCCAGCGCCCTCTTTTAACCAATTAGAGTATAGTATCTCTCCAGATTAATTTATAAATAATTTCAGAAAACCCATGAATAACAAAATTATCCCTTTTTTACATAACTAAACTTTCAGAATATTATTTGCCGTTTCTCCAGTACCAAAAAGTGGTGAATTGCACTCACCTTCGCCAGATACAATTCTCAAGGTACTATATAGGGTACGGCCAAACTTTCGGGAAACATTCCTCACACACAAAGAAAGAAAATATATTATGTGGACACGTGTCGGGAAACGCTTACTTTGCATGTTAGAGCTCATTTTATTACTTCTCTTCAAATCACATTAATCCTGGAATGGAAACACACAGCAACAGAACGTACCAGCGTGACAGGAAATGTTCAAAACGTCCTCCGTTAGCGAGGATACGTGCATCCACCCTCCGTCGCATGGAATCCCTGATACGCTGATGTAGCCCTGGAGAATGGCGTATTGTATCACAGCCGTCCACAATACGAGCACGAAGAGTCTCTACATTTGTACCGGGGTTGCGTAGACAAGATCTTTCAACTGCCCCCTTAAATGAAAGTCAAGAGGGTTGTGGTCAGGAGAGCGTGGAGGCCACGGAATCGGTCCGCCTCTACCAATCCGTCGGTCACCGAATCTGTTGTCGAGAAGCGTACGAACACTTCGACTGAAATGTGCAGGAGCTCCATCGTGCACGAACCACATGTTGTGTCGTACTTGTAAAGGCACATTTTTTAGCAGCACAGGTAGAGTATCCCGTATGAAATCACGATAACGTGCTCCATTGAGCGTAGGTGGAAGAACATGGGGCCCAATCGAGACATCACCAACAATGCCTGCCCAAACGTTCACAGAAAATCTGAGTTGATGACGTGATTGCACAGTTGCGTGCGGATTCTCGTCAGCCCACACATGTCGACTGTGAAAATTTACAATTTCATCACGTTGGAATGAAGCCTCATCCGTAAAGAGAACATCTGCACTGAAATGAGGATTGACACATTGTCGGATGAACCATTCGCAGAAGTGTACCCGTGGAGGCCAACCAGCTGCTGATAGTGGCTGCACACGCTGTACACGGTACGGAAACAACTGGTTCTCCCGTAGCACTCTCCATACAGTGACGTGGTCAACGTTACCTTGTACAGCAGCAACTTCTCTGACGCTGACATTAGGGTTATCGTCAACTGCACGAAGAATTGCCTCGTCCATTGCAGGTGTCCTCGTCGTTCTAGGTCTTCCCCAGTCGCGGGTCATAGGCTGGAATGTTCCGTGCTCCCTAAGACGCCGATCAATTGCTTCGACCGTCTTCCTGTCGGGACTCCTCCGTTCTTGAAATCTGTCTCGATACGAACGTACCGCGCCACGGCTATTGCCCCGTGCTAATCCGTACATCAAATGGGCATCTGCCAACTCCGCATTTGTAAACATTGCACTGACTGCAAAACCACGTTCGTGATGAACAGTAACCTGTCGATGCTACGTACTGACTTGCTCGATGCTAGTACTGTAGAGCAATGAGTCGCATGTCAACACAAGCACCGAAGTCAACATTACCTTCCTTCAGTTGGGCCAACTGGCGGTGAATCGAGGAAGTACAGTACATACTGACGAAACTAAAATGAGCTCTAACATGGAAGTAAGCGTTTCCAGACACATGTCCACATAACATCTTTTCTTTATTTGTGTGTGAGGAATGTTTCCTGAAAGTTTGGCCGTACCTTTTTGTAACACCGTGTATACTAATTTAGTATACAGTATTCACGTATCGTATTCGTTCTCATTTACACATTCATGCACTCTACTAAAGGCGCGTTGTAGGCGCGCGGTCTGGGGCGCCTTGCCAGTTTCGGCGCGGCTCCCCCTGTCAGAGGTTCGAGTCCTCCCTCGGGCATGGGTGTGTGTATTGTCGCAGTAAGTTAAGTAGTGTGTAAGCCTAGGGACCGATGATCTCATCAATTTGTCCCATAGAAAATTTCCAAATTATTATCTACGATAATGACCGAAGTTGACGAAATGAATTAAAATTTGTGATGTGGCCGGTACTCGAACCCGGGTCTTCTCGCTTGCTAGGCAGTGGTGGTGTAACAGTTAGCATTTCTGCCTGACAAGGGAGAAGACCCTAGTTCGAGTAGCGGCCGCATCAAAAATTTAATTCATTTCGTCTGCTTCGATCACTATCGTAGGTAACAAAAAAATACAGAGCCAGTCAAAAGTCCTGGGACACCTTCATGAGTTGGAATATTAAAGGGAAAATTGAAATGTGATGATGGGAACATAGGTTTGAGGTGAGGCCGTAACTTTTGGAGTGAATGCCATTCATGGCCGCCATCTTGAAATCCACCATTTTGGATTCAAGTCATTGTTTGATTTTACCCATTCTGGATGAGAGGTCGTGGTTGTGAATGTCAGTGTTAAAAAATATATCGGCTCAACCACTTGTTCATAGTGTAAAACACTAAGATTGACACGCTTCGGAAGTCAGGCTTCCTTCATCAGGATAATAAAAAGTAAAAGAACCTTAAATGAAACTGACATTAAATGAAACAACAAGTTTACTGTTGCCAGTCACCGTTTTATTTTTTCCACGACGCGTTTCGAAGATTTAAACCTCCATCATCGGGTGGATTTACATTAGTTAGTATTACGTATGTGTGTATGTTGTGTTACGACTTTGGAGGAACTTGTGGCACTGCCTAGTGGAGAAACAAGACACTTTGTGACCACTGGAGGTACTCTAGTTTACTTATTAAAGTTTACCATTAGATATCAGTTTAATTTTTTGTCAAAAGTTATCCAAAACCATATTCTGAAATAGTGTCTTGTTTCTCCACTAGGCAGTGCCACAAGTTCCTCCAAAGTCGTAACACAACATACACACATACGTAATACTAACTAATGTAAATCCACCCGATGATGGAGGTTTAAATCTTCGAAACGCGTCGTGGAAAAAATAAAACGGTGACTGGCAACAGTAAACTTGTTGTTTCATTTAATGTCAGTTTCATTTAATGTCAGTAACAGTCACGGTAAAGCTTAACCTAAAAAATGTTCGCATTTAAAAGAACCTATTAAAACTCGCTAAAATGGAACATGTACCAGGCACAATAAAATTGATAATAAAATTAACACATCGTGGCTACTTCCATTGTTGTTGTACCTTGGAAGACACGGCCGCAACAAGGAAAGTAGCCACGATGTTTTAATTTTATTATGAATTTTATTGTGCCTGGTGCATGTTCCATTTTAGCGAGTTTTAACAGGTTCTTTTACTTTTTATTATTCTGATGATGGAAGCTTGACTTCCGAAACGCGTAAATCTTAGTGTTTTACACTATAAAGAAGTGGTTGTGCCGATATATTTTTTAACATCAACTCATTTTTTTTTTAATGGGAAGGGGGGTGTATGACACATCAAATAACACTCGCTTGAGCTCTGGAATAGAGTGCTGTAATTCGTCTTTGTCTATCTTGTACAGTTTAGAAGTTACTAATGTCCAAAGTTACCTTTGTTCCATGTGATCTAAAATGGGTATGAAGGTAATTTCCCAACTTTGAACATTAATAACCTCTAAACTGTACAGTATAGAGAAAAACAAATTACACCACTAAATTCCAGAGCTCAGGCGAGTTTTATTCGATGTGTCATACACCCCCTTCCCATTAAAAAGAAAAAAAAAAGACTTGGATTCAAAATGGCGGATTTCAAGATGGCGGCCATAAATGACATTCACTCCAAAGTTGCGGCCCCACATCAAACCTATGTTGCCCTCATCAGATTTCAATTTTCCCTTTAATCTTCCAACTTATGAAGGTGTCCAAGGGCTTTTGACTCGCCCTGTATTTTCCACTCTCTTAATTAAATACATAAAATCAACAGTAATTAACGGAAGACATAATATTCAAAACAGGTAAAATTATTTACGACAAATACATGGTTTTGTCTGCTTATCATCTCATTGCCTGTACAATAGCGACAGCTCTCTGCCGGAACCGTAATTACTAGCAAATAGCTGTCTTGCCTGAATATCTTTTGTAAAGGAGGTGTGACTCGTCACTACCTGTATGAAGCTCCTTGATATCGTCAAGACTTCTACAGGAGTTGCGTATGGTGCTACGCCACGTGGCGACACAAAAGAGGAAATAGAATCCAGTGCCAGGGGAAACCTATAGTTGTGTGCAGTGCTCTGGGCCAGCTCGCGTAAAGTAAGTAGTATCTATCCATTTAGGACAGAAAGCATTTTACGAGGGGTGTTCAATAAGTACTGCAACAATTTTTTTCCCTCGGCTAATTTCTGTTGAAAAAAATGCGGAATTTGCTGTGGGACATTGCGGAATATTCCTACTTCAACCCCAACCTGATTTAAGGGGAGGTTTACTATCTTTTGGTTCAAAAAATTGATTTCTTAAATTGAATTTTTGGATCCATAAAAGTGTTTAGAATCCACCCCTGAAACGGTTATTCCGAATACGGAACGGAAATGTTTATTATTCGCTGTTGAACAAGAAAATGCACCTGCCTGAAATCGGCCTTTTTCACGGCCCAGTTTTTTTCTTTCGGAGGACGAGTTATTGGACCCGGGCTTGGGAGGAAACACAAAAAATTCGAATGAAAGTTTCATCGCGTGTGTTTCGAAGTTATCCTCCAAGCATTTGCATTCTGGTGCGAAGACTGTGGATTGCGACTCTGGCAGTGAGCAGCTTCAGCGAAGGGTATTCAGCAATTCTGAAGACCGTGACAACGATGGACGTCACCCCGGGGCTCTATTCGACGCAGTTCGCCGAGCATTCGGACGACCACCGGATTCGAGCGGCCGAGAACCGCTTGTCACCGGCCGTACGAGCAGCTCTGGAGCAACGCAGCATGGCCCATATCGAGCAGAACGCCGTCTATGAGGAAGAGGGAGGACTAGTTTATGGACCCGGAATAGCAGATTGAACGTACGTTGCATAGTACTGCATTTATATGTTGTCAAAACTTCAAACACATTTCTCTCGAAATGACTTTTTTTTATCGCGCGGTATGGTAACTTCAAATCTACTGAGCCGATTGGCATGATTCTTTGTTTCCGACGGAGCTAACTAAATTGTCTAGGAGTTGTACCACTTTTATTCCTAGCCATCAACTATAAATATTTGTACTTGGCTGACGAAGTCAAAAAATCGATGAAAAGAACCCTACTTTTTTTTTCAAATGGCCGCCATTTTGTTTCCTATGGCCCAAATAACTTAAGCGAGGTACAACTCCTAACGAATCTGACATACTTCGCTAACGTCAACTCAATTTTGGTTTCAGACGAGCCGGCTGACGTCTGACATATCGCGTGTGGAGGTCTACATCGAAATTTTGTTTCGTTTCGACGTATTTCCGCCTTTGCTCTTCGACATTTTTCGGTCGAAAAAAATTCCAGTTTATAGAGTAAATATCAATAAACATTTTGACCAAATTTGACAGAAAAAAAATCTCAGAGAACATGCTTTTTTCGGGCCAAAGATAGTGAACCTCCCCTTAAGTTTTCCTTGATAGCACAATTAGCTTCAGGCAAATGCCGGGATGGTTCTTTTGAATGGGCACGGCCAACTTATTTCCCCATCCTTTCCTAATCCGATGGGACCGTGGACCTCGCCCCCAAATCAACCAACCAACTCCTGTAGTTCCATGAACTTTCGGTAGATACGACCCACCGAAATGGCTCCAACGGAGGTGCGGTCCAGGCAGAGAGCTGTCATTTTGGCAGAAAACCAGAGAATCGCAGATAATCACAGGCGCTTGCAGAATGTGTCAGTGAACAAAAGCACGGCGAGTCGCTGGGCGAAGAGTCTGTCTCCATCGCAACAAGGTCGCTCAAACCTGCACGATATCCCGCATGCCGTTCGGCCGCACACTGCTATGACTCCTACTGTGTTGGAACGTGCGGACACTCTCATTCGATGTTATCGGCGATCACAGTCAAACACCTCACTGCTCAACTGTCAGAGGGATAGAAAAACAATTAAAATCACCCAAAAGAGGAAAGGCCGCAGGACCTGATGGGATACCAGTTCGATTTTACTCAGAGTACGCCAAGGAACTTGCCCCCCTTCTTGCAGTGGTGTGCCGTAGGTCTCTAGAAGAGCGTTGCGTTCCAAAAGATTGGAAAAGGGCACAGGTCATTCCAGTTTTCAAGAAGGGACGTCGAACAGATGTGCAGAACTATAGACCTATTTCTCTAACGTCCATCAGTGGTAGAATTTTGGAACACGTATTGTTCGAGTATAATGACTTTTCTGGAGACTAGAAATCTACTCCGTAGTAATCAGAATGGGTTTTGAAAAAGACGATCGTGTGAAACCCTGCCCCCGCTATTCGTCCACGAGACTCAGAGGGCCATAGACAGTTCCTCACAGTCGTTTAATGAACAACGTAAGAGCATATGGACTATCGGACCAATTGTGTGATTCGATTGAAGAGTTTTTACATAACAGAACGCAGCATGTCATTCTCAATGGAGAGAAGTCTTCCGAAGTAAGAGTGATTTCAGGTGTGCCGCAGGGGAGTGTCGTAGGACCGCTGCTATTCACAATATACGTAAATGACCTTGTGGATAACATCGGAAGTTCACTGAGGCTTTTTGCGGATGATGCTGTAGTATATCGAGAGGTTGAAACAATGGAAAATTGTACTGAAATGCAGGAGGATCTGCAGCGAATTGACGCATGGTGCAGGGAATGGCAATTGAATCCCAATGTAGCCAAGTGTAATGTGCTGCGAATACACAGAAAGAAAGATCCTTTATCATGTAGCTACAATATAGCAGGTCAGCAACTGGAAGCAGTTTTCCATAAATTATCTGGGTGTAGGCATTAGGAGTGATTTAAAATTGAATGATCATATGAAGTTGATCGCCGGTAAAGCAGATGCCAGACTGAGATTCATTGGAAGAATGGTAAGGAAATGCAATGCGGAAACAAAGGAAGTAGGTTACAGTACACTTGTTCGCCCACTGCTCGGATACTGTTCAGCAGTGTGGGATCCGTACCAGATAGGGTCGATGGAAGAGATAGAGAAGATCCAACGGAGAGCAGCGCGCTTCGTTACAGGATCATTTAGTAATCGCGAAAGCGTTACGGAGATGATAGATAAACTCCAGTGGAAGACTCTGCAGGAGAGACGCTCAGTAGCTCGGTACGGGCTGTTGTTAAAGTTTCGAGAACACACCTTCACTGAGGAGTCAAGCAGTATATTGCTGCCTCCTACGTATATCTTGCGAAGAGACGGTGAGGATAAAATCAGAGAGATTAGAGCCCACACAGAGGCATATCGACAATCCTCCTTTCCACGAACAATACGAGACTGGAATAGAAGGGAGAACTGATGGAGATACTCAAAGTACTCTCCGCCACACACCGTCAGGTGGCTTGCGGAGTATGGATGTAGATGTAGACGTGTCTGCTGGCAGTGCTGACATACTCGTCCATCAGTAGTGGTACCCAAACATGTGTGCAGGATGGGTTCCCAACCGCTTAACAGAAGAGCATAAAGAGAAGCAATGGACCATTTGGGCGGAGTTTCTTTCGCGTTAACAGGCCGATCGTGACCATTTTTTTTCGAACATTGTCGCAGGCGATGGAACATGGGTTCATCACTTCGAACCAGAAACAAAACGGCCTTCCAAGGAGTGGAGCCACAGCACTTCTGCTCGGAAGGAAATGTTCAAAGCCGCACCGTCGAGCAGTAAAGTTATCACCACGATCTTCTAGAACTCTGAAGGGGTTAATCTGTTTGATGTCCTCCCTCACGGTGCAATCATCAACTCTGAAGTGTATTGCGCTACCCTCAGGGAACTGAAGAAAACAATTCACCCTGTTCGTTGCCAGAACTTGTCTCTCTCCACGGCAACGCAAGGCCTCACAAAGCTTCGTTGGACTCTTCTCCCTCATCCACCCTACAGCCCGGATCTCGCACCTTCCGACTTCAGATGGTTCAAATGGCTCTGAGGTCATCAGTCCCCTAGAACGTAGAACTACTTAAACCTAACTAACCTAAAGACATCACACACTTTGGAACCGCGCGACCGCTACGGTCGTAGGTTCGAATCCTGCCTCGGGCATGGATGTGTGTGATGTCCTTAGGTTAGTTAGGTTTAAGTAGTTCTAAGTTCTAGGGGACTGATGCCCTTAGAAGTTAAGTCCCAAAGTGCTCAGAGCCATTTGAACCATTTGACATCACACACATCTATGCCCGAGGCAGGATTCGAACCTGCGACCGTAGCTTTTTATTGCTACTCGACGGAAATATTAAGCAGGTTAGGCGGAAAGAGGGCACCCCTGTCTCTGTCCCACGCTGATTTTTTTCGTCCTATCATAAATATCCCGTTCAGTCCTCTTGACTTCTGTACATACTTAAAATTAGTCGCCTGTTCTTCCAGTCGGCTGACTAGACGTGTGACAAACGCGCCCTAAAATTAGAGCGGTCACCGCTATATAGGGTCTACTGCCCCCCCCCCTCCCCCCATCGGCCCATCTTATCCCGTTATTACGGGGTCGCCTGCCCCCGTGCTCCCAGCAGTTGGCTCACAGCCGCTAACGCGCGGGGAAGCCCCCGGGCCGGAGCGGTCGATGCAGCCCGCGTCACGTGACCCCGCCGGCCGGGGCTAGCGCGCTGACGTCACGCGGCGGCGCGGTGACGTAGGACAGTGACGTAGGCGGCGGGCCCGGCCGTGACGCGCCGATCAATAGCGGCAGCGGCGACCCCGCAGTGGCCGCCTGGCGCGCCGGCAACCCGCGCAGCTGGGGCGCGAGTGTGGCTGCAGCGTGGCGGCGATTAGGGGCACGCCGAGATGGGAAGTCTTACACAGCCTTGGAGCTGTCGTAACCAAATTTCCGACAGAAGCTGCGTACGGCGCGAATCAAGTACTCGTGCGGCCCGCGGTTTTCAGTCATGGTTTATAATAATACGCTTCTAGCTATTAACAGCCGAATCAGGAAATGTCAACTAACCTTAAGATCTTCTTAAGACTGTATTTTGCCATAGTATTTAATTTTAATTTACGTTGTTGGATTCGTCCGTGAGCTAAGTAAGGCTGCTCGCTTACCTGAGGGGTGGCGGGATACGTAGGACGCCTAGAACCGCTCGGGCACAGCGGCAGGCCCGATCAGCAACTATAGTATAATTTTTGACATGGAGGTAACACGGGGTCACTTCGGGGTTAAAGGGTGTGACCCAGAGATGAAAATTCACGGCGCGCACGACTAGTACCGATCAGCTGCTCCAAATAATGGCTCTGAGCACTATGGGACTTAACTTCTGAGGTCATCAGTCCCCTAGACTTAGAACGAACCTAACTAACCTAAGGACATCACATACATCCATGCCCGAGGCAGGATTCGAACCTGCGACCATAGCGGTCATGCGGTTCTGGACTGAAGCGCCTAGAACGAAAATGGGTTAAAATGGCTCTGAGCACTATGGGACGTAACTTCTGAGGTCATCAGTCCCCTAGAACTTAGAACTACTTAAACCTAACTAACCTAAGGACATCACACACATCCATGCCCGAGGCAGGATTCGAACCTGCGACCGCAGCGGTCGCGTGGTTCGAGACTGTAGCGCCTAGAACCGCTCGGGCACAACGGCCGGCCCAATCAGCTACGATAGTATAATTTTTGACATGGAGGTAACACGGGGTTTTGAGTGTGCGTTGCAGAACTGGTTGTTGTCGAATGTGTGAACATATTTGTAGCAAGGAATAGGAAACTAAACTAACGCTGTTGTACGAGGGTTGTCCAGAAAGTAAGTTACGATCGGTCGCGAAATGGAAACGACTATGAAAATCCGATAGAGCTTTGCAAAGATGTGTTGGGCAGTGTCTCTAGTATGACTTTAGGTAGGATTATGTCGCTCTTTTCATTCCTGAGCTCTTAGTGAGGGCGTAAAGATGTTATAGAAAATAGTGTCTCCCGCCAATTACGAGGGCCTGGTGAGAATGTACCCCTGAGGCTATGCAACCAACATTACATAAGTGTCGTGCGGTTTCTTCTTCAAGACGATTCTCAGCCTCATTCTGCAGGGGCAATGAAGATGTTCCTGCATCGTTTCAATTGGAAATGTTTGGTTACCCACAATACAGCCCGTAATTGTCTCCCACTGAGTTTCATCTCTGCTCAAACGAACCGCTGGCTATGAAGACAACATTTTGGGGCTGTCAACGAGCTTTAGGCCAGCGTAGAGAATTGGCGGAAAGCACTGGCGGCTGCCTTCTATAGTGAGGGTATTGGAAAGTTGGTACAACGCTACGACGAATGTCTGTGTCAGAACGGCGACTACGTAGAGAAGTAGCTGAAAGGTGTAGCTGACTGTTACAAATGAAACATTTCTGATTTTCACTGTGATTTTCATTTCGCGATCAATTGTAACTTACTCTCTGGACAGCCCTCGTAATACAGAGTTACGGGAAAAATGACTATCGAAACACTCAGTAAGGATTTTGTTACCGTGTTCCATATTGCATAATGCATTTAAAAATAAGTGCAGTTACTGGTCCGGGGTGATTTTTCGGAAGATAGCAGGAGCGCTCTTGTGGTTATCCCACGCACCGTGACTACAATTCTATATGCCAGTCTGGTGATTCGACCTCAAGCGCTGCCATTCGTGAACACCATTCCATGGAGTGATTTCCAACAGGATAACGGTCGCCCACATACCGCTGTTGTAACCCAAAATGGTCAGAAGAGAGTCGATACGATGGCTCGGCCTGCTCGATCATCAAATCTGTCTCCAATCGAGCATACATCGAACATTATCATTCGATAAGTCCAGCGTCATCCACAAACAGCATTAATCGTCGCTGCATTGACCAACCAAATGCAATAAGCATGTAACTCCATCCCACAAACTGACGTCTGGTACCAATACGATACAATGCAGAGACGTTTGCATGTTCGCATTCAACATTTTGGCGGCTACATGGATTATTAAAGGACCAGCATTTCACATTTGCAATGGCTTATCTCGCTCTTACGTTAACCTGCGACCTTGCAGTGTTAATTACTTATAAGGAGACGGCACGACCGTGGGGTCGGGGATTCGTCCGCAATTGTGTGTGGTGAAAGAGGACCCCCAACACCTCACGTGGTTAAAATATTGGGACGCACTACTCGGAAAATCCCGAGAAAAATCGATCCAAAGTTTCTTAGGTGCCTTATGAGCATAGAATGTTAGTCCATTGCCGTGCCGCCGTCTGGCCTACATGGTTAGCGCTCGGACCGTTACGCCAGAGGTCTCGGGTTCGATTCCTCCTCCGGCACCTTTTTTTCTTCTGTTGCTTACAAAATTGCAGCGGATTGTTACAGGAGAATCGTGAAATTAGTTCCCGGGAAGATTGTATAAAAATTCATTGTGTAAGTCACCATCAATTATCGTTACCAATATTCCGAGACATGATTTAATATGCCTGGTTTGCCTCAAAATTGTCAGAAACTCGAAACATTTTCGTAAATGTTAATGGGGCATGTTTTTGTACAGATTTATTGCAAACGCCCTGTGATTGTAAAAAATCCGCTTTTATATGTTGCGCAATATGTCGCAAAAATTATTGCTTTGTTTGTTTTTACGATAATTACCACTGCGGTTGTTGTTTATAATTATTATATGTATAAAAACCGAAATGCTTCCCAATCGACTTTGTTATTCTGATTAAAAAGGCAATGTTTCTCGTCATATACTTTACAATGAAAAATGGAATTGTGTTGTTGGACAAAAAGAAAATAATTTTTATTCAGTAATGGAACTAATTTGTTAAAGATGATGTAGGTTTGGGAAACTTTCTGAATAATTGGTGGAATTACCAAAGAAAATGAAACAGAAGAAAAAAGAAAGTGCCGGAGGAGTAATCGAACCCGAGACCTCTGGCGTAAGGGTCCGAGCGCTAACCATGTAGGCCAGACGGCGGCACGACAATGGACTAACATTCTATGCTCATAAGGCACCTAAGAAACTTTGGATCGATTTTTCTCGGGATTTTCCGAGTAGTGCGTTCCAATATTTTAACCACGTGAGGTGCTAGGGGGTCTTCTTTCACCACACAAAATTGCGGACAAATCCCCGACCTCACGGTCGTGCCGTCTCCTTGTTAGACAAATTTATTTCATAAATTTCGTTACTCTCCATTAATTACTTTTTGCTCTTGCTATTGTTTTTCCTTCAGTGAGGATAAGCTTATTGACAAACCAAGACTTGTGTATATAATTTATAATTATGATAATGACGAGTGTGGAGCATATGAACTGTTATCTGTTCCATATTCAACTGGGGTTTGAATGGAAATCTTCCCTATCGGCTGTGAAGGCGGGCGCTCCAGTTGTTGGTTCTACTCCCAGGTGCGTTTTTTAGAGTAGGTGTTATCCCTCCCGACTGACCGGCACGGCTGCTACACATCCATGTTGCATTAATTATTTAGTGGGCAGCTGAGCATCGAGCTTTAGGCTTCGAAACCGGGCGTGTAATAAATATTTTTTATACTCTTACAAAGGAAGCTATCTGCTGATCTTGGGGAAAGCAGAAGAAAAATGTAGGAATACACAAGGCTATGCTAAGCCAGTGATGTACGCTAGACTTAAGAAAAGCGAAACCACATTCTTGCTTCCAGAATGAGATTTTCACTCTGCAGCGGAGTGTGCGCTGATACGAAACTTCCTGGCAGGTTAAAACTGTGTGCCGGACCGTGACTCGAACTCGGGACCTTTGCCTTTCGCGGGCAAGTGCTGTAACATCTGAGCTACCCGAGCACGACTTACGCCCCATCCTCACATCTTTGCTTCCGCCAGTACCTCGTCTCTTAGCTTCCAAACTTTACGGAGTTCGAGTCTCGGTCCGGCACACAGTTTTAACCTGCCAGGAAGTTTCGTATCAGCGCACACTCCGCTGCAGAGTGGATATATCATTCTGGAAACATCCCCCAGGCTGTGGCTAAGCCATATCTCCACAATATCCTTTCTTTCAGGAGTGCTAGTTCTGAAAGGTTCGCAGGAGAGCTTCTGTAAAGTTTGGAAGGTAGGAGACGAGGTACTGACAGAAGTAAAGCTGTGAGGACGGGGCGTGAGTCGTGCTCGGGTAGCTCAGTTGGTTGAGCGCTTGCCCGCGAAAGGCAAAGGTCGCGAGTTCGAGTCTCGGTCCGGCACACAGTTTTAATCTGCCAGGGAGTTTCACATTCATACTATTTTAAATTTACAATAGAACTTTCTCAAGGTTGACTGGAGTTGTAGATGTAGCAGACATAAAATCCAGGGAGCGAAAAGTTATTTTTAAACTGAAAAGAAACCAGAGTACAGTCGTCAGGCTTGTCAGACAAGCAGTAGTACTGAGAAGCAGTATTTGAGAAGGGAGTGAGACCAAAAACTGAGTTGAGGCACAGTAAAGCAATTGAAGAAGAAATTGGAGAAAGAAGTTAAAGTTGAGGGTACAGAAATTAAAAAAAAAGTGTGGTACAGCAAAGAACGTGGGCGAACAGTTGAAGGGAATGGATAGTGCCTTCAAATGAGGTTATAAGATGCATGTTGAGAAAAGAAAAACAACAGTAATGCATATCAGCGGTATTAAAACTGACATTGTGATTGAATTATACTGAGATGACAAAAGTCATGGGGCGGCGATGCGCACATATACAGAAGGTAGTACACTATTAGCCATTAAAATTGCTACACCAAGAAGAAATGCAGATGATAAACGGGTATTCATTGGACAAATATATTATACTAAAACTGACATGTGATTACATTTTCACGCAGTTTCGGTGCATAGATCCTGAGAAATCAGTACCCAGAACAACCACCTCTGGCCGTAATAACGGCTTCGATACGCCTGGGCACTGAGTAAAACAGAGCTTGGATGGCGTGTACAGGTACAGCTGCCCGTGCAGCTTCAACACGACACCACAGTTCATCAAGAGTAGTGACTGGCGTATTGTGACGAGCCAGTTGCTCGGCCACTATTGACCAGACGTTTTCAATTGGTGAGGGATCTGGAGAATGTGCTGGCCAGGGCAGCAGTCGAACATTTTCTATATCCATAAAGGCCCATACAGGACCTGCAACAAGCGGTCGTGCATTATCCTGCTGGAATGTAGGGTTTCGCAGGGATCGAATGAAGGGTAGAGCCACGGGTCGTAACACATCTGAAATGTAACGTCCACTGTTCAAAGTGCCGTCAATGCGAACAAGAGGTGACCGAGACGTGTAACCAATGGCACCCCATACCATCACGCCGGGTGATACGCCAGTATGGGGATGACGAATACACGCTTCCAATGTGCGTTCACTGCGATGTCGGCAAACATGGATGCGACCATCATGATGCGGTAAACAGAACCTGGATTCATCCGAAAAATTGACGTTTTGCCATTCGTGCAGCCAGGTTCGTCGTCGAGTACACCGTCGCAGGCACTCCTGTCTGTGATGCAGCGTCAAGTGTAACCGCAGCCACGGTCTCCGAGGTGATACTCCGTGCTGCTGCAAACGTTGTCGAACTGTTCGTGCAGATGGTTGTCGTCTTGCGAACGTCCCCATCTGTCGACTTAGGGAACGAGACGTGGCTGCACGATGCGTTACAGCCATGCAGGTAAAATGCCTATCACCTAGACTGCTAGTGATACGAGGCCGTTGGGATCCAGCACGGCGTTCCGTATTACCCTCCTGAACCCACCGATTCCATATTCTGCTAACAGTCATTGGATCTCGACCAGCGCGAGCAGCAATGTCGCGATACGATAAACCGCAATTGCGATAGGCTACAGTCCGACCTTTATCAAAGCCGGAAAAGTGATGGTACGCATTTCTCCTCCTTACACGAGGCATCACAACAACGTTTCACCAGGCAATGCCGGTCAACTGCTGTTTGTTTATGAGAAATCGGTTGTACACTTTCCTCATGTCAGCACGTTGTAGGTGTCGCCACCGGCGCCAACCTTGTGTGAATGCTCTGAAAAGCTAATCATTTGCATATCACAGCATCTTCTTCCTGTCGGTTAAATTTCGCGTCTGCAGCACGTCATCTTCGTGGTGCA
Source organism: Schistocerca piceifrons (assembly GCF_021461385.2). Lineage (NCBI taxonomy): Eukaryota > Metazoa > Arthropoda > Insecta > Orthoptera > Acrididae > Schistocerca > Schistocerca piceifrons. Next base: position 25,178,761 of record NC_060148.1, on the reverse strand, counting down.
GCAATTTTAATGGCCAGTAGTGTAGTATCGCGTACACACGGTACAAAGGCCAGTGCTTTGGCTGGAGCTGTACCTTGCACTCAGGTAGCTCATGTGAAAAGCTTTCCAACGTGATGGTGGCCGCACGACACGAATTAACAGACTTTGGAAGCGAAATGGTAATTGGGGCTAGACTCATGGGACATTTCATTCCGGAAATTGCTATGAAATTTAATATTCCGAGACGCACAGTGTCAAGAGTGTGCCGAGAAAACAACATTTCTGACATTACCTCTCACCACGTACAACGCAGTGGCTTACGACCTCCACTTAACGACCGAGTGCAGCGGCGTTTGCATGGAGTTGTCAGTACTAACAGACAAGTAACAATGCGTCAAATAACCGCAAAAATGAATGTGGGACGAACATACCCGTTAGGACGGTGAAGCAAAATTTTGCATTAATGGACTATGGCAGCAGGGGGCCGACGCAAGAGCCGTCTCTAACAGCACGACATCGCCTGCAGCATCATTCTTTTTTTATTTTGTGGATGACAGTGCGCCCCGTCACGGGGACACAACGGTTCACGAGTGATCTGAGAACATTCTGGACAGTTCGAGCGAACGACTTGGCCACCCAGATCGCTTGACATGAATTCCGTCGAACATTTGTGGCACACACGAGGGGCGTTTGAAAAGTCCGTGCAAAGTCCGGGAGATGGCACCACCGGCGCGTATCGAGGTCCTGTTTAGTTAGTAGCATCTTTGGAAAGAACGCAATCCAAGTTTCAGCCATATTGGTCTATTTATTTGTGTTTGGCATTCGTGTGAATCAAGGAAATCGAGTGATTGTCAAAAAATGGACGAAGAAGAATTTCGTGTAGTGATTAAAGATTACTTTATGAAAGGCAAAACGCCTCAGGAGACTAAAGAGAAGCTCGATAAACATTCAATTAGAACAGTTTATATGTTGTTTCAAGTTTTCGGAGTGGGAATATGGGCACAAGTGATGCTGAACATTCTGGATGCCCTGTGGAGGTTACGACTCCAGGAATCATTGATACAATACATGATATGGTGATGGATGATAGAAGAGTTAAGATGTGTTAGATTGCTAATACTGTGGGCATATCGAATGAACGGGTACATAATATTTTACATAAAAATTTGGACACGAGAAAGCTATCCGCAAGATGGGTTCCCCGAATGCTCACGCTTGACCAAAAACGGAATCGTGTGAAGTGTTGCAAGGATGGTTTGCAGCTGTTCAGGAAGAATTGGCAGGACTTTAAGCGTCGTTTCGTAACTTTGGATGAAACGAGGATACATTACTATACTCCCGAGACCAAACAATAATCTAAACAATGGGTTACCAAGGGAGAATCTGCACCAAAAAAGGCGAAGAGCATTCCTTCGACCGGAAAGTTTATGGCGGCTGTCTTATGGGATTCGCAAGGGATAATCCTCATCGACTATCTGAAAAAGGGTAAAACTATTACAGGCGCATATTATTCATCGTTATTGGACCGAGCTGCAAGAAAAACGCGGGTGATTGGACCGCAAAAAAGTTGTTTTCCATCACAACAATGCACCAGCACGCACCTCAGCAGTTGTGGTGGCAAAATTAATGGAAATGGGATTCCAACTCGTTTCACATCCCCCCTATTCTCCAGACTTGGCTCTCTGAGACTACTATTTGCTCCTCAATTTGAAGAAATGGCTGGCGGGCCAAAGATTTTATCCAAACGAGGAGATGATCGCTGCAACTAATAGCTATTTTGCAGACTTGTACAATTCACATTATTCGGAAGCGATCAACAAATTAGAAGAGCGTTGGAAGAAGTGTGTAAGTCTAAAAGAAGACTATGTCAAAAAATAGAAAAGGTTTACCCCAAACACGTAAGTAGTTTTCATTTTTGGACGGACTTTTGAAACGCCCTTCGCAACCGAGAGGTCGGTTCGTGCAGAAAATTCTGCACTGCAGACACTTTCGCAATTACAGACGACTATAGAACCATAATGGCTCAGTATTTCTGCAGGGCACTTCCAACGACTTCTTGTATCCATGTCACGTCAAGTTGTTGCACTGTGCCGGCAAAAGGAGGTCCGACGCTATGTTAGGACGCGTCCCATGACTTTTGTTACCTCAGGATGGACTTGCAAATGAGATATTAATAGTAGTAGGTGGATTTTGATATTTTGGCAGTAAAATAAGTAATGATAGTTGAAATAGAGGGGATATCGGATTCAGACCGACAATACAGAGAAAAACAGCTATAAGCAAGAGAAATTTTATTAATCTACATCTACATGGACATCTATACTCCGAAAGCCACCTGACGGTGTGCGGCGGAGGGTACCTTGAGTACCTCTATCGGTTCTCCCTGCTATTCCAGTCTCGTATTGTTCGTGGAAAGAAAGATGATCGGTATGCCTCTGTGTGGGCTCTAATCTCTGATTTTATCCTCACGGTCTCTTCGCGAGAAATACGTAGGAGGGAGCAATATGCTGCTTGACTCCTCGGTGAGGGTATGATCTCGAAACTTCAACAAAAGCCCGTACCGAGCTACTGAGCGTCTCTCCTGCAGAGTCTTCCACTGGAGTTTATCTATCATCTTCGTAACACTTTCGCGATTACTAAATGATCCTGTAACGAAGCGCACTGCTCTCCGTTGGATCTTCTCTATCTCTCCTGTCAACCCTATCTGGTACGGATCCCACACCGGTGAGCAGTATTCGAGCAGTGGGCGAACAAGTGTACAGTAACCTATTTCCTTTGTTTTCGGACTGCATTTCCTTAGGATTCTTCCAGTGAATCTCAGTCTGGCATCAGCTTTACCGGCGATTAATTTTATATGGTCATTCCAATTTAAATCACTCCTAATGCCTACACCCAGATTTTATTGAATTAACTGCTTGCAGTTGCTGACCTGCTATATTCTAACTCAATGAGAAAGGATCTTTCTTTCTATGTATTCGCAGCACATTACACTCGTCTAAATGGAGATTCAATTGCCATTCCCTGCACCATGCGTCAATTCGTTGCAGATCTTCCTGCATTTCAGTACAACTTTCCATTGTTACAACCTCTCGATATACTACAGCGTCATCCGTAAAAAGCCTGAGTGAACTTCCGATGTTATCCACAAGGTCATTTATGTATATTGTGAATAGCAACGGTCCTACGACACTTCCCTGCGGCAGACCTGAAATCACTCTTACTTAGGAACACTTCTCTCCATTGACAATGACATGCTGCGTACTGTTATCTAGGAACTCTTCAATCCAATCACACAATTGGTCTGATAGTCCATATGCTCTTACTTTGTTCATTAAACGACTGTGGGGAACTGAATCTAACGCTTTGCGGAAGTCAAGAAACACGGCACATACGTGGGACTGTACCCGTGGTCTAGAGGTAGCGTCTGTGATTCATAATCGAAACGTCTTCGGTCCCGGGTTCGATCCCCGCCACTGCCTAAATTTTGATAAAAAATCAGCATTGGCGGCCGAAGACTTCCGGCATAAGAAGTCAGCCTCATTCTGCCAACGGCCTTGCCAAAGAGGGCGGAGGAGCGAATGGAGGTTCAGGGCACTCTCTTGTCCTAGGGGTGGGAAATTGCCCCTAAAGGCGGAAGAATCAGCAATGATCAACGACATGAGGATGCAGAAGGCAATGGAAACCACTGCATTAAAGACACGTAACTTGCATCCACAGGACATGTGGACTATAATTGAAGAAGTGTCATCATGATCTCTCCATTGGGAAAAGATTCCGGAATAGTCCTCCATTTGCATCTCCGGGAGGGGACTGCCAAGGGGGAGGTTACCATGAGAAAAAGATTGAATAATCAACCAAAGGATAACGTTCTACGAGTCGGTGCGTGGAATGTCAGAAGCTTGAACGTGGTAGGGAAACTAGAAAATCTGAAAAGGGAAATGTAAAGGCTCAATCTAGATATAATAGGGTTCAGTGAAGTGGAAGGAAGACAAGGATTTCTGGTCAGATGAGTATCGGGTAATATCAACAGCAGCAGAAAATGGTATAACAGATGTAGGATTCGTTATGAATAGGAAGGTAGGGCAGAGGGTGTGTTACTGTGAACAGTTCAGTGACCGGGTTGTTCTAATCAGAATCGACAGCAGACCAACACCGACAACGATAGTTCAGGTATACATGCCGACGTCGGAAGCTGAAGATGAACAGATAGAGAAAGTGTATGAGGATATTGAAAGGGTAATGCAGTATGTAAAGGGGGACGAAAATCTAATAGTCATGGGTGACTGGAATGCAGTTGTAGGGGTAGGAGTAGAAGAAAAGGTTACAGGAGAATATGGGCTTGGGACAAGGAATGAAAGAGGAGAAAGACTAATTGAGTTCTGTAACAAGTTTCAGCTAGTAATAGCGAATACCCTGTTCAAGAATCACAAAAGGAGGAGGTATACTTGGAAAAGGCTGGGAGATACGGGAAGATTTCAATTAGATTACATCATGGTCAGACAGAGATTCCGAAATCAGATACTGGATTGTAAGGCGTACCCAGGAGCAGATATAGACTCAGATCACAATATAGTAGTGATGAAGAGTAGGCTGAAGTTCAAGACATTAGTCAGGAAGAATCAATACGCAAAGAAGTGGGATACGGAAGTACTAAGGAATGACGAGATACGTTTGAAGTTCTCTAACGCTATAGATACAGCAATAAGGAATAGCGCAGTAGTCAGTACAGTTGAAGAGGAATGGACATCTCTAAAAAGGGCCATCACAGAAGTCCGGAAGGAAAACATAGGTACAAAGAAGGTAGCTGTGAAGAAACCATGGGTAACAGAAGAAATACTTCAGTTGATTGATGAAAGGAGGAAGTACAAACATGTTCCGGGAAAATCAGGAATACAGAAATACAAGTCGCTGTGGAATGAAATAAATAGGAAGTGCAGGGAAGCTAAGACGAAATGGCTGCAGGAAAAATGTGAAGAAATCGAAAAAGATATGATTGTCGGAAGGACAGACTCAGCATACAGGAAAGTCAAAACAACCTTTGGTGACATTAAAAGCAACGGTGGTAACATTAAGAGTGCAACGGGAATTCCACTGTTGAATGCAGAGGAGAGAGCAGATAGGTGGAAAGAATACATTGAAAGCCTCTATGAGGGTGAAGATTTGTCTGATGTGATAGAAGAAGAAACAGGAGTCGATTTAGAAGAGGGAGGGGATCCAGTATTAGAATCGGAATTTAAAAGAGGTTTGGAGGACTTACGGTCAAATAAGGCAGAAGGGATAGATAACATTCCATCAGAATTTCTAAAATCATTGGGGGAAGTGGCAACAAAACGACTATTCACGATGGTGTGTAGAATATATGAGTCTGGCGATATACCATCTGACTTTCGGAAAAGCATCATCCACACAATTCCGAAGACGGCAAGAGCTGACAAGTGCGAGAATTATCGCACAATCAGCTTAACAGCTCATGCATCGAAGCTGCTTACAAGAATAATATACAGAAGAATGGAAAAGAAAATTGAGAATGCGCTAGGTGACGATCAGTTTGGCTTTAGGAAAAGTAAAGGGACGAGAGAGGCAATTCTGACGTTACGGCTAATAATGGAAGCAAGGCTAAGGAAAAATCAAGACACTTTCATAGGATTTGTCGACCTGGAAAAAGCGTTCGACAATATAAAATGGTGCAAGCTGTTCGAGATTCTGAAAAAAGTAGGGGTAAGCTATAGGGAGAGACGGGTCATATACAATATGTACAACAACCAAGAGGGAATAATAAGAGTGGACGATCAAGAACGAAGTGCTCGTATTAAGAAGGGTGTAAGACAAGGCTGTAGCCTTTCGCCCCTACTCTTCAATCTGTACATCGAGGAAGCAATGATGGAAATAAAAGAAAGGTTCAGGAGTGGAATTAAAATACAAGGTGAAAGGATATCAATGATACGATTCGCTGATGACATTGCTATCCCGAGTGAAAGTGAAGAAGAATTAAATGATGTGCTGAACGGAATGAACAGTCTAATGAGTACACAGTATGGTTTGAGAGTAAATCGGAGAAAGACGAAGGTAATGAGAAGTAGTAGAAATGAGAACAGCGAGAAACTTAGCATCAGGATTGATGGTCACGAAGTCAATGAAGTTAAGGAATTCTGCTACCTAGGCAGTAAAATAACCAATGACGGACGGAGCAAGAAAGACATCAAAAGCAGACTCGCCATGGCAAAAAAGGCATTTCTGGCCAAGAGAAGTCTACTAATATCAAATACCGGCCTTAATTTGAGGAAGAAATTTCTGAGGATGTACGTCTGGAGTACAGCATTGTATGGTAGTGAAACATGGACTGTGGGAAAACCGGAACAGAAGAGAATCGAAGCATTTGAGATGTGGTGCTATAGACGAATGTTGAAAATTAGGTGGACTGATAAGGTAAGGAATGAGGAGGTTCTACGCAGAATCGGAGAGGAAAGGAATATGTGGAAAACACTGATAAGGAGAAGGGACAGGATGATAGGACATCTGCTAGGGCATGAGGGAATGACTTCCATGGTACTAGAGGGAGCTGTAGAGGGCAAAAACTGTAGAGGAAGAGAGAGATTGGAATACGTCAAGCAAATAATTGAGGACGTAGGTTGCAAGTGCTACTCTGAGATGAAGAGGTTAGCACAGGAAAGGAATTAAAAAAAAAAAAAAAAAAAAAATTTTACATATAAGTACTACCAGTCTTTCACGATAATTCCGTACTTATAATCATACGTTTTTAGACATAATTCTGTGACTATGTTATAGAATATAGAGCATTCTATGATTTAAATTCAGAGGAAGACACTCCTAGCAGTGTCGAAACCTGGTTAATTCGTTAAAAATAGTGACCGAGGGCTGTTTTTCTTTCAATTGTAACTATTCACGGTCTCTGAACGTGCAGCCATGTACAAAATTTTGCGACACTGCTCTGAATTTAAATACTTCCTCTGGCCACCAAACTGCCCAGACGTGAACATTATGGAGCATAGCTGGGATGTCTTGGAACGTGCTGTTCTGATGAGATCTCCACCCCCTCGTGCTCTTACGGATTTATGGACAGCCCTGCAGAATTCATGGTGTCAGTTCCCTCCGGCGCTACTTCAGACATTAGTCGAGGCCGTGCCGCGACGTATCGCGTGCTCGCGGGACCCTACCTGACATTAGGTAGGTATACCAGTTTCTTTGGCTCTTCAGTGTGTACAGGGTGTTACAAAAAGGTACGACCAAACTTTCAGGAAACATTCCTCACACACTAATAAAGAAAAGATGTTATGGGGACATGTGTCCGAAAACGCTTACTTTCCATGTTAGGGCTCATTTTAGTTTCGTCAGTATGTACTGTACTTCCTCGATTCACTGCCAGTTGGCCCAATTGAAGGAAGGTAATGTTGACTTCGGTGCTTGTGTTGACATGCGACTCATTGCTCTACAGTGCTAGCATCGAGCAAGTCAGTACGTAGCATCGACAGGTTAGTGTTCATCACGAACGTGGTTTTGCAGTCAGTGCAATGTTTACAAATGCGGAGTTGGCAGATGCCCATTTGATGTACCGATTAGCACGGGGCAATAGCCGTGGCGCGGCACGTTTGTATCGAGACAGATTTCCAGAACGAAGGTGTCCCGACAGGAAGACGTTCGAAGCAATTCATCGGCGTCTTAGGGAGCACGGAACATTCCAGCCTATGACTCGCGACTGGGGAAGACCTAGAACGACGAGGACACCTGCAACGGACGAGGCAATTCTTCGTGCAGTTGACGATAACCCTAATGTCAGCGTCAGAGAAGTTGCTGCTGTACAAGGTAACGTTGACCACGTCACTGTATGGAGAGTGCTACGGGAGAACCAGTTGTTTCCGTACCGTGTACAGCGTGTGCAGCCACTATCAGCAGCTGATTGGCCTCCACGGGTACACTTCTGCGGATGGTTCATCAGACAATGTGTCAATCCTCATTTCAGTGCAAATGTTCTCTTTACGGACGAGGCTTCATTCCGACGTGATCAAATTGTAAATTTTCACAATCAACATGTGTTGGCTGACGAGAATCCGCACGCAATTGTGCAATCACGTCATCAACAGATTTTCTGTGAACGCTTGGGCAGGCATTGTTGCTGATGTTTCGATTGGGCCCCACGTTCTTCCACCTACGCTCAATGGAGCGCGTTACCACGATTTCATACGGGATACTCTACCTGTGTTGCTAGAACACGTGCCTTTACAAGTACGACACAACATGTGGTTCATGCACGATGGAGCTCCTGCACATTTCAGTCGAAGTGTTCGTACGCTTCTCAACAACAAATTCGGTGACCGACGGATTGGTAGAGGCGGACCAATTCCGTGGCCTCCACGCTCTCCTGACCTCAACCCTCTCGACTTTCATTTATGGGGGCATATGGAAGCTCTCGTCTACGCAACCCCGGTACCAAATGTAGAGACTCTTCGTGCTCGTATTGTGGACGTCTGTGATACAATACGCCATTCTGCAGGGCTGCATCAGCGCATCAGGGATTCCATGCGACTGAGGGTGGATGCATGTATCCTCGCTAACGGAGGACATTTTGAACATTTCCTGTAACAAAGTGTTTGAAGTCACGCTGGTACGTTCTGTTACTGTGTGTTTCCATTCGATGATTAATGTGATTTGAAGAGAAGTAATAAAATGAGCTCTAACATGGAAAGTAAGCGTTTCCGGACACGTGTCCACATAACACATTTTCTTTCTTTGTGTGTGAGGAATGTTTCCTGAAAGCTTGGCAGTACCTTTTTGTAACACCCTGTATAGCAAAACTGACACATTACTGAACTGTACAGTCAGGGGCCACAGAATTGGGGCTGTGCTCACAGCGTCCCTTTCGCCAGTTACCATTGACCTCTGTACACCAATCCGATTGCAGTAGTGTCGGGCACATGTCGCCTGGAGTCTCATCGGCTGGAGTCGAATTGTCTTCTGGGATGAGATCTGAGCGCCAGCGGTGACACATGTTGAGACGGCCCAGACAGCGGTGGGGTACAGACGTGATTGTCGCCCACCATCGGCCTGACATTCAGGTGTGGTGACATTGGGCTCCAATTGTTTTGATAGCAGGACCCGTTTGGTTGTCATCCACGACACGCTTACAGCACAGCAGTACGTCGACGATATTCTACGCCGCTTTGTATTGCCCTTCGTGGCAAACCATCCTGCGCTTACGTTTCAGCAAGATGAAGGCCGCCCCCAAACTGCGACTTTTTCTAGTGCTATCGTGACAAATAAAAACACCTGCACTGAAAGACCTAAGTCTAAACAAGGCCTCCGGGAGTAGACAACATTCCATTAGAACTACTGACAGCCTTGGGAGAGCCAGTCCTGACAAAACTCTACCATCTGGTGAGCAAGATGTATGAAGGCAGGCCAAATTCCCTCAGACTTCAAGAAGAATATAATAATTCCGATCCCACAGAAAGCAGGTGTTGACAGATGTGAAAATTACCGTGAAACCCACATTCCCAACGTATTGTCCCGCAACATATTTATAGTGCCCCCGCCCATTATACTCATTACTCGCGGCTTTTTGCCGGTTCCCGTAATAGTTCGGGCACTGTTTGTCCACCCGTACAGAAGAAGATGGTCAAATGGCCGGTGAGCCTTATATGTATGGTTGTATATTCGTAAACGGGTTGTTTCAACGACAACCGCCACCCCTAAGCCTAGATAGACTCCTGTGAGAAAGTATTCCCCCCCCCCCCCCCCCTCCCCCCATGCAAATGGAAGAAAGCCACGGGGCTGAAATAACTAAAGGCAGAGATAGCAAGTTACGGAGAACTTGTGTCTATTTGCTTGTGGCGGCGGAAAGTTACGAACAACGGCTTCGAGTTCGTTTTTACGCAAACTCAGCTTGCTGCGGCGCACAAAGAGAAGTTATTGTCTACGAGATTCAATTAGGGCGAGGGAAAGCTGAACAAAAAGCAGGAGGGAAGGCTCTGGTGGAAGAAAGTGTCGTAGTTTGGCGTCGTCCACGGTTTCTGATGAAGAAGGACAGAAGATGGCGCTCAATCTCATTCTAGAGCACAGCTTGTTTACTTTAAATGAGGGCAGAATAGTAAGAAAAGAACAGTCTAGAATATCCTCTTACAAGGGAACCTCCCCATCGCACCCCCCTCGGATTTAGTTATAACTTGGCACAGTGGATAGGCCTTGATAAACTGAACACAAATCAATTGAGAAAACAGGAAGAAGTTGTGTGGAACTGTGGAAAAATAAGCAAAATATACAAACTGAGTAGTCCATGGGCTACATAGGCAACATCAAGGAAAACGTGAGCTCAGAAGTGCCGTGGTCCCGTGGAAGCGTGAGGAGCTGAAGAAGGAGAGGTCCTTGGTTCAAGTCTTCCCACGAGTGAAAATTTTACTTTCTTTATTTTAGCATAGTTATTATCTGTCCGCTCGTTCATTGACGTCTCTGTTCACTGTAATAAGTTTAGTGTCTGTGTTTTGCGACCGCATCACAAAACCGTGCCATTAGTAGACGAAAGGACGTGCCTCTCCAATGGGAACCGAAAACATTTTATCGCAAGGTCATAGGTCAACCGATTCCTCCTCAGGAAAACACATCTGATATATTCTATACGACACTGGTGACGGCATGTGCGTCACATGACAGGAATATGTTGTCGACCCACCTAACTTGTACACTTGGCGAATGGGTAAAAAGATTCTTCTACCTTGCCCGATTTAGGTTTTCTTGTGGATGTGATAATCACTCCCAAAAAAGTGATGAAAACATAAGAGTTTGTCACATAAACTGAAAATAAAATTAAAGTTTTCACTCGATGGAAGATTCGAACCAAGGACCTTCCGTTCCGCAGCTGCTCACGTTACCACGAGACCACGGCGCTCCTGGGGTTCCAGTGTCCTTGATGTTGCTTATCTATCCATGAACTACTCAGTTTGTATAATTTACTTATTTTTTCACAGTTCCACACAACTTCTTCCTGTTTTCTCAATTGATCTGTGTTCAGTTTTTCAAGGCCTATCCACTGTGCCAACTTATAACTAAATCTGAGGGGGGTGCGATGGGGAGGTTCCCTTGTTAGAAACAAGGGAAAGGAATGAGGAATATGAGGTCAGCTCTCTGATTTCCTAGCAAACAGAATACAACTTGTCATTCTCAATGGGAAGAAATACTCAGATAGTAAGGTCATGTTTACCCTGGAGAAGTGTTTTATGTCTATTGCTGTGAACAACATAGCCGGTCGAGGTGGCCGAGCGGTTCTAGGTGCTTCAATCCGGAACCGCGCGACCGCTACGGTCGCGGGTTCGAATCCTGCCTCGGGCACGGATGAGTGTGATGTCCTTAGATTGGTTAGGTTTAAGTAGTTCTAAGTTCTAGGGGAGTGATGACCTCAGAAATTAAGTCGCATATTGCTCAGAGCCATTTGTTAACAACATACACTTATAGCGAAAAAAATGGCATTACGAAAAAATAATTATTGGAGAGTATTGAAATTTTGAGAATACATATCTCTAAGTAACATGAGTAAGTGATTAACATTGCAAGATTACAGGTTAATGTAAGCGCTAGATAAGCCACTGCAAGTGCGAAATGCTGGTACTTTAATAACAGGTGTAACCACCAGAATGTTGAATGCTGTAGTGGGACGCGAAATTGAAGCGTCACCCATCCACCAGTGTCAGCCAAGTTTGCAGGTGAATATAAGTTTAATTTAGTTTTGTTTATGCATTTATTGTAATATTTGTAATGGTTGTGAATTGTCTAAAGTTTTTGTATTTATTTTTTATGTTTCATGTACGGAGAGGGCGGCGCAACGAACGGAGACAGCATCTTCGCTGCCGGGACCAGAGAGAAAATTGCTGGCCACTATACGTCGCGGGCCGACAGCCAAAGAGCAACAGAAGATCCTGAAACCGATTTGTTGCGTCGTGCTTCTAAAAATTGAAAATGAATAATTTGTAATATTTTGTACAACAATGACGTCATAGAGAGTTTAATCTGATTGAAAATGTTAGTCCTATCTTGTCAAGGCTCAGGTTCACGTCTGTATGTAGGAAGATAATAAACTAGTGGATGCTACAAAAGTTGAAATACGTGTTCCGAGGATTTATTTATGAAGAATTATGTGAATGAATTAATAATATATATGACAAGATTATTGAATTTTGACAGCGTTCATCGCGACTTTGAATCTCAAAAGTTTATTCAATGTGGTTCTAATATCGATTAAATCAGATAACGTGTATCATTATAATTTCTGAGGAGAAACAAACGACATCTAAAATTGAAAAAGTTTACGCAAACCAATTGGCCCGAGTGACGTAATTCTGCGCATACGACTCAAATGATGTTTTACAGTTTCGTTCAAGAACCATTCTGAGACAATTTAAAAAGAATATAAATAATTTTGAAGTGGGTTGTAACTGACGTAGGTGACGAAGTCTACACATGGCCATAGGTTAAAAGAAAATCATTTATAAAAAACTTACGTCGTTACACTACAATGCAAGCAAGCAGACGTGCATGCACTGTATTGTACAATTGTACAGGTGCCGGATGTCACTTTGGGGGATAGAATTCCATGCCTGTTGCACTTGGTCGGTCAATACAGGAACGGTTAATGCTATTTGTGGTTGACACTGCTGTTGTCGTCCAAAGATTTTCCATATGAAATGATAATTAAATCGAAACCCTTATATGGCGACAGGTGTTGTTGATATACATCAATGTGGACAGCTGAAAATGTGTGCCCCGACCGGGACTCGAACCCGGGATCTCCTGCTTACATGGCAGACGCTCTATCCATCTGAGCCACGGAGGGCACAGAGGATAGTGCAACTGCAGGGACTTATCACTTGCACGCTCTCCGTGAGACCCACATTCCCAACTGCCACAGCCTATATTCGTAGTGTTCCTAATAGATATTTGCTCGCTCACTCATTACTCGCGCCTGTCCAGGCTGGCGAGTTCCTTATCTTGTGTACATAAAGTCTGTGAACACTTTCAGTTATACACTACTGGCCATTAAAATTGCTACACCGCTAAGATGACGTGCTACAGACGCGAAACCGACAGGAAGAAGATGCTGTGATATGCAAATCATTAGCTTTTCAGAGCATTCACACAAGGTTGGCGCCGGTGGCGACACCTACAACGTGCTGACATGAGGAAAGTTTCCAACCGATTTCTCATGCACAAACAGCAATTGACCAGAGTTGCCTGGTGAAACGTTGTTGTGATATCTCGTGTAGGGAGGACAAATGCGTACCATCACGTTTCCGACTTTGATAAAGGTCGAATTGTAGCCTATCGCGATTGCGGTTTATCGTATCGCGACATTGCTGCTACCGTTGGTCGAGATCCAGTGACTGTTAGCAGAATATGGAATCGATGGGTTCAGGAGGGTAATACGGAACGCCGTGCTGGATCCCAACGGCCTCGTATCACTAGCAGTCGAGATGACAGGCATCTTATCCGCATGGCTGTAACGAATCGTGCAGCCACGTCTCGCTCCCTGAGTCAACAGATGGGGACGTTTGCAACACAACAAGCATCTGCACGAACAGTTCGACGACGTCTGCAGCAGCACGGACTGTCAGCTCGGAGACCGTGGCTGCGGTTACCCTTGACGCTGCATCACAGACAGGAGCGCTTGCGATGGTGTACTCAACGACGAACCTTGGTGCACGAATGGCAAAACGTCATTTTTTAGGATGAATCTAGGTTCTGTTTACAGCATCATGTTGCTCGCATCCGTGTTTGGCGACATCGCAGTGAACGCACATTGGAAGCGTGTATTCGTCATCGCCATACTGTCGTATCACCGGGCGTGATGGTATGGGGTGCCATTGGTTACACGTCTCCGTCATCTCTTGTTCGCATTGACGGCACTTTGAACAGTGGACGTTACATTTCGGATGTGTTACGACCCGTGGCTCTACCCTTCATTCGATCCCTGCGAAACCCTACATTTCAGCAGGATAATGCACGACCACATGTTGAAGGTACGGGCCATTCTGGATATAGAAAATGTTCGACTGCTGCCCTGGCCAGCACATTCTCTAGGTCTGTCAATTGAAAACGTCTGGTCAATGGTGGCCGAGCAACTGGCTCATCACAATACGACAGTCACTACTCTTGATGAACTGTGGTATCGTGTTGAAGCTGCACGCGCAGCTATTCCAGTAGACGCCATCCAAGCTCTGTTTGACCCAATGCCCAGGCGTATCAAGGCCGTTATTACGGCCAGAGGTGGTTGTTCTGGGTACTGATTTCGCAGGAGCTATGCACTCAAATTGCGTGAAAAATGTAATCACATGTCAGTTGTAGTATAATATATTTGTCCAATGAATACCCGTTTATCATCTGCATTTCTTCTTGGTGTAGCGATTTTAATGGCCAGCAATGTATATTGCACAAGAACCAATCACTGTACAGATATCATACATATGTCATTTCGAAGATAAACCGCGAAGGTTTTTTTTTTTTTTCATGTATACCGCCACAGCGTAGTTTGCTAATTTGCCGATAGTCAGCCCTAGTTGCAAAGATGGCGAGTTCAGGTGCGTAGCGAGTTTTCTATTTGTTGGAGTTCGACAAAAACAAGTATGGTACAGCTGTTCAACGGATGCTGACAACCAAGTACGGTAAGACGCCATCAACAAGGAAGGCCATTTACCACTGGTTCAACAATTTCCTATTTGACACAAGTTATATACAACTCAATTTCTGATATAACTGATTTAATTTGGTAACATTCCATTACCTTTGTTTCACTTTTTTTTAATATTCATCTCATAACTTGGTTTCAAACGCTATCCACTTCTTTCAACGGTATCTCTAAATATTTCTGTCGGACGCAGAATTGTAAGGTAACTGCCAAAGGTCAACGTTATTATTTCTTCTACTTGAACTTTAATTTCCTTTCCAAATGTCCTTGGTTGGGCGCTGTTAGCGAGAATACTTTTGAAAAGCATCCTTGACCTCACAGTATTGAACTAATGAAACAAAAAGGAAACAAATGCGTCATGAGAGAAAATGTTACAGATAACAGTGCAACAGCTGCTGAACAGACGAGATGTATAGAAATGCAAATATTAGCACAATATTATTACAAAAAGCAAAAATAGAAACAATATCGTAGAAGCTGAGAGGCAAATAGAAACCAAACAAAAAATACAGTTTTCAGTGGTGTCTGTTGAGACATAATGCTCTTATCGAGAACCAGTTCCTTCAAAATTTAGCCCAGAGCTCGCATTTCTTGGTTGTCGAGGAAGAATGGAAACAAATATAACAAGAGACGAGGAACTGTGATCTAGACTTCCGGAGCATCTAGTGAAATTTAGCCCATCTGCAAATTAATTGTGCAGAGATCTGTGAAAATGTGACCAGAGTTGTGATATGGACAAGTGGTTCCGTGGGACATAATTTGCTTGGAAAATGATAGGTGACACTGATGTGGCCTTCATGACTAACTTCTAGAAATTTTCAACATTTCCATTCCTAGTAAGACCACCCAATAACTATTTTGTAGTCCTTAATTCGTTCGTGAAACTCACTTGTCATTTATCTCTAGTAAGTTCTAATGTAATGCTATATAACCAATTATTTAGGTTACCTAGTTGCTGCCCATACAGTTTTATACGCTGAGCCTAATTGTGAGGTTTTAATTTACTCCAAGCAATACTTCTGCTTTTAAGGCTTTCTAAAAAAATTAACTACATTGTTAATATGGCCACACCTGGATGTAGTAGCTCGAACTCGACATTTTAACAACTTCTTGAGAAACGATATTTTATATTTTTGGATTGTCAGATGATTCTGACGATCTGGATACACTGGTAGCAGAGAGAAAATTTGTCCAATAACACCTCGTTCACAGAAATGCTGCAAACATCGAAAAAGTAAAGGTGAGCTGCTGTGGTTGTGAAACCTACCATCAATAGTTACAGGCAGTGACATATTGAACGAAGTTTTCCTCATATCATAAAGAAACTTGGGGGCACTAACCAAGTCAAAAAGCAGGCGGCTTTCATGAAAACTTCATCAATAAACACTGAAAGCTATTACTGTGCTATTTGCTGTGAAGTCAAAATGGAAATTTTGAGACTGTGGGATTTGTGGAATATGTATGCATGGCCAATGCCTTAGATTTACCAAGGAAGATACTGATCTGTTCATAAATTTCATTGCTCCTTTGCAATTTTTTCTGTATATATTAATTTGGTCCATTTTATGGTATTTTAAATTAATGATAATTTCTTTCCATAATTTGGTTATTTGCTGTTTTGCTTTTCGATAATTTTTAATGAAATGGCACAGTACAGTAGTTATTGAGACTTCTTATTTAAAAATTTTAAGAATTGGTGTTCATATTACTTTAATATGCTCCTAATAGAAATAAATGTAATTTCTGGAAAAATTATTTATATGATTCTGCTGAAAGTAATTTACTGTTTTATATTTTCCTCATAATAAATAACTTGGAGTATATTTTAAGACAAAATTATTTTAAAATTTCATAAAATGAAGTTAAGAAAATATATGAGTCTCTTAATATGGATATATTACTGTTAATTGTCTTACTGGGTGTGTATAGAATAGAATATTAGCGAAATATATCAACGAAATGTAATATCAAAGAAATTCAAAGATAAATGGCAATCCAATAAAAATTAATTTTTTTAGACACTTTGTTTGAGGGAGAACACTGTTTTCAAAAACCAATACATTCAAATTACAGTGCAGGTCTTGCAGTATTTGATAGTGGACATAAAAGAAAGATATGAATACAAAAAGAGGAGAAGAGTTATCATTGATCCTTTTGGAATTCATATTGAAATGTAGGTCCTTTGCAAATTAATTGAACAAGTAGATGTATGGAGTTGAAAATATTACTGCACTATGGTTAAAAAAATACTTAACGATATTGAAGAGGTTAAGGTAAAAAAGCAATGAAATAACAAAAAATTTTAGAAGTTTGGTTCAGAGCAGGCCTAACAGTTATTGAGAGGCACTGTGTTCAAAATGTAGCTCAACCTCACGTCATTTTATTGGCAAGGAAGAAAAGAAATATAAGAAGATATGATTTCAGTGGTAGTATTTACAAAAGTTCAGTTCCTCTGAAGATTAATTGAAGTAGAAGTAGTACAGGGATGACATTATTGACACAATATGGTTACAAAATATATAAGGATTGAAGAAGTTGATAGGCAAACAGCGATGAAACAAAATAGAAAGTACTCAAGGTTTTAGTTCAAGCAGATTCCTGCTATTGAGAAACTATCTGTTCAGAATGTAGCTTATACCTCTCAAGGAAATAAAAGAAAGGAAAAGGACATATGACGCATTCTCTAAGAAAATCTATAGAAATTTAGCTCCTGTGCACATTAATTAAGGTAGTAGTTGGGTAGGGATAAAAAATTAATGTAATTTGATTTAAAAAATAGAAAAATTATCAAACAAGTTCAGGGTAAATATAATCTAACAAAACAGAAACCTGTCAGAAGTTTCATTTGACTCAGAACACCGATTTTGTTGACCTATGTATTCAAAATGTACGTCACACCTCGAAATATTTGAGCGATGAGGAAGAAAAGAAACAAAGAAAGAGAAGAGGACCTATTATAATTGATACTTTTGGGAAACTGCCGAAAAGAAGTATCTCTGGAAATTAATTGAACTAGCAGCTAAGCTGAGTAAAAAGTGCTGACGCACTGTAATTCAATAAATAAGAGTATAATATGAAGGAAGTGGACAGGCAAATAGCAATGAAACAAAAACGTTTGAGGCTGTGTGGTACTATGGAGAAACAGTACATCCAAAATGCAGTTCAGCCCTCGCTATATTTCGTCAGCGACAGAAATGAAAAAAAAAAGGGAACAGGGAATTAATAGACTTTTATTAATAAAACGGGTGCCAGATTGATCAGTGGGCTAATAAACGCGCCAATTCTCCCCTTAAAATCAAATTTGCTTCAACTGGTGAGCAGAATTGTGGGCGAAAATAAAAAACAGCTTCCTGATTCCCAAAAAAAAAAAAGACACAGAAAAAAGAAAAAAACATCTGCGGCGCCCAGCTGCCAGGGAGATACAGAGCTGCCGATGCGCATTTCATTTGTCCGTTGCGCGCGGCGATGCGCCGTTGTTCCTTTAGCGCCTCGCCAGTCTGTCATTTGTTTTGCTTTCTGCCGCCGGCGCTGGATCGATGCTCGCACACGCAACAGTTGCGAATCGCGACAAAGGGAAATCTTTCGCTTTTCAATCCTTTTTATTTATTTTTTCCTCTCCTTCTCGCAGTCGTCCTCCCTTACCTTCCCCGCCCACCTTTCTCTCTCTCCCTCTTTCTCTGTCTCTCTCTTCTCCTGGTAGACTTCCCGGACCCCGACGGTGGCCATTGTGAAGCGCACAGAAAGCAGACGGACAAAGGCGATTCCGGTACAATGAGTTTTCCACACAAACGAAGCGCGACCGGCCCTGTTGTGACTTCTGGTGTGCTGCGTTTGAGGTTTTTTGTTCCGCGTGTAAACAGGAGTACCCAAACACAACCGATCCACTGCAACTGTAATTCAGCGTCTGCTGGTACAGACCCTACAAGTGCATCCTAATACCATAATATGTTGCGTATCCATTTGTAGTGGACAGAAGTTATATATAATCTATAGGCTAATGCTTTCTCAGTTCAACCACTCCCTTCTGTAACTGGAAGTTCGTTCCATCTAGCTGACACATCCTATCTCTTATTGTTGTCTTCCAAATACTTCCTAGGTCATCAATCTTCTCTCCTTCCTAGCATTTTCCTTTCAATAATACACTACTGGCCACTAAAACTGCTACACCAAGGAGAAATGCAGATGATAAACGGGTATTCATTGGACAATATATTACACTACAACTGACATGTGATTACACTTTCACGCAATTTGGGTGCATAGATCCTGAGAACTCAACCCAGAAAAACTACCTATGGCCGTAATAACGGCCTTGATACGCATAGGCATTGAGTCAAATACAGCTTGGATGGTGTGTACTGGTACAGCTGCCCATGCAGCTTCAACAAGATACCACAGTTCATCAAGAGTAGTGACTGGCATATTGTGACGAGCCAGTTGCTCGGCCACCATTGACCAGACGTTTTAATCGGTGAGAGATCTGGAGAATGTGCTGGCCGGGGCAGCAGTCGAACATTTTCTGTATCCACAAAGGCCCGTACAGGACCTTCGACATGCGGTCGTGTCGTGCATTATCCTGCTGAAATGTAGGGTTTCACAGGGATCGAATGAAGGGTAGAACCAAGGGTCGTAACACACCTGAAATGTATCGCCCACTGTTCAAAGTGCTGTCAATGCGAACAAGAGGTGACCGAGACGTGTAACCAATGGCATCCCATACCATCAAGCCGGGTGATAGGCCGGTATGGCGATGACGAATACACGCTTCCAATGTGCGTTCACCGCAATGTTGCCAAACATTAATGTGACCATCATGATGCTGTAAACAGAACCTAGATTAATCCTAAAAAATGACGTTTTGCAATTCGTGCACCAAGGTTCGTCGTCGAGTTCACCAACACAGGCGCTTCTGTCTGTGATGCAGCGTCAAGGGTAACCGCAGCCACGGTCTCCGAGCTGATAGTCCGTGCTGCTGCAAACGTCGTCGAACTGTTCGTGCAGATGGTTGGTGTCTTGCAAACGTCCCCATCTGTTGACGCAGGGATCAGGACGTGGTTGCACGATCCGTTACAGCCATGCGGATGAGATGCCTGTCATCTTGACTGCTAGTGATACGAGGCCGTTGGGATCCAGCACGGCGTTTCGATTTACTCTGCTGAACCCACTGATTCGATATTCTGCTAACAGTCATTGGATCTCGACCGACGCGAGCAGCAATGTCGCGATACGATAAACCGCAATCGCGATAGGCTACAATCCGACATTTATCAAAGTCGGAAACACGATGGTACGCAATTCTCCTCCTTACACGAGGCATCACAACAACGTTTCACCAGGCAACGCCGGTCAACTGCTGTTTGTGTAGAAGAAATCGGTTGGAAACTTTCCTCATGTCAGCACGTTGTAGGTGTCGCCACCGGCGTCAACTTTCTGTGAATGCTCTGAAAAGTTAATCATTTGCGCATCACAGCATCTTCTTCCTGTCGGGTAAATTTCGCGTCTGTAGCAATTTTAAGGGCCAGTAGTGTATTAACGATGAAAGTGTTGTATCTGATGAGGTATAACTGTATTTTCCTAATGATCTTCTTCCTTTATTAACAATGTCTTCGAGGTTAGTTTTTTCTTTCGTTCAGATCGTTCTTGTAATTTTCCTGAATATCTGTATTTCAGTAGCTACAAATATATTCCTTTTCAATTTATCCACAGTCCAACTTTTACTTCGATAGAACGGTGTAGTTCACACAAATGATTTTCCTAAGGCTTTGCAAATATCCACATTCGTATGTTTACAGGTTAAAATGCTTTTCTTCATCATAAATGCCTGTTTTGCCAATTCAATGAGTCTCTCAACTCCCATAAGCATCTATTGGTCTACTGATATAACAAATTTATTTCATCTGATCAGCTCTATTGTCATTGATCTTATTTTTTTCAATATTTTTTTATACTGCCATTACTTTTGTAGAAATTATATCGTGAGTTCTCATTGATCTGCTGTTTAATATTTTATTAAAAACTTCTGAGGAATGCTTTCATAAGATTTCAATAAATTATTAAGTAGTAATTCAACAGGAACCTCTGTCATAGATTATGTAATGTCACAGGTGAAGGTCAAATGTACATCTCTACCTACCTTCTAAAGTTTTCTCTTGCACAGACAAAGATGAAGTGTGTTTATTTATACATCTCAAGTCCGCCAGGAGAGAAGGGCGGCAAATGATCTACAGTCGCCTCTTTACCGAACAGCACAAGTAAATTGATCTACTTTGAATTCAGTAAGAGTGAGTAAATTAATTTTGAGAAGATCTGCAGCTGAAAAATATTAATAATTTGGTGTCACATACTCAAAAGTTGTTGTGTGTATCTTGGAGAACGATTAAAATGTATATCAAAATTGCTGTCATTATTTTGAGTGGTAATAATCCCATTTAAAATGTGTTCAATCTTCCTCCAGTCCAAATTATTTTTTAATGTGAACTGTTCCACATTTAATCGCCTTTCCTGAGGCGCTTGATTTGTATGTTATAATATCTCATGCTGGTAAGGACCGATCTTATAATACACTGAACCACCAAAGAAACTGGTATAGGCGTGCGTATTTAAATAGAGAGATATGTAAACAGGCAAAATATGATGCTGTGGTGGGCAATGTCTATGCAGGGTGTTACAAAAAGGTACGGCCAAACTTTCAGAAAACATTCCTCACACACAAAGAAAGAAAATATGTTATGTGGACATGTGTCCGGAAACGCTTATTTTCCATGTCAGAGCTCATTTTATTACTTCTCTTCAAATCACATTAATCATGGAATGGAAACACGCAGCAACAGAACGTACCAGCGTGATTTCAAACACTTTGTTACAGGAAATGTTCAAAATGTCCTCCGGTAGCGAGGATACAAGCATCCACCATCCGTCGCACGAAATCCCTGATGCGCTGATGCAGCCCTAGAATGGCGTATTGTATCACAGCCGTCCACAAGACGAGCACAAAGAGTCTCTACATTTGGTACCGGGGTTGCGTAGACAAGAGCTTTCAAATGCCCCCATAAATGAAAGTCAAGAGGGTTGTGGTCAGGAGATCGTGGAGGCCACGGAATTGGTCCGCCTCTACCAATCCATCGATCACCGAATCTGTTGTTGAGAAGCGTACGAACACTTCGACTGAGATGTGCAGGAGCTCCATCGTGCATGAACCACATGTTGTGTCGTACTTGTAAAGGCACATGTTCTAGCAGCACAGGTAGAGTATCTCGTATGAAATCATGATAACGTGCTCCATTGAGCGTAGGTGGAAGAACATGGGGACCAAACGAGACATCACCAACAACGCCTGCCCAAACGTTCACAGAAAATCTGTGTTGATGACGTGATTGCACAATTGCGTGCGGATTCTCATCAGCCCACACATGTTGATTGTGAAAATTTACGATTTGAGCACGTTCGAATGAACCCTCATCTGTAAAGAGAACATTTGCACTGAAATGAGGATTGACACACTGTCGGATGAACCATTCGCAGAAGTGTACCCGTGGAGGCCAATCAGCTGCTGATAGTGCCTGCACACGCTGTAACGGTACGAAAACAACTGGTTCTCCCGTAGCACTCTCCATACAGTGACGTGGTCAACGTTACCTTGTACAGCAGCAACTTCTCTGACGCCGACATTAGGGTTATCGTCAACTGCACGAAGAATTGCCTCGTCCATTGCAGGTGTCCTCGTCGTTCTAGGTCGTCCCCAGTCGCGAGTCGTAGGCTGGAATGTTCCGTGCTCCCTAAGACGCCGATGAATTGCTTCGAACGTCTTCCTGTCGGGACACTTTCGTTCTTGAAATCTGTCTCGACACAAACGTACCGCGCCACGGCTATTGCCCCGTGCTGATCCATACATCAAATGAGCATCTGCCAACTCCGCATTTGTAAACATTGCACTGACTGCAAAACCACGTTCGTGATGAACACTAACCTGTTGATGCTACGTACAGATGTGCTTGATGCCAGTACTGTAGAGCAATGAGTCGCATGTCAACACAAGCACCGAAGTCAACATTACCTTCCTTCAATTGGGCCAACTGTCGGTGAATCGAGGAAGTACAGTACATACTGACGAAACTAAAATGAGCTCTAACATGGAAGTAAGCGTTTCGGAACACATGTCCACATATCTTTTTTTATTTGTGTGTGAGGAATGTTTCCTGAAAGTTTGGCCGTACCTTTTTGTAACTCCCTGTATAAGACAAGAAGTGTCTGGCGCACTTGTTAGACCAGTTACTGCTACTGCAATGGCAAGTTATCAGAATTGAAGTGAGTTTGAACGTGGTATTACAATCAGTGCATGAGTGATGGATACAGCATCTGTGAGGTAGTGATGAAGTGGGAATTTTCCTATATGATCATTACACGAGTGTACCGTGAATTGGTGGCCGAGCGGTTCTAGTCGCTTCAGTTTGGGACCGCGCGACCGCTACAGTCGCAGGTTCGAATCCTGCCTCGGGCATGGATGTGAGTGATGTCCTTAGGTTATTTAGGTTTAAGTAGTTTTAAGTTCTAGGGGACTGATGACCTCAGATGTTAAGTCCCATAGTGGTCAGAGCCATTTTTTTGTACCGTGGATATCAGCAATCCAGTAAAACATCATATCTCTGACATCGCTGAGACCGGAAAAAGATGCTGCAAGAATGGGATCAACGATGACTGAAGAGAATTGTTCAAAGTGACAGAAGTGCTACCCTTCCACAGACGGCTGCAGATTTCAATGCTGGACCATCAAGAAGCGACAGTGTGTGAACCATTCAACAATAGATCATTGATATGGCTTTTAGAGCAGGAGGCCCACTCTTGACCCTTGATGGCTACACAACACAAAGCTTTTCCCCTCACCTTGGACGTCAACACCGACAATGGACTGTTGATGACTGGAAACATGTTGCCTGTTCATACGAGTCTTGTTTCATATTGTATCGAGCAGATGGATGTGTACAGGTCTGGAGATAACCTCATGAATCCATGGACACTGTATCTGAGCGGGGGACTGTTCAAGCTTATGGAGGCTCTGTAATGGTGTGGGGCATGTGATGTCAGAGTGATATGGGGCCCCTGATACATCTAGATATGACTGATGGGTGACATATACGTAAGCCTCCTGCATCCATTCAGTTCATTGTGCATTCCGACAGACTTTGTCAATTCCAGCAGGACAATGTGACACCCCACACGTCCAGAATTGCTACAGAGTGACTCCAGGAACACACTTCTGAGTTCAAACACTTCCGCTTGAGGATATCTGGAATGTCTTGCAAGGTGCTTCGGAAGAGATCTCCATCCCCTTGTACTCTTAGGATTTATGGAGAGCCCTGCAGGATTCAAGGTGTCAATTCCCTCCAGCCCTACTTCAGACATTAGTCGAGTCCATGCCACGTCGTGTTGTGGCGTTTCTGCTTGTTCATGGGGGTGACTACGACTACAAGAAGGACACCGAAACCACCCATTTTCACAGCACACCCCAGCATGTTGTTTCTCACATTCGGTTTTAACAGAAAACCTGTGCATTGTTGTTTGAAAAACATTATCGCCTATGGTCCTAAAATTGTTCATTCCAGTATGGTACGAAAATTTAAAGTAAATCAATAACTTTTCGAAATTTTAGGCATATCACATATCTATTTGTTTATTATATACATTAAAAATATACGAGGTGTGACAATAAAGTAATGAGACTGATTTTCTTTGCGAGACCCGCCAGGGTAGCCGAGAGCACTAATGCACTGCTTCCTGGACTCGGGTAGGTGCCACAGCGGATTAACGACGATGGCTGGTGTGCTGGCCAGCCTGGAAGTGGTTTTTAGGCGGTTTTCCACATCCTACTTGGTGAATACCGGGCTGGTCCCCATGTCCTGCGCCAGTTACACGACTCACAGACATTTGCAACATATTCACACTATTTCACGATTTACACTAGATGCAGGTAGCTGGGGTACAATAATTCCATCCAGGGGGGTATGGGGTGGCGGCAGGAAGGGCATCCGACCACCCCTTAAAATTAACCATGCCAAATCCGTACTTAACCCTGCTGACCCTGCACACAATGCGGGATAAAGGCAGTAGCAAAAGAAAGAAAGAAACAGATTTTCTTTGTGAGATGTGGCAACCATGCAGACTTGCATAGGCACAATATCTTTAACGTTGGTCTATGAGCTGCTTCTAGTCCAAGCAGAACATCGATGCAACTGGTCATTTGTGAGTTGTGCTGTAATAAGTTGACACGAGTTTGTGTCTCTCATCACAGAAATGGAACTGCATAATATTGCACAATGGTATGCCATTTCTTTTTGTGATGGGTGCAAACATGACGACAACTTAAGGTAAACTTCAGAAGAGTTATGGAGAGGAGGTTATGTCCAGAGCTCAAGCTTTTAATTGGGATAAAATGTTTAGTGAGGGCAGAACGAATGTTGAAGATGAAGACCCCAGTGGACGACCATCAACCCCATGGACGGATGAAGAGGATGATGATGCTTGGTTTGTGGGGCGCTCAACTGTGCAGTCATCAGCGCCCGTAAAAACGTCCCAGTTTTTATGCAGTCCAATTTTTACTCAACCCAGTCTAGCCACTGTCACGAATGATGATGACGATGATGATGATGATAATGAAGGAATGATGAGGACAACACAAATGGCCAGACACCAGGCGGAGAAAATCTCCAACACGGCCAGGATTCGAACCTGGGACCTGGTGATCCACAGGCAGCAATGCTAGCCACAAGACCACGAGGCTGTGGAGATGGTTCAGAAGATAATACTGGTAGCATTTCATTCCACTTTTGTTCGAGAACATTAGAGGCATCTATAAGGTGTTTAAAAAAAGAGTAACAGAAAACAGGATTGGTCAAAACTAGAGAAAAAAAAATGTTCCTATACCTACATGTCCTGAAACCAATGCCTGTCGAGATGTGGACTAATCCATCCTCTGATTCCCATCTATCTGTAATGAAGAAGTAGACACAATGGGCAGCGCCACTTGTGGTTGCCACACATCCTTCAGCCTTTCTCAGGGAATTATGCACACTTTCAGATATACCTACATCTGTTCAGATTATGTCACATGCTTTGGTCACACGATCCGGTAAGACCTGCGCATTATCCATGGGGTCAGCAAACAACAGTCTTTTTAATGTCTCCTAAATGCCTCTAGAGGCAGAATTCCAAGGGATTCAGTGAACGTGGCGCTCCTCGACCTATCCTTCAGCCACGGAACGTTACAGTGACGGGCTGCTGCTCGACCAGTAGAAAATAAGGTGGTTTCCCATGGTGGGAAAACCACAGTCCTTGTCTTTGTGCAAGGGTAACGTTCTCCCACTTTTTTTTCTTGTTGAGTCATCAGTCTTCTGACTGGTTTGATGTGACCCACCACGAATCCCTCCCCCATGCCAACCTTTTCATCCAAAAGTATCACCTGCAATCTACATCCCCCATTATTTGACGGATGTATTCCAATCTTGTTGACTGGAATACTCTCTTTCAAATTCTAAAGGTGGCAGGGGTAAAATACAGGGAGCGAAAGGCTATTTACAATTTGTACAGAAACCAGATGGCAGTTATAAGAGTCGAGGGACACGAAAGGGAAGCAGTTGTTGGGAAGGGAGTAAGACAGGGTTGTAGCCTCTCCCAGATGTTATTCAACCTGTATATTGAGCGAGCAGTAAAGGAAACAGAAGAAAAATTCGGAGTAGGTATTGAAATCCATGGAGAAGAAGTAAAAACTTTGAGGTTCGCCGATGAAATTGTAATTCTGTCAGAGACAGCAAAGGACTTGGAAGAGCAGTTGAATGGAATGGATAGCGTCTTGAAAGGAGGATATAAGATGAACATCAACAAAAGAAAAACGAGGATAATGGAATGTAGTCGAATTAAGTCGGGTGATGCTGAAGGAATTAGATTAGGAAATGAGACACTTAAAGTAGTAAAGGAGTTTTGATATTTGGGGAGCAAAATAACTGATGATGGTCGAAGTAGAGAGGATATAAAATGTAGACTGGCAATGGCAAGGAAAGCGTTTCTGAAGAAGAGCAATTTGTTAACATCGAGTATAGATTTAAGTGTCAGGAAGTCATTTCTGAAAGTATTTGTACGGAGTGTAGCCATGTATGGAAGTGAAACATGGACGATAAATAGTTTGGACAAGAAGAGAATAGAAGCTTTCGAAATGTGGTGCTACAGAAGAATGCTGAAGATTAGATGGGTAGATCACATAACTAATGAGGAAGTATTGAATAGGATTGGGGAGAAGAGAAGTTTTTGGCACAACTTGACCAGAAGAAGGGATCGGTTGGTAGGACATGTTCTGAGGCATCAAGGGATCACCAATTTAGTATTGGAGGGCAGCGTGGAGGGTAAAAATCGCAGAGGGAGACCAAGAGATGTATACATCAAGCAGATTCAGAAGGATGTAGGTTGCAGTGGGTACTGGGAGATGAAGAAGCTTGCACAGGATAGAGTAGCATGGAGAGCTGCATCAATCCAGTCTCAGGACTGAAGACCACAACAACAACAACATTCCAATCTCTGTCTTCCGCTACTGTTTCTGCCCTCTACAGCTCCCTCTAAAACTAAACTGTAAACTCCTCCCGAACAGGCCACGACGGCCAATGGTACAGACCGGCCGCCGTGTTATTCTGAGCCCACAGGCGTCACTGAATACCGATATGGAGGGGCATGTGGTCAGCACACCGCTCTCCCGGCCGTATGTCAGTTTCTGAGACCTGAGCCGCTACTTCTCAGTCAAGTAGCTCCTCAGTTTGCCTCACGACGACTCAGTTCACTCCGTTTGCCAACAGCGCTCGGCAGATCAGATGCTAGCCCAGCCCGACATCGCTTAACTTCGGTGATCTGACAGGAACCGGTGTTACCACTGCGGCAAGGCTGTTGGCCTACAGCTACTTCTAGTACCATGAAAGTCATTCCCTGATGGCTTAATAGATGTCCTATCATTCTGTCCCTTCTCCTTGTCAGTGTTTTCCGCATACTCCTTTCTTTTCCGATTCTGGCCGGCCGCGGTGGTCTAGCGGCTCTAGGCGGTCAGTCCGGAACCGCGCGACTGCTACGGTCGCAGGTTCGAATCCTGCCTCGGGCATGGATGTGTGTGATGTCATTAGGTTAGTTAGGTTTAAGTAGTTCTAAGTTCTAGGGGACTGATGACCTCAGATGTTTAGTCCCATAGTGCTCAGAGCCATTTGAACCATTTTTTTTTTCCGATTCTGTGCAGAACCTCCTCATTCCCTACCTTATCAGCCAACATAATTTTCAGCATTTATCTGTAGCAACATATCCAAACGCTTCGAATCTCTTTTTTTGCGGTTTTCCCACAGTTCATGTTGCACTCTCGAACAACCCTACCACAGAAAGGTCAAAATTTAATAATGATTGCGGTGTTGCTCACGCTGCTAAATATTGCATTTTCGGGCAACAACAAAGTTATTATGTGGCAGGTGTCATTAGAGCACAGTTAATAAAGTCATTTCATGTAATAATGAGTAAACTAGGCATTCATCTTTTCTTGTTTCCCACGCTGGTCTCGTTGTAAAATCATGGCTCAATCTCCGGAAATCCCTTAGGTGGTGATGATTCCAAGCTCGAATGCAAAGAGGCCTAGGTTTTATTCTGCGATATTCAAAAGTTTTGTAGATACACTTCACAAACCATTCTTGAAGATTACACTTTTGCAGGACAATGGTAATGTAAAAAAGTAATCAGCACTCCGAATTTAAGTTACACTTCCTTTTTATTAATTTTGTTGCAATATCGCGTAACACACAAAACATCACTTCACAATACAGAACATACCTGACAACATCTTCCTCACTGTTAAAGTTCACATTTTATAAGCTGACTACGTTATGCGTCTTTCCAACATGACGTCCAAGACTTTTTTCAAGGTCCGACTCTCTAACTAACTAATAATCGCTTACGCGCCCAAAAATCAGAGTTACAAGTACGACAAAGATCATAGTGACAAAAGAAAGAATACACATAAGAATAATATCATTGCAACATAAACATATCGATGTATCAAAGTACCTCTACATTAATGAAATCAAATCTGAATGTTGTCTCAGAAATATGTTAATTACTTTACAGAAACACAGTAGAATATTGCTCGTATCGAGAGGTTGAGTTGCGGTGCCGTAATGGTTACGTAATTGAAGTACCATTACAACTCCCATACAATGCTGTGCTCCAAACGAACATTCTCAGAAGTTTCTTCCTCAAATTGAGGCCTATGTTTGATACTAGTAGACTTCTCTTGGCCAAGAATGCCCTTTTTGCCATAGCGAGTCTGCTTTTGATGCCGTCTTTGCTCCGTCTACCATTGGTTATTTTGCTGCCTAGCCAGTAGAATTGCTTAACTTCATCTACTTCGTGACCATCAATCCTGAAGTTAAGTTCCTCGTTGTTCTCATTTCTGCTACTTCTCATTACTTTCGTCTTTCTTCGATTTACTCTCAATCCATATTCTGTACTTATTAGACCGTTCATTCTATTCAGCTGATGATATAGTTCTTCTTCACTTTCACTCAGGATATCAATCTCATCTGCGAATCGTGTCACTGAAATCCTTTCACCTTGAGTTTTGATTTCACTCTTGAACCTTACTTTTATTTCCCACGTTGCTTCTTCGATGTAGAAATTGAACAGTAGGAGCGGAAAACCATATCCCTGTCTTACACCCTTTTTAATCGGAGCACTTCATTCTTGATTGTCCGCTCTTATTATACCCTCTTTACTCTTGTTACCCATCTCTCCCTATAGCTTTCACCTATTTTTCCCACAATTTCGAACGTCTTGCAGTATTTTACATTGTCGAACGCTGAAGGAGAAATGATCATCACGATAAAATAAGAGAAATTATGGCTCGCACAGAAAAAATTAAGTGCTCGTTTTTCCCGCGTGCCGTTCGAGAGTGGAACGGTAGAGAGACAGCTTGAAGGTGGTTCATTGAACCCTCTGCCAGGCACTGTATTGTGAACAGCAGAGTAATCACGTAGATGTACCTTATTTGATCGTAAGTTCTCCAAAGCTCTCTTAATTCCTCCCTGCCTATGTAAAACTTTCATTTACTCCGTTCCCCTTGTGTCCTGTAGGCGTGTATAACACGAGTTTGCCGGACGGCCTGTATCGGCGAACATTCTGCGACAGCGGCGAACGCCAGATACCAAGTTTGGTTCCATCCTCTCCCTGCCCCCCTCTCCCACGCCACCTTGAGACGGGGCGGTATCGACCGCGTCTGCTCATGCGCGAGGTCGCACAGAGGGCAGAGGTCAACAACCCCTCTGTACTCTGCACCTAAGCGGATCGCCCACCAGTCTACAGGTATTTCGCTCCTACTAGGTCAGTGGCTCCCAACTTGCGGGTAATTATCCCCTCAGGGGTAAAATGAAATTTTCTGAGGGGTAAAAACTAAACGATTCTTTTTCAGTCACGAAACTAAATTATTTTCAAAAGATCATTACTATAACGTGTACAACTTTGCTTCCGCCGTTTTTTCCCCAACATTTGAGGCTTTGATGAGTAAACTGGTTACACATGTATCATTCAAAGTATTTTCCGTCGCCGGCCACTACTTTCTCCCATCTTTCGGGCAGTGTACGAATCCCGCGCGAAAAAGTTGTTCATCTTCTGAAGCGATCAACGAATCGATCCAATTTGTGACTTCATCATGAGATCGGAAGTGTTGGTCAGCCAGGCAATGCGGCATTGCTCGCGTATCATGTCATTTCTGGAAACCCAGAATCTACTCTGTAGGAATCAACATGGATTCCGGAAACAGCGGTGGTGTCAGACCCAACTCGCTTTATTTGTTCATGAGGCCCAGAAAATATTAGATACAGGCTCCCAGTTTGATGCCATTTTCGCCGGCCGGAGTGGCCGAGGGGTTCTAGGCGCTACAGTCTGGAACCGCGCGACCGCTACAGTCGCAGGTTCGAATGCTGCCTCGGGCTTGGATGTGTGTGGTGTCCTTAGGTTAGTTAGGTTTAAGTAGTTCTGAGGTAGGGGACTGATGACCTCAGAAGTTAAGTCCCATAGTGCTCAGAGCCATTTGATGCCATTTTCCTTGACTTCCGGAAGGCGTTCGATACAGTTCCGCACTGTCGCCTGATAAACAGAGTAAGAGCCTACCGAATATCAGACCAGCTGTGTGGCTGGATTGAAGAGTTTTTAGCAAACAGAACACAGCATGTTGTTATCAATGGAGAGACGTCTACAGACGTTAAAGTAACCTCTGGCGTCCCAGGGGAGTGTTATGGGACCATTGCTTTTCACAATATATATAAATGACCTAGTAGATAGTGTCGGAAGTTCCGTGCGGCTTTTCGCTGTAGTATACAGAGAAGTTGCAGCATTAGAAAATTATAGCGAAATGCAGGAAGATCTGCAGCGGAAAGGCACTTGGTGCAGGGAGTGGCAACTGACCCTTAACGTAGACAAATGTAATGTATTGCGAATACATAGAAAAAAGGATCCTTTATTGTATGATTATATGACAGCGGAACAAACACTAGTAGCAGTTACTTCTGTAAAATATCTGGGAGTAGGCGTACGGAATGATTTGAAGTGGAATGACCATATAAAATTAATTGTTGGTAAAGCGGGTGCCAGGTCGAGATTCATTGGGAGAGTCCTTAGAAAATGTACTCCATCAACAAAGGAGGTGGCTTACACAACACTCGTTCGTCCTGTACTTGAGTATTGCTCATCAGTGTGGGATCCGTACGTGATCGGGTTGACGGAGGAGATAGAGAAGATCCAAAGAAGAGCGGCGCGTTTCGTCACAGGGTTATTTGGTAACCGTGATAGCGTTACGGAGATGTTTAGCAAACTCAAGTGGCAGACTCTGCAAGAGAGGCGCTCTGCATCGCGGTGTAGCTTGCTGTCAAGGTTTCGAGAGGGTGCGTTTCTGGATGAGGTATCGAATATATTGCTTCCCCCTACTTATACCTCCCGAGGAGATCAGGAATGTGAATTTAGAGAGATTTGGGCGCGTACGGAGGCTTTCCGGCAGTCGTT
Source organism: Schistocerca piceifrons (assembly GCF_021461385.2). Taxonomy (NCBI): domain Eukaryota; kingdom Metazoa; phylum Arthropoda; class Insecta; order Orthoptera; family Acrididae; genus Schistocerca; species Schistocerca piceifrons. The sequence goes on along the minus strand of NC_060148.1, from coordinate 25,147,038 downwards.
CTTCCCGCGAACCATACGCGACTGGAACAGAAAAGGGAGGTGATGACAGTGGCACGTAAAGTGCCCTCCGCCACACACCGTTGGGTGGCTTGTGGAGTATAACTGTAGATGTAGATGTATCTCCCCTACTTCGCGATAAAACAAAACGAGCTGCCCTTCTTTGTACTTTTTCTGATGTCATCCGTCAGTCCCACCTGATGCGGATCCCACACCGCACAGCAGTACTCCAGAATAGGGCGGACAAGCGTGGTGTAAGCAGTCTCTTTAGTAGACCTGTTGCACCTTCTATGTGTTCTGCCAATGAATCGCAGTCTTTGGTTTGCTCTACCCACAATATTATCTATGTGAGCGTTCCAGGTTAGGTTATTTGTAATTGTAATCCATAAGTATTTAGTTGAATTTACAGCCTTAAAAATTTGGGTGACTTATCGTGTAATCAAAATTTTGCTGATTTCTTTTAGTACTCATGTGAACGACTTCACACTTTTTTTTATTCAGGGTCAATTGGCACCTTTCGCACCGTACAGATATCTTATCTACATCATTTTGCAATTCGTTTTGATCATCTGATGACTTTACAAGAAATGACAGCATCAACTGCAAACAGTCTAAGACAGCTACTCAGATTGTCTCCTATGTCGTTAAAATAGATCAGGGACAATAGAGGGCCTGTAACACTTCCTTGGGGTACACCGGATATTACTTCTGTTTAACTCGATGACTTTTGCGTCTATTACTACGAACTGTGACCTTTCTGACAGGAAATCACGAATCCAGTCGCACAACTGAGGCGATACTCCGTAGGCACGCAGTTTGGTTAGAAGACGCTTGTGAGGAACGGTGTCGAAAGCCTTCTGGACATCTAGAAATATGGAATCAATTTGACATCCCCTGTCGATAGCACTTATTACTTCATGAGTATAAAGAGCTAGTTGTGTTTCATAAGAACGATATATCTGAAACTGTGCCGACTGGGTGTCAAGAAATCGTTTTCTTCGAGGTACTTCATAATGTTCGAATACAGTATATGTTCCAAAACCCTACTGCAAATCGACGTTAGTGATATAGGCCTGTAATTCAGCGGAATACTCCTGCTTCCCTATTTGGGTATTGGTGCAACTTGAGCAATTTTCCAGTCTTTAGGTACGGATCTTTCTGTCAGCGAATGGTTGTATATGATTGTTAATTATGGATGATAACGCACGGCCCCACCGAGCTGCCATCGTGGAGGAGTACCTTGAAACAGATCAGGCGAATGGAGTGGCCTGCTTGTTCTCCAGACCTAAACCCCATCGAGCACGTCTGGGATGCTCTCGGTCGACGTATGGCTGCGCGTCTTCAACCCCTACGACACTTCAGGAGTTCCAACAGGTGCGAGAATGGGAGGCTATACCCCAGCAGCTGCCCGACAACCTGATCCAGAGTATGCCAACCCGCTGAGCGGCCTGTGTACGTGTGCACGGTGACCATATCCCATATTGATGTCGGGCTACATGCACAGGAAACAGTGGCGTTTTGTTGCACATGCGTTTCGGGACGGTTTTCTCAACTTATCAACAATACGGTGGAGTTGCAGATCTGTGTCGTGTGTGTTCCCTATGTGCCTATGCTACGAGGGCAGTTCAATAAGTAATGCAACACATTTTTTTTCTGAAACAGGGGTTGTTTTATTCAGCATTAAAATACACCAGGTTATTCCCCAATCTTTTAGCTACACAACACTATTTTTCAACGTAATCTCCATTCAATGCTACAGCCTTACGCCACCTTGAAATGAGGGCCTGTATGCCTGCATGGTACCATTCCACTGGTCGATGTCGGAGCCAACGTCGTACTGCATCAATAACTTCATCATCCGCGTAGTGCCTCCCACGGATTGCGTCCTTCATTGGGCCAAACATATGGAAATCCGACGGTGCGGGATCGGGGCTGTAGGGTGCATGAGGAAGAACAGTCCACTGAAGTTTTGTGAGGTCCTCTCGGGTGCGAAGACTTGTGTGAGGTCTTGCGTTGTCATGAAGAAGGAGAAGTTCGTTCAGATTTTTGTGCCTACGAACACGCTGAAGTCGTTTCTTCAATTTCTGAAGAGTAGCACGACACACTTCAGAGTTGATCGTTTGACCATGGGGAAGGACATCGAACAGAATAACCCCTTCAGCGTCCCAGAAGACTGTAACCATGACTTTACCGGCTGAGGGTATGGCTTTAAACTTTTTCTCGGTAGGGGAGTGGGTGTGGCGCCACTCCATTGATTGCCGTTTTGTTTCAAGTTCGAAGTGATGAACCCATGTTTCATCGCCTGTAACACAATCTTTGACAAGAAATTGTCACCCTCAGCCACATGACGAGCAAGCAATTCCGCACAATTGGTTCTCCTTTGCTCTTTATGGTGTTCGGTTAGACAATGAGGGACCCAGCGGGAACAAACCTTTGAATATCCCAACTGGTGAACAATTGTGACAGCACTACTAACAGAGATGTCAAGTTGAGCACTGAGTTGTTTGATGGTGATCCGTCGATCATCTCGAACGAGTGTGTTCGCACGCTCCGCCATTGCAGGAGTCACAGCTGTGCACGGCCGGCCCGCACGCGGGAGATCAGACAGTCTTGCTTGACCTTGCGGCGATGATGACACACGCTTTCCCCAACGACTCACCGTGCTTTTGTCCACTGCCAGATCACCGTAGACATTCTGCAAGCGCCTATGAATATCTGAGATGCCCTGGTTTTCCGCCAAAAGAAACTCGATCACTGCCCGTTGTTTGCAACGCACATCCGTTACAGACGCCATTTTAACAGCTCCGTACAGCGCTGCCACCTGTCGGAAGTCAATGAAACTATACGAGACGAAGCGGGAATGTTTTAAAATATTCCACAAGAAATTTCCGGTTTTTTCAACCAAAATTGGCCGAGAAAAAAAATGTGTTGCATTACTTATTGAACTGCCCTCGTATTAGCGCCAGTTTTCTGTAGTGCCACGTTGTGTGGCACCACATTCTGCAGTTATCCTTAATTTATGACCAGGAGTGTAGATTATGTACTCTGCAACCACCTGTACAATTATTCAGCTTCCAGCATTATCGTAGATAAAGACGAGATTTAAGTGTCTCGAGCAAAATTTAATTATAAGATCTATAAGGTCACCTGAGGTACAGGACTTCCCTCCCCATTACGTCCAACGCTGGGGTGCTATTCCAGCGCTGGAGAGCCCCAGCAGTAGTGACGATTTAGGGGGAAAATGGATTTGGAGTTTGCGTTGGAGAGGGCATTGGACTTGAGTAATCTGTGCAGCACTGTTGACCATAGTGCTGCGCTGATAAAGTGGTCGGCTTTCCTGCATAGTAAACATGAAGACCTGGGTTCGAGGCCCGGTCGTAGCACAAATTCATTTATTCAGCTGCCATCATTATCAACTATACAACATGACAGCCTTTATATCTTATTCAGTCGGCGAACTGAGTAAAGGTATAATGAATGTCTACATGCTTCTGTACATATCGTAACCTCTATTTACCTTATTCCTATTATCCCTGCGCAGGGTTATGCCACGATGGCAGTACAGGCGTTGCGAATCCTCCTTCAAATTACGGTTCTCTAAGTCTAACCAACAATATTTCGAAAGAACTACGTAGTCTCTCTTCCAAGTCACCGAAGTTCCCCAATCATCTCTGGTGCACTTTGGTATATGATCCTGGCAGTACGTCTCCGGATTCTTCCCATGTCTACTCTATCGGCCTACTCCATACTAAGGACTCCAAACACGGGAGCAGTACTCTAGAATTGGTCGCACCATTGTCTTTCGTGCGGTTTTCTCTACACATGCAACACACTTTCCCAACAAATCCAACAAGCCAACCTTCCGAATTTTGTCACTACTTAGAGGATTTCACATTAGTTTCCTAAAGCAGTGCGAGGCAATTCTCAAAATACCTCGAATAAATCGCATTTGAGAATTATAACTTTCCCGAACGCAGTTAAGTTGAATAAGTTTGTGATGTACTGAGCGAATTCGTCGGTAGCTCAGCGTGTAGCATAATACGATTGAAATCACAGAATCTCACTACTAACATATTTCCTTTTCCCACTTTATTTAAATTCCGCATTTGTTATGAAATGGAAATGTTAATCAAGAAATATGGAACCAAAAATTTTAATAAATCAATTAATATCCATAAATTATTGTTGTACAAATTAATGCATATAATTTTATTGTACTATTTTCTTTCTTCATCTTACTGAACTTCCCCTCTAATTGATTCCTTGTATGTAATTAATCACTGTGTATGTGTATTAATGCTATAGCACCATTTTAGTTATTTTAAATGCTGGATGTGTGAAATAAATGAATAAGTAAATAAAAAATCACTCCTTTTTCATTTTTAGCATGAGTACTCACAGTGGTGCAAAACATCAAATACAAAATCAAATACTATGTCATTTCTAAAGCTTAAACAATATTATTCATGTAACTTAATTTTTTACATTAAAAAAGAATTTCGCATTAATGTATCAAATTTAAATTTATTTTATACTACATGTAATCAAACAAAAAAATACTACTTTTTATTAAAAATTATGATTCAGTATTTGTTAATTAACATTTTCACTTGTTAATAATAATGTGATTCAAAAAGAGTAATAAAATAATTCCCAGCAGCGAGATTCAAATAATCAATTTTACGATTTCAATTGCTTTAAGCTACACGCCTTTTTTCAGTAATTCTTTTGTATTTATTTACATTTTAATATTTTTCCATATAATTATAAAAGCGGTAAGGCTTATTAAAGACTCAATTTTCAGAGAAAACACAAAAACTCTGACAAATCTTTGGTAAGATTATTCACGTTACATATATCACTTCAATTATGAAGTAACTGAGGATACATTCAGTAACAAGTAAGAACGGAAGTAGAAATAAAAACTGGTATCATTCACAGTATGACACAACAGCACCACGAAAAGTATAAATAAATTTCTAAAATTAATGTGGATTATACTTTCCGGTCTTTGACACGTCTTTGTAGCTTTGCTAAAGTGCTTACTTTCTAACAAGTCTATCAAAAACTTAATTTTGTTTGTACTTCTTCCGAGTTAGAAACACGGTGAGCTACCGACGAATTCCTTAAGACATTACATATGCTGACTTCTTGGTAGCGCTTGGAATTGCTCTAATTTTCAAACGCGATTTTTTCGAGTTATTTTGGTAATCGTATCGCACTCCTTCAGAAAATTCGTGTCAAGAAGGTGACCTTAAAGCCAGGTCAGTACGAAGAAAATCAGAGAGTGTAACTCTGTAAAGTCCCCTTGTAAGTCTTCCACTGATCGTCCCTAATACTGATTTCAGGTCTTAGGATTACAGCTAAATACTTATAAAATATCACATGCCCAAGATGTTTGTCGTTATTCTCGTAATCAGACACTAGCGGTTTCTTTCTCCTTGTTATGCGTATGTAGGGTAGCTCCAGATTTCAAGAGAGATGTCATTCGCTAAACTAACTATATTTTCTAACACTCGGCCACCTTCTTTGTATACAACAGGATGATTAGCTATCTGGTAATTAACTTGCGCGTTTCGAGAACGCTACAGATCCATTTCTCAAAAATAGTAACAAGTTTTACTAAAGTATTTTGGCTTTGTTTGACACCAATCATACAATGAAGGCTTTCACGACCGTATGGTACTGTTGTTGATAATTCTTCCGGGATATATGGCCGCGGTCCATGGAATTCTTCTATTCCTAACGTTTCGTCCAATACTACGTTGGACTTCTTCAGAGGTATGACTGGTCCTGCTGAGTCCTACCGACTGACAAGTCAGGCGTCGGAGAGCGGCTTAAATACCGAGGAAAGTGGGCGTGGTCTAGTTTGCACATCGTGGCAGAGAGAAAACTAATCAAAGATAAAATGAACTATCGATAATAGTCCGTCATAGATAAAAATCACTTATCGATTCTGTAACGCCACTCTCCGTATCTCGCTTAATTTCAAGTCCTCTTCTTTTCTATTAAAATTATCTTCATGTTTATAAATTGCAATAGCCTCCCAATACAGTCGTGGATAATAGTTCGTGGTAGCACTTAAAAATGTAGTTTCAAAAAAATTAACTACATGGTCACCTGACTGAAGCGCATGTTCCGCAACGGCCGAGTTATCTATTTTTCCCAGTCGGCAAAGATTTTTTTGCTCCTTTACCCTCGTATTCACACTTCTTTTCGTAGTACCAATATAGACCTTGCCACAAGTACACGGAATTTTTTACACACCGCTAGATGATAATGGTGGCCTTCTATCTTTAACAGAACGAAGTACTTGTTCTATTTTTCTGGTAGGTTTGAATACCACCTAAAATAACAGCAGTAGCCATACCTCACTGCGTCTTCAAATAAACGTACAAAAAAAAAAACTTCATACACAATGTTTCAAACTGTTTAAAAGAAACAAAAAGATACACTTGTTTACGAAAAAAATGCCACATGTGTACCGTGTCTCCACTAGGGGTCCGTGGAACTTTTGAAGCTAGTCTTGTTCGGAGATGTTGTCCAAACTGCCGCATGATGAATATGGTTTTAGAGACGTTGCTGAAAATGTCGTCATTTACCTTAATTCTACATCTACATTTATACTCCGCAAGTCACCCAACGGTGTGTGGCGGAGGGCACAACCCGAAGTTTTTGCACGGACTTTTCAAACACCCCTCGTATTAGTTAAAGCTCGAAATAGAGTAATACGAAAGGTGCTTGTAAAATTATTTGCAGTCTGTCTCCGGCAATGGACGTTTTCGCAAAACAGGCACAGTGCCGTAAGAAACAAGAAAGGAGAGAGACAAGGTACTCAAAACTAAATATAAGTAACGTTACTTTAGGTAATGTGCGAGACATTAAACAAAACAATCAACAAGTACGTTAGAAGAGAAATAGACTGAGGCGACAAAAGTCATGGGATACGTCCTAATATCGTGTTGGGACTACTTTTGCCCAGCATAGTGCCACACCTCGGCGTGGCATGGACTCAGCAAGCTGCTGGAGTCCAGCGCAGAGATATTGAGCTATGCTGGCTCTATAGGCGTCCACAATCGCGGCAATGTCGCCGGGGCAGGATTTTGTGCGCGAACTGACCTCTCTATTACGTCCCATAGACGTCCGATTGGTTCCATATCGCGTGATCGGAGTGGCCATCTCATTCGCTCGAATTGTCCAGTACATTCTTCAAACCAGTCACGAACAATTGAGGACCGGTGATATACGCTACTGGCCATTAAAATTGCTACAGCAAGAAGAAATGCAGATGATAAACGGGTATTCATTCGACAAATATATTATACTAGAACTGACATGTAATTACATTTTCACGCAGTTTGGGTGCATAGTTCATGAGAAATCAGTACCCAGAACAACCACCTCTGGCCGTAATAACGGCCTCGATACGACTGGGCATTGAGTCAAACAGAGCTTGGATGGCGTGTACAGGTACAGCTGCCCATGCAGCTTCAACACGATATCACAGTTCATCAAGAGTATTGTGACGAGCCAGTTGCTCGGCCACCATTGACCAGACGTTTTCAGTTGGTGAGAGTCCTGGAGAATGTGCTGGCCAGGGCAGCAGTCGAACATTTTCTGTATCCCGAAAGGCCCGTACAGGACCTGCAACATGCGGTCGTGCATTATCCTGCTGAAATGTAGAGTTTCGCAGGGATCGAATGAAGGGTAGAGCCACGGGTCGTAACACATCTGAAATGTAACGTCCACTGTTCAAAGTGCCGTCAATGCGAACAAGAGGTGACCGAGACGTGTAACCGATGGCACCCCATACCATCACGCCAGTATGGCGATGACGAACACACGCTTCCAATGTGAGTTCACCGCGATGACGCCAAACACGGATGCGACCATCATGATGCTGTAAACAGAACCTGTATTCATCTCAAAAAATGCCGTTTTGCCATTCGTTCACCCAGGTTCGTCGTCGAGTACACCATCGCAGGCGCTCCTGCATGTGATGCAGCGTCAAGTGTAACCGCAGCCACGGTCTCCGAGCTAATATTTCGTGCTGCTGCAAACGTCGTCCAACTGTTCGTGCAGATGGTTGGTGTCTTGCAAACGTCCCCATCTGTTGACTCGGGGATCGATACGTGGCTGCACGATCCGTTACAGCCGTGCGGATAAGATGGCTGTCATCTCGACTGCTAGTGATACGAGGCCGTTGGGATCCAGCGCGGCGTTCCGTATTACCCTCCTGAACCCACAGATTCCATATTCTGCTACCAGTCATTGGATATCGACCAATGCGAGCAGCAATGTCGTGATATGATAAACCTCAATCCCGATAGGCTACAATCCGACCTTTATCAAAGTCGCAAACGTGATGGTACACATTCCTCCTCCTTACACGCGGCATCACAACAACGTTTCACCAGGCAACGCCGGTCAACTGCTGTTTGTGTATGAGAAATCGGTTGGAAACTTTCCTCATGTCAGCAAGTTGTTGGTGTCGCCACCGGCGCCAGCGTTGTGTGAATGCTCTGAAAAGCTAATGATTTGCATATCACAGCATCTTCTTCCCGTCGGTTAAATTTCGGGTCTGTAGCACGTCATATTCGTGGTATAGAAAATTTAATGGCCAGTAGTGTATCTGGGAACACTAACTCCATGAAGGACTGTAGATGGTATCCAAGTAGCCGAATTTAACTATTCCCAATCAGTGATCGGTTCACATGCACGAAAAGTCCTTCACCATTCCATGTAAACACAGCCCGCATTATAATGGAGACACCAACAGCTTGCACAGTGCCTTTTAGACAATGTGGGTGGGTGGCTTTGTGGGATCTGCGCCATCTTGTCGCTGTTGTGGTCTTCAATCCTGAGACTGGTTTGATGCAGCTCTCCATGCTACTCTATCCTGTGCAAGCTTCTTCATCTCCCAGTACCTACTGCAGCCTACATCCTTCCGAATCTGCTTAATGTATTCATCTATTGGTCTCCCTATACGATTTTTACCCTCCACGCTGCCCTCCAATGCTAAATTTGTCATCTCTTGATGTCTCAGAACATGCTGTACCAACCGGTCCCTTCTTCTTGTCAAATTGTGCCACAAACTCCTCTTCTCCCCTATTCTATTCAATACCTTATCATTAGGTACGTGATCTGCCCATCTAATCTTCAGCATTCTTCAGTAGCACCACATTTCGAAATCTTCTATTCTCTTTCTGTCCAAGCTATTTATCGCCCATGTTTCACATCCATACATGGATAAACTCGATACAAATAGTTTCATAAACGACTTCCTGACACTTAAATCTATACTCGATGTTAACAAATTCCTCTTCTCCAGAATCGTTTTCCTCGCCATTGCCAGTCTTCATTTTATATCCTCTCTGCTTCGACCATCATCAGTTATTTTGCTCCCCAAATAGCAAAACTCATTTACTACTTTAAGCGTCTCATTTCCTAATCTAATTCCCTCAGCATCACCCGACTTAATTCGATTACATTCCATTATCCTCGATTTGCTGTTGTTGATGTTCATCTTATACCCTCCTTTCAAGACACTGTCCATTACGTTCAACTGCTGTTCCAAGTCCTTTGCTGTCTGCGACAGAATTACAATGTCATCGGCGAACCTCAAAGTTTTTATTTCTTCTCCATGGATTTTAATACCTACCCCGAATTTTTCTTTTGTTTCCTTTACTGCCTGCTCAGTATACAGATTGAATAACATTGGGGAGAGGCTACAACCCTGTCTCACTCCCTTCCCAACCACTGCTTCCCTTTCATGTCCCTCGACTCTTATAACTGCCATCTGGTTTCTGTACAAATTGTAAATAGCCTTTCGCTCCCTGTATTTTACCCCTGCCACCTTCAGAATTTGAAAGTAAGTATTCCAGTCAACATTGTCAAAAGCTTTCTCTAAGTCTACAAATGCTAGATATGTGGGTTTGCCTTTCCTTAATCTATTTTCTAAGATAAGTCGTAGCGTCAGTATTGCCTCACGTGTTCCAACATTTCTACAGAATCCAAACTGATCTTCCCTGAGGTCGACTTCTACCAGTTTTTCCATTCATCTATACAGAATTCGCGTTAGTATTTTGCAGCCGTGGCTTATTAAGCTGATAGTTCGGTAATTTTCGCATCTGTCAGCACCTGCTTTCTTTGGGATTGGGATTATTATATTTTGCGCCATACTCGAACCCTACCTGCAGCTCTTATCAGCTGAGATCCGGACTCCCAGGCCCAGGTCAAGGTCCAGTGTTCAGGGTCCAGTCGATATGGTCACGAGCCTGAGGGAGACGATGCTGTGCTGTTAGCAAAGGCACTCGCGTTGATCGTCTGCTGCCACAGCCCATTAACGCCAAATTTGGCAGCACTGTCCGAACGTGCGTCGCTCGTCCCACTTTGATTTCTGCAGTTAGACTGCTCTCAGTCGTTAAGTGGAGGCCTCCGGCCACTGCGTTGTCCATGGTGAGAGGTAATTCTTGAAATTTGGTATTCTCGGTACACTCACGAGACTGTGAACCTAGGAATATTGAATTCCCTGACGACTTCCGAAATGTAATGTCACATACGCCTAGCTCCATTTACCAATCCGCGTTCAAAGTGCGTTAGTCACATCGGAAGCCTTTTCCTACAAATGACAGCTCCGCCATGCACTGCTCTTTTATACACTACTGGCCATTAAAATTGATACACCACAAAGATGGCGTGCTACAGACGCGAGATTTAACCGACAGAAAGAAGATACTGTGATATGCAAATGATTAGCTTTTCAGAGCATTCACACAAGGTTGGCGCCGGTGGCGACACCTACAACGTTCTGACATGAGGAAAGTTTCCAACCGATTTCTCATACACAAACAGCAGTTGACCGGCGTTGCCTGGTGAAACGTTGTTGTGACGCCTCGTGTAAGGAGGAGAAATGCGTACCGTCACGTTTCCGACTTTGATAAAGGTCGGATTGTAGCCTATCGCGATTGCGGTTTATCGTATCGCGACATTGCTGCTCGCATTGGTCGAGACCCAAAGACTGTTAGCAGAATATGGAATCGGTGGGTTCAGGAGGGTAATACGGAACGCCGTACTGCATCCCAACGGCCTCGCATCACTAGCAGTCGAGATGACAGGCATCTTATCCGCACGGCTGTAACCGATCGTGCAGCCACGTCTCGATTCCCGAGTCAACAGATGGGGACGTTTGCAAGACAACAATCATCTGCACGAACAGTTGGACGACGTTTGCAGCAGCACGGACTATCAGCTCGGAGACCGTGGCTGCGGTTACCCTTGACGCCTGCGATGGTGAACTCTACGACGAACCTGGGTGCACGAATAGCACGAATGGCAAAACGTCATTTTTTCGGATGCATGGAGGTTCTGTTTACAGCATCAAGATGGTCGCTTCCTTGTTTGGTGACATCGCGGTGAACACACATAAGCATCATAGCCATACTCGGGTATCACCCGGCGTGATGGTATGGGGTGCCATTGGTTACACGTGTCTGTCACCTCTTGTTCGCATTGACGGTACTTTGAACAGTAGACGTTACATTTCAGATGTGTTACGACCCGTGGCTCTACCCTTCATTCGATCCCTGCGAAACCCTACATTTCAGCAGGATAATGCACGACAGCATGTTGCAGGTCCTGTACGGGCGTTTCTGGATACAGAAAATGTTCGACTGCTGCCCTGGCCAGCACATTCTCCAGATCTCTCACCAACTTAAAACGTCTGGTCAATGCTGGCCGAGCACAATACGCCAGTCACTACTCTTGATGAACTGTGGTATCGTGTTGAAGCTGCATGGGCAGCTGTACCTGTACACGCCATCCAAGCTCTGTTTGACTCAATGCCCAGTCGTATCGAGGCCGTTATTACGGCCAGAGGTGGTTGTTCTGGGTACTAATTTCTCAGGATCCATGCACCCAAATTGCGTGAAAATGTAATCACATGTCAGTTGTAGTATAATATATATTTATCCAATGAATACCCACCTATCATCTGCATTTCTTCTTGGTGTAGCAATTTTAATGGCCAGTAATGTAGCTTGTCTTCGCATACTACCGCCGTCTGTGTATGCACATATGGCTGTCCCATTTTGGGCACCTCAGGGTAAGTAAAGAAGTAATTCGATGTTAATCAATTAAATAAATAAGCTGGATGTAGAAGTGCATGTAGCAGAATGTGACGTTTCCTAATGATTAACGGATTTCATTCAGAGAAGCAATGAGGTTTTAGCAGCTCGTCTACGATCAATATGTTTCACTAAAAGTATTTACTCGCTTTCAAGCGAATGTGTTCCAGCAGCCTTGGAGAAGCAAGGCTTTGGTACTACCGACGTTAATATTCCGTGGAATAAATGCATCGGTGCTACACCTTCCGTTATACGGTAATGTTGGCGAAAATGCTTTACCGATCACAACCGAAGGCTTTTTATTTAAAACACGACCAGCTTTAGACTTATGGACATCTTTAGTTGATTACATGCGGTTTTGTTGGAGTCCATTAGTGCTCGAGTATCCAAAATTTCCGCGGTACTTGATCAGGACAACGGAAAATTCAGAAATGATACAAGAGGCAGGCGAGGAGATTCTGATTTACCGAAGCTATTTTTAGAAGTTCGACATTAACTTTTCACATCCCTATAAAGAGAAACGGAAGACAGGATAAGTCTTAATGGAAATTTAAGGTAACGCTAAAAGTCGCTTATAATGAGAGAAAGTAATGCAATAGTTAATAATTAACCGAATTTTCCGTCGGTGTCTGGCTCAGCATGATGATATCAAAGAGGAAACACTTCCTAATGTTCTGTATTTATTTGGTCATGAAGCGACCTTCGGCTTCAACCAATTAACCAAGTACAAACAGAAGTGTTATTGATGGCCCGGAATGCTTTTGGTAAGCTAAACCTGACGAATGTTTGATGTCGACTTATATTAATTACGAACAGTGAGGCAGGACTTTTTATCTGGAAAACCATTCAAAAACTGAAGCAGAAGCCTACTCAGGATCGACAGATTATTTTTTTGAAAAATAGTATAAATATAATTATGTCTCTATTTTTCTGTCTCCGTTGCACTGACTATTTGGCTTAATGGAGACTAGTTTCGAAATCTTCCATTCATTATCGAACCATTATCTCTGTTAAAATGAACAGTTTCCTATCACCGTTAAAAGTACAGCAATAGTTGAAATATAAAATAGTTTTCTGGCACACTCTATGTTCAAAATCACAGTAGTTCATTAGAATGCTTATAAGACGCCTGGCTTTTTCTGAAATGATTAATAATGACATTTTTTCATCTATTCATAACCGCTCAACGTCAAACATTAAGGTACAGAATGTTCAAAGCTTTACAGTTATGAACAGATGTACGAATGTTATTATTAATCATTACAGAAGAAGCCAGTTGTGTTCTTACCATTATAATGAACTACTGCTATTTTGAACATACAGAGTGCCAGAAAACTATTCATCTAGTTTAATAAGCGTATGTTACTGTACGTTTCAACTATTGATGTACTTTTTTGCATGTATATTTTAATATGTGAATTTTACATTTTGACTAATGACGTACGATACTTTCAACATGATATTTTTAACTTAGGTAGTGGTTCAAATAGCTGTGCAAGTGAGACAGAACAATAAAAAAATAGAATTGATAGAGTTGCGGATACTTTTACCAATGCAGTGTCAAAGTTGAGTTTCATGTCAATGCAAAAATCAGTATTTCAATTTTAAAATTATATATTGCAACTATAAGCAAACATGTTTGTTGGACACATGTAAAGTAACAATAGGAATGCAGCTAAAAAGGCTAATTTTAAGTACATTCAATCTAAGTTGCTTTCCGACCATATCTCATTAACGAATAATCTGAAATTGGTTTTTACAAGCGTCCAAGAGTTGAAGGGCCCACGTTTGGCGACAAGAAATAAAAACGTTTGTGAGTCCTGACTTGAATGACACAAGATATGGAAGAAATCGGCTTTCAGAAAATTTGAATTTAAAAATGTTTATTGCAACTGTCTCAGTTCCAAATTATCACAAATGAGAGATGGTTTCGTTCACTTAATGACGATCTTCGAACCTGATAAGGCAATAATTGTGAAAACTGATTTTTATTATCTGAAAAGAACACAGTCATAAGCAGTAAAATCACTACGGCAGATTTGCAGCTATAGTGTTATAATGCTAGTCCTCTTATTTGATGATTTATGAGTGTGATCTTTCATAAAAAAAAGAATTGGCTTTTCACAACTCGTGATTTATCAGATCTGAAGATGATAATTGATAGGAACCAGTTATCATTTGGGACAAGCTGCAACTGAGATTGTTGCAATAAATACTTCTAAAATATAGAGATGCCTCATCTCTCATAACAGTAGTTCATTCATCTTCAAAACTGAGTTCACTTCAAGTTGCAAAAGTTATATTAAAAATTCTGTTAAAAGAAATGTAAATAGCCCAGATCAATGAAGATGATTTACAACAGGATTTGAAACATATACTGTGTTGGAACATTATGAAATACCTTGAAGAAAACGATCTACACAGCCAACGTGGATTCAGGGAATATAATTCTTGTGGAACTCACGTGCTCTTTATTCACGGGAGGACGGGGGGTAAATGAGTGCTATCGACAAATTGATTCCTTATTTTTAGATTTCCAGAAGCCTTTCGACACTGGTTCCTCAGAAACGACTTCTAATAAAGTTGCGTGCTGACGAAGTATCGTCTCAGTTGTATAAGTGGATTCGTGATTTGCTATCAGAAAGGTCACAGTTCGTAGTAACTGACGGGAAGCCATCGAGTAAAACAGAAGCTGTATCTGACGTTCCCCAAGGAAATGTTATAGGCCGCCCGCTCTTCCTAATCTATAAAAAGATTTAGGAGACAATGTGCCCAGTACTTTTAGAAACTCGTCTGAATATCAGAATCAATTGTAAAATGTTTCCCACAAGATACTTGCGTCGTGTGAAAAGTGGCAGTTTAACTGGAACAATAAAGATCATTAGGTCCTTCACACGAATACTAAAAAAATTCGTTAAATTTCGGTTGCATGATAAACGAAACAATTTTTAAGCTTGAAGATAAATTAGAAACCTAGGGAGTATAGTTACAAACAATTTAAATTGTAACCATCACGCCGGCCGTTGTGGCCGAGCGGTTCTAGGCGCTTCAGTCTGGAACCACGCGACCGCTACGGTCGCATGTTCGAATCCTGCCTCGGGCATGGTTCAAATGGTTCAAATGGCTCTGAGCACTATGCGACAACTTCTGAGGTGATCAGTCGCGTAGAACTTAGAACTAATTAAACCTAACTAACCTAAGGACATCACACACATCCATGCCCGAGGCAGGATTCGAACCTGCGACCGTAGCCGTCGTTCAGCTCCAGACTGTAGCGCCTAGAACCGCACGGCCACTCCGGCCGGCCGGGCATGGATGTGTGTGATGTCCTTAGGTTAGTTAGGTTTAAGTAGTTCTAAGTTCTAGGGGACTGATGACCTCAGATGTTAAGTCCCATAGTGCTCAGAGCCATTTCAACCATTTCGTAACCATCACAAGGAAAAATGTTTCGGTAAGGCGAACCAGAGCCCGCTTTTTATTGGCAAAATATGTAGTAAATCTACTGAATTGCCTATACTACGCTTGTCCGTCGTTTCCTGGAGTATTGCTGTGTACCAGATTGGATTGACGGAGGGCACTGAAAACGTTCAAAGAACGGCAGCTCGTTCTGTAACACCGCGAAATACGAGAGAGAGTGTGGCGGATATGAGAAGAGAGCTTGGGTGGCAGTCAGTAGAATGAAGACGATTTTCGTTGCTGCGAGATACTTTCACGAAATTTCAATGACTATGTTTGTAAGCCGAGTGCGAAAAATATTTTATTGACTCTCATCTGCGTGCGGGTAAACTACCATCGTAATAATGATCAGAAATCAAAGCTCGCACGGAAAGTCTTACGTGTTATTACAATGAGATGAATAGCCCTAGCTGCATACAGGCGTTGATATAAGTCAAAGGGGACAGTTAAAAATGTGTGCCCCGACCGGGACTCGAACCCGGGATCTCCTGCTTACATGGCAGACGCTCAACCCATCTTTCTTTTATTATTTTTTATTTTCTTTTTTCGGTGTTGCTCGTTTGGTTTGGTTTGGGAGGACGTCACATGACACCCGTTCAAGTTGATCGTTGATTCCTTTACTCAGCTTTTTTACTATAGAATCCATCTGAGCCACCGAGGACACAGAGGATAGTGCGACTGCAAGGACTTATCTCTGGCACGCCTCCCGTCCGAAAGAACTGATACCATCTTCATTCCTACGCGGTATTCTGCAGTTGAACGGTCGGGAAATAGTCTGAAACTGGTTCTATGAAACCTGTGCCAAGCATTTAATTGCTGAGCATTCATGAGGGTGCAGCTGTGGAAAAGTCTTTGTGATTTTTCCAAATGAAGTGCCACCCGGTATTTGCTGAAAGAACGCGAGGGAATGTTGACTCAACTTCATATCACGTGTCTACTGAAATATTCATCCAAATAGCACCGTATAAAATAATTACACTCATGCCTTTCACGATTGTAGGGAGGCCCGTACAACGGTACTAAAACAGACTTGGTTTTAAATTTTAAATGTTTTTTTTTAGTGCTGGACCATAGGTTGCAGTTAATATGCCCTGCAGTGTAATCCGGCACTGAAGAAAGGGTTATTGTGTGTGGGAATTTGAAAGATGCGTGTTAGGGCGTTGTGGGGGAGACAAGAGAACAGAGAATGGTATCAGGGAAGAAAACTGCAGTAGAGGATCTATGATCTTAAGGAGCTATCTCGAGTAGAATGACCTCACTGCCACCCAGCATCGATCCCGAAAACATCTATCATGCGGATATCCAAGTCACGCTCACAGGATATGCTGAAAGCTTTGGCTCAAGGCAGCCAGGTATACCCAGTATTTCTAGACCTGAACAGCGTTGAAATCAGTAGCATACGGTCGTATGCGGTATCAGGTGAAATTTGTGACTGGGACGACGCAGCAAATTACCCTGGATGGACAGTAACTTCTGGTTTTCCCCAAGGAAGTGATTCGGTCTTGGTGTTGTATATTAATGACCTACTAGACAATATTAATGGCAGCCTCAAACTTTTCGCAGATGCTGCGGTTATGTATAAATTAAGTAATGCACGAAAAAAGTTTGATCTGATATTCAGTCGAATATTGAGGAGATTTCAAAATAGTGCAAAGACTCGCAGCCCGCTTTAAATTTGGAACCGGTCAATTCATATAAATACCTGTATGTAAGAATTTGCATGTATCACATAGGCTCAGTGGCAGGTAAAGCTCATAGCAGACATCAGCCCTTTGGTAAAATACTGGGGAAATGAAGAGAGTGCAAAGGAAATTGCTTAGAAGATGCATTGTGCGACCTACACCGAACAGGACTAGGGATACTGGACGTGTACAGAGAACGGCAGCACGAATATTAAAAGTTTTTTTTGATCCGTGTGAGAGATATCGAAAGAACTGAACTCAGGAATGCTTCGAGATAAACGCAAACTAAACGGCGAAAGCATTCTTGGAAAGTTTCAAGCCTCAGTTTTTTAAGTGATGAATATAGCAATCTGGGAATATCGGTCACCTACCTATTGCTATTGTACGAGTATGGATCGCGAAGAAAATTAAAAGGAACAACAGCCTACAAAGAGGCGTTTAGTAATTATTTTTGTGGATGGAACTCCAGGAAGCCCAAATAACTAGTATAATGGAAAGTATCCTCTGCCACGCGCCTCACAGTCCGATGTACATGTAGATGTAGGAATAGAGATGGCCGCGACGAAGAGATAGGAGAAGCGAGGAATTGATGAGAAGAGACGGAGACAACCCGATTGGTGGTGTGTAGGTATGTGTAAGAGTGGCATAGAGGTAGCCTTTCTTCAGCAGTGAACTTTAAAAAGATGATGATATCTCGCGCAACGGTCTTGGCGAAAAAAATAGAGAAATTCGGGCTTGCGCAGACTCGTACTCGCAAGTACCCACCGCCACACACCGACGTGTGTCTAGGCGGATTACACTCAGAGAAGTGCGAGAATCTGAAAATGAACAAATAATTTTCTTTCCTTCGCCTTTATTTTTCACAGCGACGTCTGTCTGACTGAAGAGGAAAAGTGCGTGGTCAGCTTGCGTCGAGCCGTGCCTTACCTGGTGGGAGGGGAGCGCCGGTACTATTGCGGGAATAGTGCGATGCCGCGAGTCTGCTTCGCGGCGTCCGCTCTGCCCATCCGCACTCGGGCACGTTCGGGCAAGCACTGAGAGCCGAGCGCCGAATTCGTCGGCGGCGCCGCTGCAGTTTGCCGCAACGCCGACGCCACTGCCGCCTGCCGGCCGCCAGCGGAACCTCACTGCGCCGCTGCCGCCATCTCCGCGCCCGCTACATTAACTAGATGGGGAGGATGATAAGTTCACCCAATCTGGATATGATGTGACGTCATTATGACGTATATACGCTTTAGTCGATTAACACACCTATCGACTTTTACGAACGTTCGAGATTCTAAACTGTCGTCAGCTAGTTGTTTGTTTTGACACGTGCGATTCTGAAAACAGCTCAGTGTGGCAGCGTATATGTATTTCTCAAAAAAAAAAAAAAAAGTAAAAGAGCTGGATATTAATAGAAATATTCCTGACCATGGCCTTGAAAACACCACGGACAACACGTTTCGTAAAAAAGTGAAGTCTTCTTATGTCCCGACCAGATTAGATTGTGTGATTGATACGGTATATTGATAATTTTTACTTATGGACCGTCTGACAGCAACTGAATAAAACAATTTTAGTGCCATACGCGTTTCGCCTTTATTTTCTGCAAGGCATCATCAGTGGCCTGGAATATGTACATATGTTAGCTATTTTATTTACATTTTTGTCATTGTGCCTATAGGTTATAAACAGTTCTGGTGGTTGGTATTTCCTATTAAGTAGTAATGTTTTGAACTGTACTTACAGGTTTCGTGGACAATTTCCTACACATTACGCTTCTGTTGCATTTTTGGTGTTGTTCTTCTTCTTATAAACGCCAATTTGCGGTTTTTTCCCCATTCCACAACACTATGCACTGAACGCTTGTTTTAAAGCAATGTTTTGGTTTCTGTTGCCGACTGTCATATGTTTTTGCCAAAGATCGAATGTTATTGCCAAACTTATGAGTGTAACTATTGAAGTATCTGTGGTCTGTTCGTGTATGCATTTGTGTGTGTGTGTGTGTGTGTGTGTGTGTGTGTGTCCAGATGGTGTGGGGAAGAGTTTTCTTTTCTTATTATTTTTTGTTTTATGTTATTTCCTTTACTAAGTGTAGTAGGGAGCCTGTGTTGATGTGTGTTTGTTCATTTATCACATGTTTGTTTTCTGCTATGGCTTTCTGGATGCGGAAGTTTTCTTGCATTTGTATAAGATATTTGTCATGCTTGCTTATTCTCATTATTTTCATTTCTTGTTCCATGTTTGTAGGATGATGGTTGTAGTGTTTTAAATGCTCTGCAAATGTGGAATGGTTTGTTTCATACTTCCAACATCTGATATGTTCTTTGTATCTTGTTTGAAAATTCCTGCATGTCATGCCTATGTATACTGCATCACAACTTTGACATTCAAGTTTATATATTCCTGATTGTTGGAATTTGTCTCTCGTGGTAGCTGGCTGGCTTAGGTGTGATTGAAGGGTTTGCCCAGGCTTATATGCTATTTTGAAGCCCTGTCTCTTTAGGATGTTTGCAACTCTGTGTGTTAGTTTATGTCTGTAGGTCATGGTGTACCATCTGGTTCTTTTCTGTGTGGTGTTGCCATTGTGTGTGTGTGTTGAGTGTGTTTGTAAGTTTTCAGCTTGTGAGTTCTTTTGTATTGTGGAACTGTTGTGTTTGTTTTTTATTTGTGTTTTTATTTTTTGGTTGAGCTTGTGTACCACATATGTGTCATACCCGTTGTTCCTAGCTATTTGTATGATTGTACTCATTTCTTGTTCATAGTTTCTCCTGCTGAGTGGGATTCTGTTTAATCTGTGTAACATGTGCCTTAGTGCTGCAAGTTTCTGGCTGTGGGGGTGGTTGGATGTGGAATGTATTGTTGTGTCTGTGGCTGTTGGTTTTCGAAAGATGTTAAATGTATGTTTACCATTTTCTTTTTTAATTTTAATGTCAAGAAAATTTATTTGATTTTCTTTTTCTTTTTCAAGTGTGAATTTTATGTTCTGATGAGCTTTGTTTATTTCTGAATGGCGTTCATCTATTTTTTCACTTGGCTCATCTACCAGACAAATAATGTCATCCATGTATCTGTACCAATATATGAGTTTGAAACTTTCATTCGTGGTTATCTTATCAAATATCTGATTTTCTAGGTGACTGATGAAAATGTTTGCTAGTGTTTCTCATATTGGGGATCCCATGGGCAGTCCATCAGTTTGTAGATAATATTCTTTCTCAAACTGAAAGTAGTTTTGTTCAGTTGTCAGTCTGAGCATATCTGTTATTTCTTTTATTGCGGCTGTGGTGAGGTTGCTGTGGGATGAGAGATTTTGTTCTATGATTTCTATTGTTTCTGTGATAGGGATGGAGGTATACATATTTTCTATATCGAATGAAATCAGTGATGCTGTGTGTGGTACCTGTATGTTTTCTATTAGGTTTCCTGTGTTTATCACTGTTCTGTTGTTTTCTACTTTATAGTGTTTTGTAACTAACTTTTGAAGGTGTTTGGCTATGCGGTATGTTGGGGCTTTCTTGAAGTTGATAACAGCTCTCATTGGCATTCCATCTTTATGTACTTTTGGTTGACTGCGGAGTGTTGGTGCTTGTGGGTTTTTCTGTGTTAAGTAGTATTTCTGTTTGTCTGTGAGTGTGTGTTCAATGTTTTTCAGTGTTCGTTTCACATTTGCCTGGAATCGTGTAATTGGATCTGACTTCAGTTTTTGTATGGCGTTGGTGTTTATGTATTCCTTGCTTTTTGTGATGTATTGCTCTTTATCCATGAGTACTGTTACATTTCCCTTTGTCTGCTCTTGTTATTAATACTTTATTGTCTGTTCTTTTGTTTTAACCTTTTCATAGTAGCTGCTTCTGTTTGGTTGTTCTTATTGTGTGTCTGCTGTGTTTGTTTTATTATGCCTTTTATTTCTTCTTTTACTAGTTCTCTTGTCAGTCCTATGTTTATTTCACAATTATTTTGTTGTTCTTCACATGTAAGGATGTGTTCGGTTTCTACTATGAGATTTTCTATGTATTGATTGTTCACTTTGCTATTGGTGCAGTGTTTCAAAGCTTTTCCCAAGAGCATTTTTTCATTTTCGTGTAGTTCTGTCTCTGTTAAGTTAACTAAGCGTGGATGGAATGTGTGTTGGTGTTCATGTGGTTTCACATTTAAAATGTAAATGTGTTTTTGCGTCTTTTGTACTGTTAGTTTCATTATCTTCTGTTTATGTTTGGTTTGTAAATGTTTCATTGCTGTGTACGTGTTGTGTTCAGTTTTTCCTACTAGTGCCATGAAAACTGCGGCGTTTCCTACGTTTTTTGCCAATTCTAGATGAGTCTCACAGAGCATCATGTTTAGGTGCTGTTTTCTCGAATAGAGCATCTTAATTTCACGTAATAACCAATGTCGTTATACAAATGATTTCGACTTTTGTGCCACTGTAGAACTGTTTTTAACCTTTACATTAATGTAACTTGGAATTAAATCGTTCTTTTTTGCATGTTTTGTTGACTTTTATATGCTGTATCGTCTTATGGAGTCTCAGATGTATTTTCTTGAACCTGTTGTACACGTTGACAGGGAATGCTTGACATAGCTGTATTGAGATCTTCAACTTTTATAGTCCTGTCTTCCTCAGTTGCGTGTAATATTACGGTATATTGATAATTTTTACTTATGGACCGTCTGACAGCAACTGAATAAAACACAATTTTAGTGCCATACGCGTTTCGCCTTTATTTTCTGCAAGGCATCATCAGTGGCCTGGAATATGTACATATGTTAGCTATTTTATTTACATTTTTGTCATTGTGCCTATAGGTTATAAACAGTTCTGGTGGTTGGTATTTCCTATTTCCCGCCCCCCCCCCCCCCCCCCCCCCAGTTCAGATCCTGGGTATGCTCTTGTTTGCATCCATTTCCTACGTAATTTCCGAATTATTAGAGTTATTTTCTTGCCTCCAAGAGTTTGCGTAGTATCAGAAGGCATCTACGTTTACAAAAATGATTCTAAAATATGCGCAAGTATGGACATAAACCATGAATAGAGTGGCAAGCTACGCAACAAATTCGTGAAGAAACACTTGTGAAACTGGACAGAATTGCAGCTTACCACGTTGATATCAAAAGAATATAAACACACAGATTCACACGTAAGAAGCACAGACATGTACCTCTACATGCAAAAGCGATCGACAGCTCGTTTATCGTTCTGTAGGCCTACTGTGTTTGTCATTGCAGCCTGTTGCCACAAGTACGACCTTCATCTTTATATTATTCTAAGTGGGACAAGCAACTGACAAATAGTGGGAGACATATGCTGAAAACATTATAATGAGCTGATTACGTTACATTTCACGAAAAACCAAATATTTGAATAATTTTCAAACAATCTGTCTGTAGGCACTTTCCTTGTCCCGTAATAGTTTCGCTCGATCTGCAGATTCTGACACTTCACACGCTCTTGTAAGACACAAACAGTTGCACTTAATCTAACCACTTCATCGTAAAAGCAGGTCTGTGTTGATGATTCACACGAATCTGGCACTGATACGTGGAGAGTCGAACTGGCTGCTTCTGTGTCATAGGACTGTTTTACAGCTTTAGAGTGACTGTCGAATTTTTGTGGCAGTTTCTTCTTCATCGTCAGTTGAGAGGTCTTATTTGGAATGTCAAACAATGTGGGTACCGCATTCCCAACGAGTTCGTTATTGTCTGCGGTCATGAACTGGTTTTGTTCGAAATGTAGCGAACAAAAACTAATATTATTATACAGGTAAACTGGGTCTTTCTTCATAAGGTCTTTTCATCTACTATTAACTAGCCATTTTCTGCTCTTAAACCGAAACATTCATCATTTATACACACATAGTTTGCAAGTGAATCCTGACGATACAGAAACATATATCTCCCAGGATCGTTAGGAAACCTAAAAAAAGAGAGCTGTGGTGTCTTCTTCTTGTTGTTGCTGCAATTTATTGCGCTACAAACGCTCCCGATGGTAAAAACCATTGTATAAATCAAAATAAACAGTCACTATTCGCTTTCACGACGGCGCCGAGCTCACATTTCAACCTACCGGCCGCTTGGGGCGCTGCTGGCGCTGTAGGCAACAAAATCGAGGCGAAGTGTCGCGACTGTCATGTTAGACTGTGATGTTACTGTGGCGTAGCTGACATTTTCGCCCACGTGACGGATGGTGACTGGAAGTTTTTATTCGAAGTCTATGGATATCAGCACAATATTAAATTTAGAAGGATAACAGCCATTTCTGTCCCAAAATTTCTGAGACAGCCACGCTAACTAGCTGACCGTGTCAGACAGTTTTTATTCGAAGTCTATGGATATCAGCACAATATTAAATTTAGAAGGATAACAGCCATTTCTGTCCCAAGATTTCTGAGACAGCCACGCTAACTAGCTGGCCGTGTCAGACAGCAATTTTGCTGTGGCATGACATGTCAGTCTGTAGTAACTGAAGCGTATAGTTGAAAGTGCTTAAATATCTGTATCATGTTAAAATTATAAGAATTACAGCTATTTTGGTGCCATGATAAATATAGCACAGTCTGCAAAACAGTTTCCTGATAGTTGCAGTGGGACGGCCACGGTGGCCGTGCGGTTCTAGTCACTGCAGTCCGCAACCACGGGACTGCTACGGTCGCAGGTTCGAATCCTGCCTTGGGCATGGATGTGTGTCCTGTCCTTAGGTTAGCTAGGTTTAAGTAGTTCTAAGTCTAGGTGACTGATGACCTCAGATGTTAAGTCCCATAGTGCTCACAGCCATTTGAACCAGTTGCAGGGGGCTTCGAGCAGCTACTTCGCGCATTTGCCTCAACCAACAACGTAACGCGATTTTGTATGAGTTCCGACTATAAAGTAATGAGAATGACGTGAAAAAAAATGTTGCTTACCGTTTTAGTCAAGTTTAGTGTTGTCTCCTGCAAAGTAGTTTCCTTCTGATTGCACACACTTTTTCCAGCGCTTCTGCCATTGATGGTAACATTTTTGGAACTCATCTTCTGTAATATCCTCCAAGACCCTCGTCACAGTTTTTTGGACACCTTGTGTTGCTTGAATATAGTGTCCCTCGACCGCCGTTTTGACTCTTTCAAAATGACGTACGGAGTCATATCTGGTGAATAAGGTGGCTGTGGTAGTACTGAAATTTGTTTAGAGGTCAAAAATTGCTGTACCGACAGAGCAGTATGGGATAGTGCATTATCGTTGTGCAGAATCCAAGTATCAGCAATGTTGGCATGGACACGAAGAACTCTTTTGCAAAGTCTTTCTAGTAATATTGGTCAACTGTTTGTCCAGGAGGCATCCACTCTTTATGAACAATTTCCTGACCAAGTTGACATTCGTCCGTGAGGTTGATGGTCGTCCACCGCATTCTTCATCTTCAACATTCGTTCTGCCTTCACTAAATATTTTATGCCAACGAAAAACTTCAGCTCTTGACATAACCTCCTCTCCAAAAGCCTTCTGCTGCTTACCCAATTTAACTCAAAAAGAAATGGCATATCATTACACTGTATTATGTGATTCCATTTCCATGACGAGAGACACAATCACGTGTTAACTTGTTACAGCACAACTCAGGACTGAGCAGTTGCATCGATGTGCCGCTTGGACCAGAAGCACCTTATAGACGAAGGTCAAAGATATTGTGCCTACGCAAGCCTGCGGGGTTGCCACACCTTGAAAAGAAAATCAGTCTCATTACTCTACTGTCGCACCTCATATATGTCTCAAAGGGAATGCCTCATTCTACACTACTGGCTATTAAAATTGCTACACCAAGAAGAAATGCAGATGATAAACGGGTATATTATACTAGAACTGACATGTGATTATATTTTCACGCAATATGGGTGGATAGATCCTGAGAAATCAGTACCCACAACAACCACCTCTGGTCGAAATAACGGCCTCAATACGCCTGGGCATTGAGTCAAACAGAGCTCGGATGGTGTGTACGGGTACAGCTGGCCATGCAGCGAGATGTGTAACCAATGGCACCCTGTACCATCGCCCCGGGTGATGCGGCAGTATGGCGATGACGAATACACGCTTCCAATGTGCGTTCAAGCGATGACGCCAAACAGAGGTGCGACCATCACAATGCTGTAAACAGAACCCGGATTCATCTGAAAAAATTACGTTTTGCCATTTGTGCACCAAGGTTCGTCGTCGAGTACACCATCGCAGGCGCTTCTGTCTGTGATGTAGCGTCAAGGGTAACCGCAGCCACGGTCTCCGAGCTGATAGTCCGTGCTGCTGCAATCGTCGTCCAACTGTTCGTTCAGATGGTTGTTGTCTTGCAAACGTCCCCATGTGTTGACTCAGGGATCGAGACGTGGCTGCACGATCCGTTACAGCCGTGCGGATATAATGCCTGTCATCTCGACTGCTAGTGATACGAGGCCACTGGGATCCAGCACGGCGTTCCGTATTACCCTCCTGAACCCACCGATTCCATATTCTGCTAACAGTCATTGGATCTCGACCAACGCGAGCAGCAATGTCGCGATACGATAAACCGCAATAGGCTACAGTCCGCCCTTAATCAAAGTCGGAAACGTGATGGTACGCATTTCTCCTCCTTACACGAGGCATCACAACAACGTTTCACCAGGCAACGCCGGTCAACTGCTGTTTGTGTATGAGAAATCGGTTGGAAACTTTCCTCATGTCAGCACGCTGTAGGTGTCGCAACCGGCGCCAACCACGTGTGAATGCTCTGAAAAGCTAATCATTTGCATATCACAGCATCTTCTTCATGTCGGTTAAATTTCGCGTCTGTAGCACGTCATCTTCGTGGTGTAGCAATTTAAATGGCCAGTAGTGCAGTTCTAAGTTCTAGGAGACTGATGACCTCAGATGTTTTAAGTCCCACAGTGCTCAGAGCCGTTCAAACATCTGCTGCTCTGGGTCATTAAGGGAGGGCCACCACGTTGTACGTGGCGAGACGAATTGCCTGAAATGCGGTATTACCGGCGCACTGCTGACACTGTGAATCTCGTAATATTGAATTCCCTAACGATTTCGGAAACTGAATGTCCCATGCAACTAGCTACAGCTACCATTCTAGTTTCAACCTCCGTCTCGTGCGGACATAATCACGCCGGTAATTTTTTCACACTAATCATCTCAGTACAAATGAGAGTTGCACCAGTGCACTGCCCTCTTATACCTCGTGTACGTTGTACTTCCTCCATCTCGATATGTACACATCGCTATCCAGAGACGTCCATCACCTCAGCACACTGTGCACGCACAGCGAGCAAAATTTCGTCAGTTCGCTATTCTTCATGCTGTTGCATCCCAGCGACCACCTCATTATGTGTGGCAGAGAGCACTTCCCGTACGTCTGCGCCTTTCCCACAAGGGAACCTCCCCATCGCACCCCCCTCAGATATAGTTGTAATTTGGCACAGTGGATAGGCCCTGAAAAACTGAACACAGATCAATCGAGAAAACAGGAAGAAGTTGTGTGGAACTATGAAAAAAATAAGCAAAATATACAAACTGAGTAGTCCATGTACAAGATAGGCAACATCAAGGAGAGTGTGAGCTCAAGAGAGCCGTGGTCCCGTGGTTAGCGAGAGCAGCTACGGAACGAGAGGTCCTTGGTTCAAGTCTTCCCTCGAGTAAGAAGTTTAATTTTTTATTTTCCGACAATTATCAAAGATCAGGCAATCACACATAATCAACTTCGCTCTCAAAAATTCCAGGACATGTTCATATTTGCTTGGACATATACAGGATTTGACGGTCTACACACGGAAAAATATGAAAACGTTAAAAACATGTTTTGACAGAGCACAGGGAAAACTGTGCGACTGTGAAACTGTTGCATTCATTTGTATGCAGTTTATGTGACAAACTCTTATGTTTTCATCACTTTTTTGGGAGTGATTATCACATCCACAAGAAAACCTAAATCGGGCAAGGTAGAAGAATCTTCCTACTCATTCGCCAAGTGTACAAGTTAGGTGGGTCGACAACATATTCCTGTCATGTGACGCACATGCCGTCAGCAGTGTTGTATAGAAAATACCAGACGGATTTTCCTGTGGAGGAATCGGTTGACCTATGACCTTGCGATCAAATGTTTTAGGTTCCCATTGGAGAGGCACGTCCTTTCGTCTACTAATCGCACGGTTTTGCGGTGCGGTCGCAAAACACAGACACTAAACTTATTACAGTGAACAGAGACGTCAATGAACGAACGGACAGATCATAACTTTGGGAAAATAAAGAAAGTAAAATTTTCACTCCAGGGAAGACTTGAACCAAGGACCCCTCGATCCGCAGCTACTCACGCTAACCACGGGACCACGGCGCTCCTTTGCTCGCTGTATCCTATATGTTCCTTATCGTACACATGGACTACTCAGTTTGTATATTTTGCTTTTTTTTCATAGTTTCACACAACTTCTTCCTGTTTTCTCGATTGATCTGTGTTCAGTTTTTCAAGGCCTATCCACTGTGCCAACTTATAACTAAATCTGAGGGGGGTGCGATGGGGAGGTTCCCTTGTAAGGTGTACTGATCCTTGGCGGTGTACGAAAGTTAAGCTTCTAAGTCAATGCACTTAAGACATGCGAAAAACTTTTTGCTACTCGAAACACACTCATAAAAATCTATAGGGTGTATTGTGTATTTAAACTGGGGACCTAGAAACGACGGAGAGGCTTCGTGCTGCCGTAGTCCTCAGTGATTCACAACCCCACAACAGTCCACCCAGCCCACCGCCGCCCCACACCGAACCCAGGGTTATTTAGTGGTTATTGTCTGTATAGACGTGTATCTGTTGTCTTTAAGATCCCTTCACCTTCACACATAAGCCTATGCAGTAAAGTAAGGCCCTCCCAATTCTTGGCTGATCCGTGATAAGACAGGTGAAAAATTAGACTAATTGAGGATTATTAGTATTATCTCTATTTTCATTCGCGCTCTCCCTTTCTCTCCTTTATCTATGTATAGTTTTTAATATAATATTTCATTACTTGATATAGTGATAAAAAGAATCAGCCAAATAGAATCTTTGGTGGAGTCCTTCGTCTTGGTAATCAGCGACTGGCTTGCTGTAAGAGACCTTTACATTTTTTATTACTGTTAAACATTGCAGTCAGTCGGGAGAAACAATCGTTTGGACAATTTGTTCCTTTTACGAAAGATTGCGAATTCCAGATGTGCACGAAGCCTTTTTGGACGATTTAACACAGACTCAGTGATTGCAGGGTCTCTTCGACACAGCTGAAACTTCCCCACTAATTACACGGCCAACGTGATCAACAAATGATTCAGAAAAACTCATTCGTTCATTCACTCCTGAACAAAAAAGTCGCAAACCTTATTTATGGAGGAAATCGTGTATTAAATCCATTTCCATTACATGTCCAGATCTCCGGTGATTCCACGCTTTAATTATTTTCCTTTTACAGTCTCTTTCTCATCAAAACAAACCGCTAGCGGCACAAATGTTAACTGGCTCGCTTTAGCGAGAAGAAAAGCAGAATATGTATCTCTCAGAAACACGTCAATCCCTCAACAGAAACTCCAGAAGCTGTCCTAGTTACCACTCTAACAACCATGGAGAATGCATATATGCATCTCTGTTATTTCAACGAATAAATGCACTAGAAAATACTTTGGCGTCGACGAGCTGTCGCCGCATATATTACGAGAAAATCAGATCAGATGACTTTTCCAAAGTGAATGAATGTGGATGGTTTGATTGAAAATTATTAATTGGTGCGTGGTAGAGGGTATTTGCTGTGGGGACATTACAACCGAACTAACCTAGGGACATCGCACAAATCCATGCCCGAAGCAGGATTCGAACCTGCGACCGTAGCAGCCGCGTGGCGCTTGACTGAAGCGACTGGAACCGACTCGTTCATCCTTGGGAACTAGTCCACTGGCGGTCGCTCTTTTTTGGGAACCGTTCATTTTCACTGTGCTTGGTATATGGTTCTTATGAAAAACTGAAAATTGCTAGCATAGGTGACTGAAGATGGAAGGTGCAAGAGGGGGCACTTGACTCCCCCCTGGCGTACAGCGTGTTTATTCATAACAGAATTCTCACACACTTGTAATTTTCGTGAATTATGCAGAACACCTCGTTTCGGCAGCTGTAGCATTATATGGCTGATCGCAGTGAAATAATAAGAGGTGGGACACGGAAAACAGGTCCCGAGTACGGACTGCTCGCCAGTTACGCACGATTTGTTGACCGCTACGAATAGAACAGATAAACACGTAATAATTAGGCAGTGAAGAAATAACAAGAAAGCTAATGCAAACAACTTCGGAACAATAGATGACGATTGGTAAGCAACAATGAGCAGTCCAGTACTCGGGGCCGATTTCTCGTGCGCCACCCTGTAAACTGAAATAATATTGTAGGAGTTAATCATATTCTCTTTACAAAGTGTGACACCATACACACTATTACGAAGCGCGGACCGCATTCGGTTGTAAGTCGGTCTGCCTTCCGTAACAATGAACATGCTATTTTACCTGGGATCAAAAAAAGACGGAAAACGGCCACTCGTGTGTGCCGTGCCGACGTCCTTTGCATGTGTAATAACAAAAAGATCTTGCCTTTTTACAAGCATTACTTCAGCTGTTTATCGAAATAGTGATCTAAGCTGATACGCCGTTTTGTTACCACGTAATTTAGATGTAATTTACGTAATTATAAAATACATTTTAATTTCCGGTTGTGGACGCTAAATAGAGTACGAAAAGAACCAGAAGTTCAGAGTTCAAGAACGGTTTGAAACAGATCTAGAGTGGGTGTCTGAAGCGAACGAAACGAACAACAACAACAACTCGGTACTGAACTACACTCCTGGAAATGGAAAAAAGAACACATTGACACCGGTGTGTCAGACCCACCATACTTGCTCCGGACACTGCGAGAGGGCTGTACAAGCAATGATCACACGCACGGCACGGCGGACACACCAGGAACCGCGGTGTTGGCCGTCGAATGGCGCTAGCTGCGCAGCATTTGTGCACCGCCGCCGTCAGTGTCAGCCAGTTTGCCGTGGAATACGGAGCTCCATCGCAGTCTTTAACACTGGTAGCATGCCGCGACAGCGTGGACGTGAACCGTATGTGCAGTTGACGGACTTTGAGCGAGGGGGTATAGTGGGCATGCGGAAGGCCGGGTGGACGTACCGCCGAATTGCTCAACACGTGGGGCGTGAGGTCTCCACAGTACATCGATGTTGTCGCCAGTGGTCGGCGGAAGGTGCACGTGCCCGTCGACCTGGGACCGTACCGTAGCGACGCACGGATGCACGCCAAGACCGTAGGATCCTACGCAGTGCCGTAGGGGACCGCACCGCCACTTCCCAGCAAATTAGGGACACTGTTGCTCCTGGGGTATCGGCGAGGACCATTCGCAACCGTCTCCATGAAGCTGGGCTACGGTCCCGCACACCGTTAGGCCGTCTTCCGCTCACGCCCCAACATCGTGCAGCCCGCCTCCAGTGGTGTCGCGACAGGCGTGAATGGAGGGACGAATGGAGACGTGTCGTCTTCAGCGATGAGAGTCGCTTCTGCCTTGGTGCCAATGATGGTCGTATGCGTGTTTGGCGCCGTGCAGGTGAGCGCCACAATCAGGACTGCATACGACCGAGGCACACAGGGCCAACACCCGGCATCATGGTGTGGGGAGCGATCTCCTACACTGGCCGTACACCACTGGTGATCGTCGAGGGGACACTGAATAGTGCACGGTACATCCAAACCGTCATCGAACCCATCGTTCTACCATTCCTAGACCGGCAAGGGAACTTGCTGTTCCAACAGGACAATGCACGTCCGCATGCATCCCGTGCCACCCAACGTGCTCTAGAAGGTGTAAGTCAACTACCCTGGCCAGCAAGATCTCCGGATCTGTCCCCCATTGAGCATGTTTGGGACTGGATGAAGCGTCGTCTCACGTGGTCTGCACGTCCAGCACGAACGCTGGTCCAACTGAGGCGCCAGGTGGAAATGGCATGGCAAGCCGTTCCACAGGACTACATCCAGCATCTCTACGATCGTCTCCATGGGAGAATAGCAGCCTACATTGCTGCGAAAGGTGGATATACACTGTACTAGTGCCGACATTGTGCATGCTCTGTTGCCTGTGTCTATGTGCCTGTGGTTCTGCCAGTGTGATCATGTGATGTATCTGACCCCAGGAATGTGTCAATAAAGTTTCCCCTTCCTGGGACAATGAATTCACGGTGTTCTTATTTCAATTTCCAGGAGTGTAACTATGAGCAGTCGGCAGTGGAACTGCGACGAGTGACCACGCGAAGGGAGAGTCCGGCCGAACGAGACCGAGGCAGGCGGGAACGAGACCGAGGTTGGAACGAGGCCGGCCGACGCGCCGTTCGGGAACGAGATCGACCGTTTCCCGTTCAGGCGACCTATAAGTCGAAAACGGAGACCGAACTGAACTATGAAAGACCGTTCCTTAGAATTCGTTTCTCGCTCGTTCCGTTCATCTCGGTGAACCGTTCCTATGGGCCCGTTAGTTCGTGCAGTCCTGGATGAAACGTCAGGAACGGAAAAGTTTCCGCAGTTGGCAAGACTCAGCGGAGGAGTGCCCCTGAAGATGTGCAGCGCAGTCCTGAACAAAACGTCAGGAACAGAAGAGAGTCTCGGACCACGACCTCACACCCTGAAAGGTTTACCAGCAGTATACAGGAGAAACAAACTTTGCAGTGGCCTCTTCCTTGTTTTACTGTAGACCCAGGAAGAGGCCACTGTGACTACAGCCAAGACATTCGTTTCTCCAATGTACTGTGGTTTTTTTACATTAGGATGTGGTATGGTACTCAGAAGACTTTTATGTCACTAAATGACGACAGGAAGTGCAAAATGCCTAAGCAGGGATGGCTAGAGGACAAATGTAAGGATGTAGAGGCTTATATCACTAGGGGTAAGATAGATACTGCCTACAGGAAAATTAAAGAGACCTTTGGAGATAAGAGAACGACTTGTATGAATATCAAGAGCTCAGATGGAAACCCAGTTCTAAGCAAAGAAGGGAAAGCAGAAAGGTGGAAGGAGTATATAGAAGGTCTATACAAGGGCGATGTACTTGAGGACAATATTATGGAAATGGAAGAGGATGTAGATGAAGATGAAATGGGAGATACGATACTGCGTGAAGAGTTTGACAGAGCACTGAAAGACCTGAGTCGAGACAAGGCCCCTGGAGTAGACAACATTCCATTGGAACTATTGACGGCCTTGGGAGAGCCAGTCATGACAAAACTCTACCATCTGGTGAGCAAGACGTATGAAACAGGCGAAATACCCTCAGACTTCAAGAAGAATATAATAATTACAATCTCGAAGAAAGCAGGTAGTGACAGATGTGAAAATTACCGAACTATCAGTTAAATAAGTCACAGCTGCAAAATACTAACGGGAATTCTTTACAGAAGAATGGAAAAACTAGTAGAAGCCGACCTCGGGGAAGATCAGTTTGGATTCCGTAGAAATGTTGGAACACGTGAGGCAATACTGACCCTACGACTCAGAAGCTAGATTAAGGAAGGGCAAACCTACGTTTCTAGCATTTGTAGACTTAGAGAAAGCTTTTGACAATGTTGACTGGAATACTCTCTTTCAAATTCTGAAGGTGGCAGGGGTAAAATACAGGGAGCGAAAGGCTATTTACAATTTGTACAGAAACCAGATGGCAGTTATAAGAATAGAGGGGCATGAAAGGGAAGCAGTGGTTGGGAATGGAGTGAG
The DNA here is from genome assembly GCF_021461385.2 of Schistocerca piceifrons. NCBI lineage: Eukaryota > Metazoa > Arthropoda > Insecta > Orthoptera > Acrididae > Schistocerca > Schistocerca piceifrons. The sequence goes on along the minus strand of NC_060148.1, from coordinate 25,114,028 downwards.
ACAGGGCTGTAGCCTATCCCCGATGTTATTGAATCTGTATATTGAGCAAGCAGTGATGGAAACAAAAGAAAAATTCGGAGTAGGTATTAAAATCCATGGAGAAGAAATAAAAACTTTGAGGTTTGCCTATGACATATGACATAAATACGCTTGCGCATATTGCCTTTACCATGTAATCTGTGCAAGAATATATGTAACTGTGGATGCACTCCTATAAAAAGAAAACTAATTGATTAAAAAACCTTATAAAATAAGTCATGCATATCAATTCACAAATTGTGACACAAAGTGACAGGAATTGAAGCTATATCGGTGAAAATGATTACACATACCCTACACCTAAGACACGACAAAGGACACACAGAACATGAGGTGTCTACAATAGCTGCAGTTCAAGCCATATGGTCTAAAGACGATTACACCTCCCACTTTCCATTGTGAAGAAAACTATGCCCAGGATTTTACTTTGTGAGATTACAGACCGTGTGTTTATACAAAGTCTTACGAAAATAACCCTATTGAGAATGTATCTAATTATATCACCCCTGAAGAGTCCGCCCCCAGTAGCTGAGTGGTCAGCATGACAGAATGTCAATCCTAAGGGTCCGGGCTCGATTCCCAGTTGGGTCGGAGATCTTCTCTGCTCAGGGACTGGGTGTTGTGTTGTGCTAATCATCATCATTTCATCCGCATCGACGCGCAAGTCGCTGAAATGGCGTCAAATCGAACGACTCGCAACCGGCGAATGGCCTACCAGATGGGAGGCCCTAGTCACACGACAATTACATTTACCCCAAAAGAACTCTTTTTACTTCCGAATTGTGTGGAACAACACATCATTGAATGAGATAGTCTACTAAACGTGTAAATCCCACATATTTCTTTTCATAATCCCATACACGCTGAAGGTTTAGGTTTTACTTTTCTACACTTATGCTGGCCGGAGTGGCCATGCGGTTCTAGGCGCTACAGTCTGGAACCGCGTGACCGCTACAGTCGCAGGTTCGAATCCTGCCTCGGGCATGGATGTGTGTGATGTCCTTAGGTTAGTTAAGTTTAAGTAGTTCTAAGTTCTAGGGGACTGATGACCACAGCAGTAAAGTCCCATAGTGCTAAGAGCCTTTTGAGCCATCTACACTTATCCCCTGTGATCAACAAAACTCGATGTTTCTACTTATCTTAGCGTGGTAGCACGACTGAGTGCAATGTAAACATAGCCTGTGTCGTCTGGCAGCTGTCACATTCAATTTTACCCTCGCCACAAAGCCTGCACTATTAGTGAATAAGTAGCTTCAATCCTATTGGTCAGTGCCCAGAAACTAATGGCAGAAACCTCAATTTATGTGCACGAGCGTATCGCACAATAAACTATGCCTACTCACTTTTGAATTAATATGGCACTCACAATTATAACACTTTCCCCCAAAAGGCACACAAAAGTACTTGCAAATACAGCAGCGTTAACTTAAAATGAAATAGAGTTTAAATGAAAGAAAACTGCTTATAAATACTGGCAGGTCAACAACACATACAATGAAAGCTAATAGTTCAATGGAAGTAGTTTTATTACCATCGACAAAGTTAAACAAAATTATGGTTTTTAAATGGAAATAATGAATTTACAAGTCCATCCGCTGAATTCCTGTTTAGTTTTTCAACAGGGAGAGCACAAAGCTTTGCGTCTTATCTTTTCAGTACTGACGTGTTCAGATGACAGTATGTTGTGAAGTTGAAGATGGTGTCACAGCAGCTCATCAGTACTCTAGTCTCAGCCACAATGCGAACATACATCGAAGTTCTGAAACTTGCAAAGTGCACGTGATACAGTCAAAGCGAACGTAGTTTACCTCAAAACCCCTAACTACAATGTCATCCTCACATGGCTGTATTGTCGTAATTACATGACCCAGTTCAGTTGGCGGTTTTACACATTCCAACTTCTCTGTGCACAATAAACATCTTCAGAATCTGGTACGGGAATAACAGAAACATATATCACTACTAACGAGTTTTGTTCGCACCGATTTGCAAGAAAACAAACACAGACCCCAAACCATACCTGTTTGCGCACCACCTCCATCCAACACACGGACTCACTCTACACACATTGTTCGACCGTCACTATCGATACTCCCAGATCGCTCTCACTCCATTTACACAGCACCTCAGTATATTTTTAATTGTATGAACTATTTTAACCACAATGAACATTTTCAGCGGATGAAACATTTTATCTACTCAATAAACAAGAAATGTATTTGCTCATGAAAAAAAAAAACATTAATTTCAAAAACACAGGACAAATAAACACTATGCCATATCATCGGAAACATGTATATACATATGAAATAGAAAGAAAGAAAGAAAAGAAGAGAAAAAAAGAAAAGAAGAGAAAAAAAGAAAAAGTTTTTATCCCCCGCAAATAGCAATGTCTTCACACTGTCTTCAACACATTATCATGTCCATCTTTATACTCCAACTCCTTGTATGACTCCAAGTTATTTCTGAAACCTCCCCCCCCCCCCCCTCTTACTGACCCTTCTATGTAGTAGATCCTGAATGCACTCATCGACTCTCCAGTTCACTTTTGATCGAAAATACCAATGCTTCAAAGCACTATGAAAAGCCTCTAAATATATATTAGTATTCAGGCCAAGCTCCAACCTATGGCAGAAACCCACATTTCAACCCTCCCAGCATATTCATATTTAAAATAAACCTCAAAGTTCTTAGTGCCTTGGGCCTCTGCACACCATCTAAGGAAACCTTCCATTAAGTATGCAAATGTATCTTTGTCTTTCTGCGGTTGAAAGGTTTTAATAGTTTTGAAAATACTTTACTTCAAAATATCCACTTTTACTTTACTTGCATCGTTACGCCTCCCCGACAGGCACATATGCCATGTGCTCAATAATATCCGGTTGCTAGGGCCCATTACTATACACCCAGCATTGTAGTGACTGCTGCAGTCATTTAACATGAAAACCTCCGAAAAACAACATACCGTTAATATTAACAGAACGCATTTATTAAAAAGTTAAATTGGTGTATTGTAATGTATGTTTGTAAACATATTTATGCATTTCTGCACAACTTAAAATATCGTATTTTGTAATGCAATTCTGAAACAAACAAGTACTACACAAGGGAAGACTGAGGTCTCCAGTTTCAACAATAGGCAAATAACAAACTCTGATGAAACACATACAAAATCATCTCATTACCAATGACTTCTTATCTACAGAAGTATTTCCTTCCTGCCTTTCCAGTCGCCGGACTGTGTATTTTGGCGAGGCGATCAAACACGACTACGCTCGAAAACTTTTTGACACGAATGTCACACATCTCTCTACCAAACTTAAAATCTACTTCCATCCAATGGCAACGCTTCATGTGTCTGTTCACAGTCTTCCTGAGCTTAAAAGTCTTACCACCCACTCCACACAGAGCTTTTACGGATTCTGTCATTTCGCAAAACTCTAAACCAAAGAAAACTATCACCACCTGCCACAAGGCACATTAATGAAAACATTTTGTCACAAATGCTACACATCACTTTCCCCAGATTTATATTTACGTCGATGTCGAGGCAGTGCCTCACATGTACGTGTAAATACTTCCTGGCCGAAATAAATCTTACTAGATACTTCACAAAGTGCTTTATCACATTCCATTACGCTTAAATATGCCACACGGCGTTTCACGACCCTAGTTGAGAAACTTTGAACGGGAAAACCAAAGTAGGCCTATATCTTTGAAAGGCTTGCAGCCTTGGTACCTGTCGTGCTGTGCATACAAATAAAGGCATGTAACCTGATGTACTTGCGATACTCTTGGTACTACACAAATTCGACCAGACATCCACGCAGCTGCAAATACTTCGATGGCATCGCTCATGGCGAAATTAAACGCTACCTTCACTTGCAACCACTCACTAGGCCTACTGTAAATAACAAAACGGCGGAAACACCTAAATTCAGCGCTAGAGAGCGCCTCCATCTACTATACGTGTAATTATGTTTTACATACAGAAGGCTCTCCTCACTATGAACCTGCGGAACGAAAAAACATCTAATCTGACACGCTATTCTCAAACACACCGCTCAGCCAAGACGTCACATAACGAATAAGTCACGATTGAAAGCCAAGATCCCTTACCGTACATACTAGTTGATTCACATCTTGCGTGCTTAAGGCCCGTCCACACGCAACGATCTGTCTGCGCACACCACATCTGCGCAGACAGATCGTTGCGTGTAGACAGAAGATTTGCACCAACCTGAGGTGTGTGCAAACCTGGAAGTTGGAGTAGGAGGTTTGAGCGAAACCTCTCAAATCTGTGGGTTCAAACCACATCTGCGCAGACAAGTTGGAGCGTGTGGACAGGAGATCGCCGCAAATCTGGCGCGAAACAACTGTTTGCTCAGTCTAGTCTTTGTATTTGTGCGCACAGGGAATTAAAATGGCCGATACTCGTCAGTGTTCTCGAGAGTTTGTAAGTGAATTCATTGAAATATATAGAAACCACCCATGTTTGTGGAAGATTAAAAGTAAAGAATATAGTGACCGAGACAAAAAGGCAGCAGCTTACAATGCTGTAATTGAAAAACTGCGGGCAGTTGACGCCTCGGCAAACAGAGAAACGGTAATTTAAAAAAATTAAAAAAAAATTCGTTGCGAACTGGCGAAATTATTTGCGGATGGATGTCGAAACTTATAATTATCTCTTAAAGCTTGTAACCCCTCATATTATGAGAAAAAAAACTTGTATGAGAAGGGCAATTTCTCCTCATGAACGGCTGGCGGTAACATTAAGATTCCTAGCAACAGGAAGGAGCTACAAGGATTTGGAATTTTCAACTGCAATATCGAAACAAGCGTTGAGTAAAATAATACCCAACACATGTGAAGCTATTTACGCTGTCCTGAAGGATGAGTTCATGAAGGAAAGCTAAGTAAATTAAGTCTGTCAGCGAACTGTTTACCGAAAAGAGTTATCCAAAGTTCAGAAATCTAGAAGATCTGGTGTAAGAGTAGATCAAGTATACCAGCCAACGTTATGGTATTTTGATCTGCTTGGGTTTCTTAGTGATCAAGAAACGCCGAGACCAAGCAGGAGTACAATTGAAGATGAAATTGGAGTGTCAATGTGCCAGGAAATGGAACACGAGGTAATGTAAAAGAAAACAGGTTCGCCCTGCAACTCTCGCAGTAAATGTACGTGAGAAAACTGCTTTCGCTTTAGTAACCACTGTCTACACCATTTTGACCGCCTTCTCTGTTTCCTGCGGTTGGTCTGAATGTTTTTTGCAACACAAGTTGCGAACACAGACCAGAACAGAACTTCCTCCATTTCTATATTTCAAAATAACTGAATTAAATTTTTGACGCTTACGGGGAGCGTAGTCGCTTGCCACGGATTTTTCTTTTCTACACCGACAGATGGCGGGCGAGTAGTAGATTGGGGTTTGTGTCGTGTGAACACACCACATTTGCAGCGATCTTTTGCACGTACAGGCATCTGCGCCAATGTCTGCGCAGACAGATCGTTGCGTGTGGACCGGGCTTTACTCAAACTCTCAACCAACGAGGGAGACAGCAACTTATTGTAGGCTCTTCTGTGGAATTTTTCTGCATCTATCTGTATAGTTAGTCAACCAGTGTATCCCGTGGGCAGCGAAACCCCATTTCTTCAAATGTTCCGGGTAAGACTACTGTAACGTCTGTTAAGTATAGAATGATTGCCTATCGAAGTGCCGGGGTCTAAACGATACATATCGAACGTGCTATTGTCAACCGATCATGCGACTCTAGTGGTCGCTACAGCAATGACAAAAGAAGAGACCTACAAAAAATACTTTTAATTGCAAAGGAGACGACTTGCCTTACTCGTCGTCGGTGTTGTTATGTTAAAGTCCATTACAGTGGTCGGGATGGATAATTTGGAAGAGTCGAACCGTGTATTCTCCCTGATACTCGTTCGTTTTCCGCACTGTCCACAATGAAATTGTAACGGTATTTCAGCATCGAAACTGTTCTTACGGAGTTTTACACACTTCGCACCGCCACAGTCTACACAGTCCCATCTTCCCTCGTCCAGTAGTACTCCACATTTGCGACAAAAAGTGGAACAATTTCCTACGCTGGATAAACATGGAATTAGATTTTCCATGTGAGAGAATCCGCCGAAGAAACGTCAAGTACACCAGACATCCCACTCACTAGCCACATAAATCGTCTGGGATTCCTTAGCAATTCACAAATAATTCGCGGAGGTTTGTAATGTAGAGTAACTAAGGGAACGACGGGAAACAGATAAAAATGACGATCACAAATAACTGATCGCAATGCCCGCAACCAGTGTCGCATGATCGATTTACGATCACACGTTCGATATGTATCCCATACGGTACTTAACTGATGCAACGTTTTTTGAAACCTCGTGAGGTTAGCAGCATTTGTGGAGAACCGTGGACAACGCAACTAAATTGGAATTTCCATGTGTTCATGACAGTATTGTATTTTAGTAGCCCAATAGTCTACTAACACACTTGAAATTGATTTTGTATAAAGGTCAGTGGTTAGATTGTTGGCGACTTTGGTTTGAGATAGTGTGTGAAGTTTTGAGTGTAATTATATTAGGTTTTGTTTATCTCAACAAACCATCAGTGTTCAATGGGCGTACAAGTCTCGAATGACAACAGAGAGATAAATAACTTCTTCACGTCTATTTTGATGCATTTTATTTAGGGGTTACCGTACATCTGATTTGAAAAATACCTAGATATTCTGGTATGTATATAGCCACATCCGATGAAATTCGTACATGTATCTTCTCTAACTTCGTGAAAGGAACTGCTAGCATTGTGATGTATTGCCAGAAGTTTTTGGAGCAGATTCTTTATGTTGTGATCAGCAGCGAAAGCGAAAGTGATTATTAAATACTTTGTGCAAAGCAAAGTCCGCACATTTACAATATTAGTATACGTATGACGTTCGTCGTGTCCATACTGTATCGAAGTGTTGAGCGTAACCAATTAAAGTGCCTGCAGTTATTACTTAATTTTTGGGATAGTTTATTTAGGAATGAAAGACTATTCATTTGCCCTTTGCCATCTCTATTCAGAATGCGTTGAGTATTCATCTAGTTTGTTCTGATCTATAGCTTGCAAATTGTGCCTAGAGAACATCGAGTAATAATGTGTCCGATTCCAATGTGTCGTTGTAGCTACGTGTGTTTTGGTATCGTGAGCTGCTGTTGACCTGTATAGGTCAAGGAAAGTGTCAGATTCCAGCGTGGCGTAGCTACGTTTTGGTAGTGAGCTGCTGTTTACCTATATAGATCAAGGGTAGTATTCGATTCCAATGTCTTGGCGTATGTGTTTTTGGTATCGTGAGCTGCTATTGACCTATAGAGGGCAAGTGAAGGGTCCGATTCCAATGTGTCGCAGCTACGTGTGTTTTGGTGTCGTGAGCTGCTGTTGGCCTATATAGGTCAAGGGAAGTGTCCGATTCCAATTTTTGTTGTTTTATGTGTTGGTTTTGCGGTATCGATGGTTGTGGTGTCATTATAATTCTTGGAGTAGTTGGTTTTTATTTTGTGGGATGGTTCCTTTGAAAGGGCACGGCAGACTTCCTTCCCCAGCCTATCCGATGAGACCGATGGCTTCGCAGTTTGGTCTCCTCCCCCACAAATCAACCCAAACCAACTATAGTACGTAAGTGTAATTATGACTGATAATGCGTAGCACAGTACAGTTTGTGGACTTCAATAGATCTGAATATTCTTTACTGGCTGGATAAAAATTCCAGCATGTTAGCAGTTGCTATAAATTTGATACGCAACTATGTGCAGAGTATGTATAAGAAGGTGTTAAAGTATTAAAGATACAGCTCTCTTGAAAATGCATATTAAATTGTCTGATGAAATGTACTTCAGAAGCAGGTGAATAGTTGTAGGAGTAGCTTTTCATTTTGTGCCTGTCAGCCTGAAACTAAATATTGCAGTGAACAAAGCAGAGGGTGATATGTGAGTTTCGAGATCGCACAGTTTCAAGTCTTTCATGTATGATTAAGAAACAAAAATTCTGTTACGTTCTCACCCACATGAATAAACACAGGTTATCAGTGTCTTGGTATATAATATACATTTACAAATTCCCAGAATAAATTTAGAACATTAATTATGCAGAGGACTGCAAGTTCCACTTGAACCCTTTTTTCTTCATCTATCAAATTGAGACTGACTGTAGTAAATGCTTTTTAGCAAATTCACTTTGCATGTATTAGTTCTTTTGATCAAGATTAGTGCTGAAGCTAGAATTCATGCAGAAAAAGCAAGATACATCTCCCATAATGCTCACAGTAGGATAGTATATCATAAGTCAGTGCCACAAAGAAGCAGCAGCAATCAGTAGTCATTTGTCACCATTGGATGTGGTCTGCAAAAGTTTGGTATTCTGTACTTGAGACCATCGATTTTCATGTTTTCCGTCTTTCCCTTAGTTGCTCGAAAGTTGTGGAGGTATGTACCGTCTATGCAACTAAATGAGGGCAGGCTGTTTGTTGCCATACGCGTTTCGCTTCATTTATTTGGGAAGCATCATCAGTGGCCTGATGTTTCTTTTTATACATACAATAAACATATTATGTGATAGATATAACATGCCGATATATTACATTTTGTCATGTTTTTCTCTTGCTTTTGGGGTGAGAAGTAATTTTTGTAGCACAAAATCACAAGCAACACCGAACGATACATTCACAATACAGAACTTGTGCTACAAAAGTTGCTTCTCATCATGATTCCCAAATAACTGAAGCGAAATGCATATGGCAACAAACAGCCTGCCTTCATTTAGTTGCATAGATGGTACATACCTCCACGCATTCATGCTGACTTTCCATAACTCAAGTGCTGTAATTGGTTTTTGTCATTGGACTTTCTCTGTTCCTCAGCCTGTGTGAAATAGATTTAATATGAAGTAGCTCATTTGCTGCTGCCAGTAGTGGAATTAAAATAGTGGTTTTACCTGTATTCCACAGTGATAGTGGAAATTAATTATGACTACTTAATTTGAGTTCCTGTTTTTCAGGGGCTGAGAAATGGATGACAAGAAAACTGTTTGGCTGAAAAAAGAAGGAACAAATGGGGTATGTAATACACCATGTTCCTTGTATTTTTTCCCATTGTTTCATCGATATCTGTGGGTAGTGTGCACATATGCTGTATAAATAAATGTAATTCATGTCACGTTAGGATTAACAACTATTTGATATTGCTCACCTACTTTCAATGGAAGTGTCACCTTTCAAACTAACGTAAGCATCAGGCTATGCTACTGGCGAATCTTCCACCACTACGTACATTTCATGAATTAATATAGAAGAAAGATGAATATTGTGTCTGTTACCTTCCTGTTTGTGCACATATGATGTCACTTGATACTGTCTTTACCTTATAGGATGGAGCCAACATTAGTATAGACAGATTCAGTTGACACTGATGTTGCTGGAATCATAAGTATTGCAGTGAAAAAAAAACCCTAGTGAAATTTCACTGTTGTTCAATAGTTTATAACACCATGAATACAGTATGGTGCATGTTTGGAATACAGGGGTAGAATTTAAATTTAATATTAAATTAATTCAGAAAAATTCTTAATGCACCATCCAGTGGCATTGATATTATGTTTATATAAAAAAGGATTTTATCTGATACCATATTTCTTTGAATGCCAACTTTAACGTACAAAATAAGAATGAAGATTACTCCATAGTGCATATTAGTAGTGTAAATAATTTGAAATTAAAAAAATTCAGTAAGTATATTATGGAACACAGGTATTGTGATTTCTTTACACCATGTATTCACTGCAGCTGGAAGCAGTTTGTGTTCCACACATTTCCTCTGCTGTTCACAAAATATTTTGCTTTTTCTTAGAGGTCTCTGCACTGGTGCCAAAAATGTATTGTAGTGCATTCACATAGTCTAGAATGCTGTATATATTAGAACATTCGCTTAGTTTGCTGCATTATATCTTGTGACAGGGATGATATGCTGATGGGAGACTTGCACTCTTAATATTAAAGATTTTGCTGAGAAAACTATGGTTATTATTGGTGGACGAAAACGTACTAAAAGCCGGCCAGTGTGGCCACGCGGTTAAAGGCGCTTCAGTCTGGAACCGCGCGACCGCTACGGTCGCAGGTTCGAATCCTGCCTTGGGCATGGATGTGTGTGATGTCCTTAGGTTAGTTAGGTTTAAGTAGTTCTAAGTTCTAGGGGACTGATGACCTTAGAAGTTAAGTCCCATAGCGCTCAGAGCCATTTGAACGTACTAAAAAAGAATTGGTGAAGATAACCTGCTATGGGAGCTGAGGATGGAGAATGGTGCCAGTTTCTGAGACTTCACTACAATCCAATATCCTCGACTTTAGTTTGTTACAGATTCTTAAAACATATTCTGAGCTCAAACATAATGAGGTATCTTAAATAGAATGACCTCCTAAATGCCAACCAGCTCGGTTTACGAAAACATCGATCATGGGGAAGCCAATTCGCACTTTTCTCAGATGACATATTGAAGGCTTTGGATGAAGGCAACCAGGGAGATGCAGTGTTTCTTGATTTCCAAAAAGCATTTCATTCAGTACCACATCTACGCTTATTGTGAAAAGTATGATCGTATGAGGTATCAATTGAAATTTGTGACTGGATTGAGAACTTCTTGGTACGGAGGACACAGCATGTTATCTTGGATGCAGAGTCATCAGATGTAGATGTAACTTTGGGTGTGTCCCAGGGAAGTGACTTGGGACCCTTGCTGTTTATGTTGTATGTTAATGACTTTGCAGACAATATTAGTAGTAAAATCAGGATTTTTTGCAGGTGGTGCAGTTGTCTATAGTGAAGTGCTACCTCGAAGAAGCTGCATGGTGAAGATTTTGGCAACTTCCTCTAAATGTCCAGAAGTGTAAAATTTTGCATTTCACAAAAAAAGGTTAGTATCCTATAACTATAATATCAATGAGTCACTGTTGGAATTGGCCAGCTTATACAAATACCTGGATGTTAGCCTTTGTAGTGATATGAAATGGAATGATCACATAGGTTCAGCCGTGGGTAAAACAGGTGGTAGACTTCAGTTTGTTGGTAGAATACTGGGGAAGTTCAGTCAGTCTACAAGAGAGATTGCTTATAAATCACTCGTGCAACCATTCCTAAAATAGTGCTCAAGTGTGTGGGACCTGTACCAGATAGGACAACAGAGGGTATTGAATGTATACAGAGAAGGGCAGTGTGGATGGTCACAGGTTTATTTAATCGCTGGGAGATTGTCACAGTGATACTGAAGGAATTGAAATTGCAGACTGTTGAAGACAAATGTAAACCATCCCGAGAAAGCCTGTTAATGAAGTTTCAAGAGCTGGCTTTAAATGATTACTGTAGGGACATACTAAAATCCCCTATGTATCATTCACACAAGGATTGTGAGGATAAGATTAGGATAGCTACTGCCCACACAGAGGCATTCAAACAATCATTCTTCCCATGCTCCATACATGAATGGAACAGTAAGAAACCCTAATAACTGTTACAGTGGGACATACCCTCTTCCGTACACCTCACGGTGGTTTGCAGAATATAGATGTAGATTTAGATGAAGACGTAGACATGTCATGCTCAGATTTTGGGATTCTGACAAGTGTGGTAGCATCATTTGTTTAAAAAGAAGACACAAATGTCAAGAGACCAATGCCTGTTAACTAAAGACTTCCTGTTACCTATAGTGTTTATGGGAATGGGAGATTCATTTCAGGGCCTAGCATATTTGTATCACATTTTGAAGTAATCGCTATCTCAAATAGTACTTGGATTATTTACTAAACATTGATGGAAGTCCTGAAAGAATATGCAAAGGTAAAGGAGTTTAATGAACATAATTTCAATATATTCTTTATGGAATTTGGATAATATGTTGTCCAGTAATGTGAAAGTGGGGGGGGGGGGGGTGGGGGGGAGAGAGAGAGAGACAGTGAGAGAGACAGTGAGAGAGAGAGAGAGAGAGAGTGTGTGAGAGAGAGAGAGAGTGTGAGAGAGAGAGAGAGAGAGTGTGAGAGAGAGAGAGTGTGTGTGTGAGAGAGAGAGAGAGTGTGAGAGAGAGAGAGTGTGTGAGAGTGTGAGTGTGAGAGAGAGTGTGTGAGAGTGTGTGAGAGAGAGTGTGTGAGAGTGTGTGAGAGAGAGTGTGTGAGAGTGTGAGAGAGAGAGTGTGTGAGAGAGAGAGTGTGTGAGAGTGTGAGAGAGAGTGTGTGAGAGTGTGAGAGAGAGAGTGTGTGAGAGTGTGAGAGAGAGTGTGTGAGAGTGTGAGAGAGAGTGTGTGAGAGTGTGAGAGAGAGAGTGTGTGTGTGAGAGAGAGAGAGAGAGAGAGAGAGAGAGAGAGAGAGAGAGAGAGAGTCTATAAAATCTGTTATATCATAACACAATTGTGGTGAAAATATGGTTGCCCTTTAGCACAAAGATTTACATGGTAATGAGAGACAGATATGATATGCCTTTAGCAGAAAGTGAGGAAAAGCAGGCAAAATACACCATCTTTTAACCTCTATACCATATGAACTGAAACATTAACATTGAACAGTAAAGTGTGTTTAGCATATATTACATGGTGGTATAATTAAACTTTCACTACTGCAGAGAGCCCCAATGAAATATGGGTGATCCTATGACTATGAAACACTGTGCAAACATATGTAAGGACATGCAGAAAAAAATATGAATAAACCATTGAAACAAACATATTTTAATTTCTACATTTGTTAACTGTAACTTACTCTACAATTTGTCTTACAATTGGCTGTCACTCTCCCAGAAGCAATTCCCTAACTAATTAATTCCAACTTCTGAATGTTCATCACTGGTGCGGAAAGAAGACCTCTCCATATTCCATTAGTGCATCAGCATTCAGAAAGGGCAACAGCTGTATTGCTGTTTTGATGAAACAGCTTTATGAGTAAAGCACTGCTCGCATCGTCCAGACCCACGTTGACTGTCTGCAATTGCAATGCATACTGAAGCTTGTTTCAACCCTACATTGCTGTACCAATACCAGTGCCTAATGGCAAATTGACACTAACACTACTAACAAAGCAAATCCTGCAGTGCCAGTCTGAATGTAATTCCTATAAAGTTTGGCACCCTACGGTACTTCGTTTCCCCTCTACATTGGTTCAGTAGTGAAAGTTTAATTATGATCATCCTCTACTTTTATGGAAACAATCCACAAAAATCAGGAAATCCAGGTTTAAGTTGCAATTGTGGCCATAATAAATTTTTACTCGATGCAATAATTAGTTTTTGCTACATTGATTAATTTATAACCTCTCATGTTTCTTAGATCCTTAAAAGCATTTTGTTATGAAGTGAAAACATGTTTTCTGTAAATGAAGCTGATTAAAAAATGATACCTTCAGTTTTCTCAATACACGTGTGTGGGGGCAGGATGATGAAAGGGAGTGGGAGCGTAGTAAGGTGTAATTTGTGGATCAAATATACACACGATGATAGTAGTAACAAATTTCGCCAGGACTATTGAAAAAATTATCTTTGTCAGATTTAACAATGTATTTGTGTTTCAGACTACTATTATTTTATTTGAGTACTCTTTATTTCACATCACTAAACATACAGATAAACTTATTTTAATTGTAGTCACGACATTTTTACCACATTTCCAGGTGTACCCATTCACTCTGGAAAGTGCAGATGGAGAGGTAATTTTTTTCTAGAATTTATGACTACGTAGACTTAATGGGTACTTGTCATTTCATCATTAGAAGAGAGTATATTTTATGTTTAGCAGTGGTAGTGCTGGGTGCTTTGCCCCTATTTAGTTACATCATTCTCTTCTAAAATACCTTGGGTGCTGCATACATATGTAGAGTGTCATGGATGCTAAATATAAAAGAACTAATTTACAAACTGCAGTATTATCCATAAACAATATATTAACATGTACTTCAGAGGTATGTTCTGTGTAGTAAACCTTGATGTTCTAGTAATGCACATATTTCATGAAGATTTGGGATTGCAGCTTCATATTCCTGAACCAGCCATTTGACTGTATAATGTTTGGCAATGCCCAATGTCAGTCAGTCGAAAAAGCACAGAATATTCATCTTCAGTTTTGAAACATAATCAGATACTCAATATACAATGTTTTAAAGATCCACTTGTGAAATATGGATCATTTCAGAATGTGATAGTTGGATTCATGTTTGTTACATGTTTTATTCTTTGTTCCTGGCTCATTCAACACGTAACCTCTCCTCTACTTGTAGTTACAGACTGATCAACATTCAGGAGGACAACAGTTCAAATCTGAATTTGGCCACCCAGATTTAGATTGTCTGTGATTCTCCTAAATCACTCCAGGCAAGTGCTGGGATGCTACCTTTGAAAAAAATAAGCCAGTTTCCTTTCCCATCCTCAAAGCAATCCGAGCTTGTGTTCCTTCTCTAATGATCTCAATGCTGATGGGATCTTAAACCCTAATCTTTGTTACTTCAAACTGATCAGCCTCAGACTATTTACTAAGCTGTTAAAATGACAATATATTTGAATCAATTTCTTTTAGAAAAGTTTTAAGGGATGTAGTCCTTTGTATTTGTTGTACTCTATGAAAAAAAATATGATGCTGAAATAATGTGAGTTCTAGGAACAAAACAACTATTTGTTTTCGAATCACGACACAAGTAACTGTATCTGCGTTGCTTTTTCATTTCATGGACTACTGGTTTCCCACTAATCAACAGCACACACACAGTAAAAGGAGTAGATGTCCTCTCTAGAGTGGTGAGTATTGCTTATTATTGGTCATGTGGTCTGCAGCAAGATTGACGCACTCTGGTTCAATTCTCTTAGCTTTAATCTATGGCAAAAGAGCCATATGAGTGACTTGCAGAGAAAACAACAAAAATAAAGTTAGAGGAAATTCCTACATAGCAGAAACTTTGAACTGATAGTACCCAGAGCTGACTCATAACACAGAAAATGTAAGGTTTTTTCTTAAGTGAAATATTGATCCATTTCTGGTTATTAATATTTTTGATGATGATTCACAAATCAAAAGTTCGAATACATAGCAAATAAGGTTTTTTTAGAGACAAGGGAAATATGATTGGAAAAATGAGTGCAGTGATGTGCTAAATACTTATTTCAATTTATTTGCTTTCCACAAGCAAAAATTACCAAAATTTTTATTTTGTATTAGAAAAACTGAACTGAAACTTGCTCACAACTATGGCAACATAGATGATACAAATGTACTGAGATGTACACTCTGTCAAACATTCATCTTACTTTTTAAAGTTGAAGTGTCAACTAAACCATTCTCAGTGCGAAAGCACTCATTGAAAAATAGTGCTTTTGCATTCTTAATACTTGACCCTACATTGTAACTTCCAAATGTAATATGCTCATGACCACTCATCCATCATGGAACTAATATAAATTTATTCTTATGTTTTCTTTTGTGAAACACTTCAGTGTCTGTCACATAAGTGATTCGAAAAGTCTTCCTTTCAGTAAAATACATGCTTCCCATTCGTATTACCATCTTAATCACCGAGATGTTAAACAATATCCAGTGTATGATATTCTAATAATTTCCATGCAGGTATTATCTGCCAGCAACTTTACAGGCCTTTGTTCTTTGCTTCCCATTCCATATTTTCATCCTTGCCTTATAATATCACATACTTCGGAGTATTTCATTAATCATGTTATAAAGATATCTGATTCCATTGCAAATTGGTTTTGTCTGCCTTCATTAAATGTGCACGCACCCTTTTCTCTTTTACTATGATTTTTTCATTACCTTCATTGGACACACAAATCTGGGAAGTCATGGATAGAATAGAAACTGGAATGAGTAAAGATGTCGCTAAATTTATAATTGAGAGGGGGAGAGTAAGTTGAGTGGTACACACAAATGTTAATAAGAATTGGGAAGTGGAAACTCAGCTTAAAAACTTGCATTGTTCTTCAGAGCAGACACACATGCTGGCAGCTGTTTTCTCTTGACAGTAAGATGAAAGGGGCACTATTAAGTGAGATGAGTGAGATGAACAAGGGAGGTGCTTAAGGGAATGGTTAGATAAAGAGTGGTTAGGAGAGTGACAAACAACTGAAGAAAAAGATGTCAACATTATGATCTGTATTGCTGCTCTCTCACTCCCTTGGTTTAGTTTGCTTTGTGACCCTTTGAGTCTGTGAATTTTAATCCACAGTGTACACTTTGCAGCCTCTCTGTTCTACTCTGCTACTTGATTGTTTGTCACTATCATCACTTTGTGTCAGTAATTTCTAACTGTACCTGCTTCCTCTGGTGCCATGTTCTTACCTCTGACTTATACTGAACTTTCCTCATCCACTCCTTGGTGCTTCCTTTGACCTTCTTTTGTTTATCTTTCCTGCTCCAATCAAGTCACCTAATCATCAGGGTTGTGCCACATTGGCAGTACAATGTAGCTATGTTTATATCTGTGTACTCTGAAAAAGTTCTTATTCGGAGGTACCATTTTGCATTTTTCTTTATGTCATGCAATGTCTCAACTATGCAATGACTGGTTCTGTTTATTCATGCCATTATTTCCAAGTGTAGATCTAATGGAGAGAGAACTTGTATTTTAATTTTTTGGTTTGTTATTTGGGGCTCCTCTTGACAATTTTTCACATTTGGGCCATATGTTTCTTTCAAATTGTTATGTCAAATGAAGAAAAGGCACCCACTCACCAATAGCTGACTGATATGTGGTGCATAAAGACGCACAGAAGAATGAGTCTTATAATGGCCACTGACGTCTGCATGGTTGTGTGTGGCAGTGTGTGCTACAGAAAGAGCAAGAGCTCAAATGCTACTGTAAATACTTTTTTCTGTGGAGTGTCTCTATGCACCACACACCAGTTAGCTTCAGATCTGTGTGTTTGCCTGTCCTTCATTTTACATATTATTCTATCCAGGAATTTCCATTCTCCCAAACTTTTTAATACTAAGTGAGAGTATTCTCCTCATGTGATTTCTAAGTGCACAAGTGTTTGTGTACATACAATGGCCGTAAATAAAGTATTGGCAACATTGATAGAATACAATATTTAATGATGTAACAAGTACAATTGCATTATGTTTCGTCAGTGTAGTCACCCACAAAGTCTATTACCTTTTGCCACTGCCGGGAAGCTGTTGGGGACCACTGGCAACGAGTTCTCTGTTGATGATAGCAACAGAGGACTCTACTCTCTAGAGTACAGGTGCCACACCAGAAAATTGGTGATCTTGAAGGGGTTCCTTCAACTTTGGAAACATGTTGAAGTAGCAAGGACACGTATCTGATAAGTACAAAAGATGCTCCAAGACATCCCAATGCCACTGTTGCAATAATATCTCGCTATTGTTTGCGATGTGGAAACATGGGTTATCATGGCATGTAACAGTATAATGATCTGACAATAAAAGTGGCTGTTTGCACCACATAGCTGGATACAGAAAATGCTCTAGTAATTGGCCGTAATAGTCACAACACCCATAAGAATAATACCTTCATAGTTGTATGCTAAAATCTGGATAAACTTCTCCCAACTTCGTCTCTGTCAAAATTTCTGCGGACATAGCGAATCAGGGTGATCCCTTTGCTCGATTGATGCTTTAATTCAGGCTTGTAGGCTCTTGTTCACATCAGATCAGTGGTGAAAGTATACTGTAGAAATGCGATATTTGTCCAGATGGTTGCCAGCCAGTTCATACTGGTGCAACTTCTGTACACTGGTGAGTCAATGTTGAACCCAATGGGATGCAATATTCCTCATTTTAATACATTTCTTCAATAGGTGCCAGACATACTGGTGACTGAAATCAACCTTGTTGGAAAGATTCTCTAACAGTCCATCAAAACTGTATGGAAACAAGACTGTTTGTGATGTCAGTCTCATCTTGAGAAGGCAGACTGTGAGGCGAAAATCTGCAGTCTCATTCTGACCCACATGAAATTCCTTGACCCATCGTGTAGCCATCCTGTATGGTAATGCATTCTTGCCACAAACTTCATGCAATCATAGACAATATTCTGATGCATTTCTGTCACAAGTACATTTGATTTTAATGCATGACTTTTGATCATTTTTTGAAAATGTGCTTTAGAGTGGTGAAATGTCTGTGACAGCTGTTCTGCCTAATTAGGCAGTTTCCTTTCTCACATCTTTTATACATGTGGTATGAAACATTTGATGGCAATGTGTAACTGTCTTTGCCTCAAGGTGAATTATTTTTTTTAAAAGGCAGCTATATTTGATATAGTCTTGTATTAAATTGTTTCACTTTGGTCAGCATACTTCCAGTGACATTGATCCATCCTTGAAGTGAGATTCAGGAAGGTCTGTAAAATACTAATTTTTGGCTACCATGTTCAGAACACATTTTCTGGCAACAAATGTCTTCTGATGTGGGAAAAATTGAAAATAACGGGATGCCAATTCAAGTTAATTGCTGGATGTTTGTATAGTCTGCAATTCAGACCCTTCACTTTTCCTAATGCAACAGCACCTTAATGGGTATATGCATTGCTTGCATGGAAAATAAAGTATTTTCTTTCACAATCCATCTGCTGTGTAGTAACCTTTGTTTTAATGAATTCGTGGAGAAAGCATGTGTGATGTTTTCCAGCTATTGTTTTATCCCATGTAAGGTAATTAATAACCAGAATCCAGTTTGCTAGGAATTTACATATTGCCAAATGGAAGTCACACAGCACCAACATAATTACATTTACTGAAATTTTATAAAACTTCATGTTCAAAGTGCATAACTGGAATGGTTGTTTATCATGATGAAGCCATTAATGTATTGATAACATGTGAATATGGCAATAAGGTGCTACAACTAATAATGTAAACACTGTAGTTTCAGGTGATCATGATGTAATAAATTATTATGTAACCCATTTTGCATCTTGGTAAACAGTTTGATAACTTTTTTATCACTTGGTTTTGCTCAGCATTGACCAACTGTGACACCTGATAGAAGAATGATTTCTAAAAACTAATTATTGATGTATAACATACTCATCTGTATTATGATATTCCTATCCCATCAGGCATTTAATTGCGGATCATCCAATACCACATGGCACACTGTTTGTGATTGCTGTTACTTGACATTATTCATCTGGATTATCTTCAAGAATAGTCATATTTGAATTCTGACAATCTTTTCATAACCATAGAAAATGAAAGGAAAGGACACCTGTAACTGTTCATGAATTTTGAGCAAATTTAGATTGATGATGAATCATGCAAGATAATGTTTTTGTTGGTACAGCATTCCAGTTTGTTTGTTTCAGTGCTGCTATCCAAAGACTGTTTTGATGCAGTTCATACTAGTTTATCCTGTGATAGCCTCTTAATCTGTGTAACTACCACAACCGACATCCATATGAACTTACGTCTCTGTCTACCTACACAGTTTTTTGCCCCCTGCCCCTTCACGCATGTATGCATGTGTACGGGGCATGTGTGCCCACACAAACAACTCAGAGAGAGAGAGAGAGAGAGAGAGAGAGAGAGAGAGAGAGAGAGTGCAGATAGGTATTTAGTTTCAGAGTAACTGCTTAGTTTTTCAAGGTCACAGATTCTTTAAAATTATGAAATAAAATTTATTTAAGAAGGCTCTAACTGTTGCATAGGGTCCATCTTCATCCTCTCCTCTACACTGTGTAAGGTAACGGAGGTTGCTTTTTTTTATATGTCCAGTGGGATAGCTAGTTTACACTATATGGGTGGCAAAACTGAATTTATTTACATGTTTTAAATGTAGTGAGTCAGTGTGCTCTTTTGTATCAAATCTTAAAATTTCATGCTGTTTGTTCTGTGTACTAGGAGAAGTTGTCACATGTTAGTGTATATACTCCAGACCAGCAAAAAGTTGTTGTGAATCTATTGTTTTTTGAAGTTTAATGTTTGACTGAAAGCTTATTTTGATATTGTATTGTTCATACAACTTTGTGAATCGATATGTTACTGAGAAAAGGTGAGAAACACATTTGATTTCTTCTGCTAATGGGGACTGGTGTATTGATGGTGTTTAGTTTGAATTTTTGTATCATATGTCCTGTCCATAATTTTCCTTTGCCTCTTTCACTGCTTGATGAATGTCCACTGTGAACAACATGGGGGATGGTCTGCAGCCTTGTCTCATTCCCTTCTCAACAACTGCTTCCCCTTTACGTCCTTTGACTCTTATAACTACAGTCTGTTGTAAATAGCCTTTTGCTCCCTTTCTTTTATCTCTGCTACCTTCAGAATTTCTAAGAGTGTGTTCTAGCCAACATTGTCAAAAGCCTTTTCTAAATCTAAAAGTGCTATGAATGTGGTTTTGTCATTCTTCAAACTATGTTTTAAACTAAATTGTAGTCAGTATTACTTGCTGGGTCCCTGTAGTTATCTAGATCCCAAAGTAGCCTTCTCCCAGATTGGCTTTTAGTGGGTTAGTGACACTTTCTAGACAATTTGGATTAGTATTTTACAACCCTGACTTGTTAAAATAATGATTGTGTTGTATTCTCATGTCACTACTGCCTTCTTTGGTACTTTTATTTTGTTGTTCTTGAAGGCTGGTGGTATTTCAACAGCATCACATATCTTGAGCACCAGATGGAACAATTTTGTCCTGACTAAGCTTAATAATTCTAAAGAACGTATTTCAGCTTACATCTTTGAGTGTTCCATCAAGTTTTTCATGCAGTATTGCTTCTTCTGTTTCATTTTATCCATTTCATCTACCCCTTTCTTTTCTATTATAATATTTTAAGTTTGTTTCCTTTATACGAATGTTCCATGTGTTCCTCCCACCTTTAACCTTCCTTTCTTTGCTAAGTACTAGCATAAATAAAAATTGCAGTTGGCTATGTTAAGAAGTCAGTTAAATTTAAACTACATAAAGAAAGTTGACTCTTCTCTCATATTATTGCAAAACATGTAATAAGACAACATGGGGATACACTAACCATCACCTTTGCCTGAACTGGAGGATAATCAGCAAGTTAGATGGGTTTCTACAGGAGGCCACTGGCCAGGAAGATTAAGTTACTATGGTTATTAGTATCAGCAATTTTGTTGCATTAGTCAATGTGGCCTTTCTATCTTGGTACTGGAAACATCGCATGTAGCTCTACTGTTGTCTTAATGATAATGGCATCCTTTCAGGTAAAGTATTCCAGAGGTAAGAGAATCCCCCATTCGGATCCCTGGGTGGGAGTTAACTCGGGAGGTGGTCATCATCAGGAAAAGCAAATCTGGTGTTCTATGGTTCCAAGTGTGAAATGTTAGATCCCTTAGGTAGGTTAGGGATTGTGCAAAGGGAAACAATGACTGAAATTACGTATTGAGAATTAGTGAAGTGCAATGGCAGAAATAAAGACTTCTGGACAGGTAGGTTTATGATTGTAAATATATAATGAAATAGTGGTAGTGCAGGAGGGGTCTAATAATAAATAACAAAATTAGAATGTGTATAAGCTATTATGAACAAGATAGTGAATGCATTATTACAATGAAGAGGTTGAAGCAATCTATAATGATACAAAAGAAATTCTTAAGAGAGTTGAGGCAAATGAAAATCTGATTGTGTAGGGCAAGGGATTGCATTTCAATAGTAGGAGAAGGAAGAGAATATGATGAATATGGACTGGGGGAAAAGAAAGAAAGAGAAACCACCTGGTAGAATTATGCATATAGCGTAATTCCATCATTTCAGGTACTTGGTTTAAGATTCATGAGAGAGAGTTGTGTGTGTGGTGGACACCAGGAGACGCTGGTATGTCCCAGATTGCTTATAAAATAGTTAGAGATTTTTACAAACCAGAATTTAAACTGTAAGAAATTTCCAGTTGCTGATGTGGTCTCTGACCATTATTTATTGGTTATAAACTTCAGAGTAAACTAAAGGAAAAAATGCTGAAAGGTGGGAAATTAAGGAGAGGGTACCTACATCATTTGAAAGAATCAGAGGTAATTAAGAGATCATAGGCAGCCCTTCTGTACCCCCAACTACTCACTGTAGATGTGAGTGCTACTCATCACAGTTTTGTGTGTGTGTGTGTGTGTGTGTGTGTGTGTGTTTGGGCGCGCGCGCGTGTGTCCTCACTCACTTTCCTTCATGTCTCATGAAGGACTTTAATAGTACAATAATATCCAGTTCATACTATTGTTATTCCATTCAGATTTTTAACTGTCTTACAGTACCTGATGAATTTGACAGAGCACAGAGAGATCAAAGTTGAAATGAGTCCCCTACAGTGGACTACATTCCTTCAGAATTATTGAGAGCCTCGGTGGAGCCAGCTTTGACAAAACTAGGCCACCTGGTTTGCAAGAAATAGGAGACAAGCAAAAATACCTTCAGGCTTGGAGAAAGAAGTAACAATTCTAATTCCAAAGAACGCAAGTGCTGAGAAGTACGAATACCACCAGACCATCAGTTTAACAAGTCATGGTTGCAAAATATTGACTCTGTGGAAGAACGGAAAAAGTGGTACTGAGTGACCTTGGAGAAGATCTGTGTTTGCACTCTGGAGAATTGTTGGAATACATAAGGTAATACTAACCCTACGGCATATCTTAAACACACCTTAAGAGCAAACCTATGTTTATAATATTTTAGATTTAGAAAAAAGTTTCGACAGTTTTGACTGGAGTACACTCTCTGAAATTCTGAAGAAAGCAGGAATGAAATGCAGAGAGCTAAAATTATTAACATATTGTACAGTATCCAGGTTGCAGTTGTAAGAGTTGAAGGATACGCAAGAAAAGCAGTAATTGAAAAGGGAGTGGAACAGATTGTAGCCTATCCCCAATGTTATTCAGTGTGTAGAGGAAACCAAATAGAAATCTGTAACAGGAGATGAAGTTCATGGAGAAGAAATAAAAACTGTAAAGCTTCCTGGCAGATTAAAACTGTGTGCCCGACCGAGACTCGAACTCGGGACCTTTGCCTTTCGCGGGCAAGCTTCGCAGGAGAGCTTCTGTAAAGTTTGGAGGGTAGGAGACGAGTTACTGGCAGAAGTAAAGCTGTGAGTACCGGGCGTGAGTCGTGCTTCGGTAGCTCAGTTGGTAGAGCACTTGCCCGCGAAAGGCAAAGGTCCCGAGTTCGAGTCTCGGTCGGGCACACAGTTTTAATCTGCCAGGAAGTTTCATATCAGCGCACACTCCGCTGCAGAGTGAAAATCTCATTCTGAAAAACTGTAAAGTCTGTCGAGGATGTAGTAATTCTGTCAGAGACAGCAATAGGCTTGGATGAACAGTTGAATGCCATGGATAGTGTCTTGAAAAGAGGCTAGAAGATGAACACTAGCAAAAGAAAGAGGAGGGTAATGGAACGTAGGTGGTTGAATTAAATAAGAAGGTGCTGAGGGAATGACATTAAGAACTAAGATACTAAAATTATTAGTATCTGGTTTTGCTATTTGAGCAGCAAAGTAACTGACCATGGTTGAAATGGAGAGGGTGTAAAATGTAGACTGCTAATAGCAAGGATAATGTTCTGAAAAAGAGAAATAATAAATGTATATATAAATTTTAGGAATTTTTTTCATCAGGGATTTGTCTGCAGTGAAACCTCGCACAGAAAAGAAATATGGATGATAAGCAGTTCAGACATGAAAGGAACAGGAGTTTTTGAAGAGTTGTGCTATAAGAGAACGCTGAAGATTAAGTGCATACGTCAGATGAGACTGAATTAAATTGAGCAGAAAAGAAATCTATAGCATGACTTGACTAAAAGAGGGAATCAGATGACAGTACATGTTCTGAGGCAGCAAGGAATTGTCAATTTGGTAACTGAGGGAAGATGCAAATTGTAGAGGAAGACCAAGGTTCAAAATGGATGTAAGTTGCAGTACTTAAGCGATGATGGTGGGTCTTTCACAGTATAGACTGTTGTGGAGAGCTACTAATTTACAAGAATGCCACTGAATTGGAGAAGAAAAAACACTGGCTATTCAGCTACATTCACAGCTGCTCATGATCACATTTTTATCTGTCGTGCACAAACAGCTACTGATACATTGTAAGAATGTAGGCCTATTCATAGTGGATATCACCCACTGAGTGAGATGCTTCATTGGTTAGTTCACTATACTTACATTAGGGATTATGGTGATTTTTAAGTTCCCGTGCAGCAGCACAGGTTTAGGAGTTCCATGCTTTTACCAAATTTATTGCTGAAATTAAAGTGTAATAGACACAGATGCTACCTAAAGCGACATATGAAAATTCGTGCCAGATCACGACTTTAGCATGGATTTTCCAATTATTGTCTGTCTGGCACAAATTTTCATGTGTAGTTTTAGATAGTACGTTTATACCTATTACGTCTAAGTTGATTTACAAGTATAAATTTCAGCATGGGAAACTGTAGTTCACCATTTATATATCAGGCTGAGGTGGCTGTGTGTCAAAAATGACAACGATAGTCTATGACTTCACGTTGTCTGTTGTCTTGATTATGAAACCTGACATTTGGATCTGTCTGGGAAATGTGCGCAGATAGCCTAAGTTGAAATTTAACTGCTCATGATACATGGGTAATCAGTGTTAGAGTCCCGGTTTGGCAACAAATTTTCATATGGTGTGTGAGGTAGTACAGCTATAGCTACTAAAGTTAAGTGCAATTCCTGGAGTAAATTTCAATATTTGCAACTTTAGTTCACCATCAAATATAAATGCTTTACTAATTTGCTGAAGGCAAATGACATGTTCGTTCATTTGAAAACAACGTGGCTGATGTCCTTCACTGTCATTTTGCATATGTGAGGATGTGCTCCGTCTGTAATGACCTCGTCGCTCACATGTGCCCCCAGAAATATGTTAGAATTTAAATATGGTTTTGTGATCTACATTACCATTGTATAATCTCTCTGAAATCTTTCAGTAACCCCAGATCTCTTCCACATATACAATCTTCATGATTCGTAAACTAAATATTATGAGTTGTCCCATCATGATGATCCAAATGAGGGACTATTTTACCTCTGGAATATTTTACCCAGGAGGATGCATCATCATTTAACCATACAGAATAGCTCACTGGAGCCATACTTGCTAATGTTACAAAGCTCAGTCAATCACCCATACTGTTGCCCCTGCAGCTGCTGAAAATGCTGCCTCCCATTTTCATGAACAACATGTTATTTTGGCCTCTCCACAGATACCCCTCCATTGTGGGTGCAACTACCATATGGCTATCTACATCTTTAAAGCACTCAACCCATTTCAACATGGCAAATTCCAGAGTTTCTGTGGTGATGTAGTATCCTGTGACTTCCATACAATGAGACACAATAGGAATTAGTTACTCGTATAAGTACCTGGTTATAACAGTTTTTAGAAATATGAAATTAAGTGATCACGTATGCTCTGTTGTAGATAAAATGGGGCTCAGGCTTCGGTCCATTGATAGATATTTACAGAAATGTGTGTGTTTTTATAAATCTTGTGAAGGATTTTGTCTGTGAGCTGTGCTTACTTTGAAATGTACTGTGAAGTGTTCTGTTCAGCAACTCAGTGCCTCCTCTGTGCAGTGAGTAGCAGTCTATCCTCTCATATTGTTATTAAGACTATTACACCCTGTCACTCTAGATTCAGCTTGAACTATTTATAATACACTGGGGCATCAAACAGACAACAATTACAGATTCCTTCATGGAATGCATAAATGATTCACAATTAGCTTTAAATTTTGTGAAGTAAGTGAATAAAAACTGTCTACATTACCTGGAAATTGTGCCTTTGCTGTGTACAAGTTAGTGTTTCAGAGGAGGGGTTCATGTGCTGCATATCAAAAAGCTATAATCTAACTTCATTCAATATTAAGAGAAGGATAACTTATTTTGTGTACTTTTTATGTATTTTTTTTTTGTTTTTTCTTCATTATAAATGTAAACCACTAAATTCAAATTGTGAACGGGCAGGCTAGTGGCCCCACGTTCGTCTCTCTGTCAATAGAGGCAGCACTTTTGCCACTCTGATGTACCAATTTGCCTCCTCGTTCACATCCACTACTCCCTGTTCTGCGCGCACAGGTAGCACACGGTGCATAGTACATGTCCACCTCGGCACTTGGGGCCACAGCACAGCGTAAGTGTAGTGATATTATTTGTATATTTCCCTACCTAGTTCTGTCTGGTGTCACTTTCGCATTGACATAGGTTTCACAGCACCTAGCCTGACTGACAGTTTCTAAATGTTTTTTAGAAGTTTTTAGAATTGTTTTTTTTCCATGCATGTTGCAGTGTGTGGAAATTGTCTCCCATCTTGTGATATTTCCAGTACAACACCAGAATATGGGCTTATAACAGTATGAAACTAGTCGTATGAAAATAAAGAAATTTACAACTGAAGTGGTATTTTCAACATATAATTCTTAGTTGCGAATGTTCTTCCAGCAGGATTGTTTGTAGTAAAATGCCACACAGGGCAATTGGAACGTATTACTGATTTCTGAATTAATGCAAGAGACTCTGTCTGACATCAGCCACCATTAATTTTAATAAAATGTGTCTAGCATATAACGTGGTCCCCAATTCTATCAGAAGACTGTTCCATAGAATTACTGGTAGCTCACTATGTTACATTTAGCAGCTCATGAAAACTGCTATAATTAAAGAAATTAGACATTTATATTTAAAAAATGTCCTAAATAGGAAAGCCTATGTAATGCACCTTAAATTTTCTAATGAACTGACCCATTTTATTTTCGGCGATGCATATGCACATATTATGTATCTCACTGATTGTCTGAAGGATAATATTATTAGTTCTAATGTCAGGAAGCTGGAGAGATTAGGTGTCAGGTTTGACTCTGCTTCAGAAGTAGCTCCTGAATGTAATTTTAACTTTTACCATACGGTTTAGAACCAAACTAGAATCATTTTTAATCACGAGCAAATGTGTTTTCTAAATAAAGGGCTAGGCCTTAGTCTCAGATCCCCATGTAATCAAAATATGGCATCCTCTTTGGTGGCCCAAACTATCGTTGCCCTGGAACAGGCTAAATCAGATAACACTGCATAGTAGATCATTAAATACTGGCACTGTAAATACTGTTTTCACGTCTAGTCAAAGGTCATGACTATAATAAT
This sequence comes from Schistocerca piceifrons, assembly GCF_021461385.2. Classification (NCBI taxonomy): domain Eukaryota; kingdom Metazoa; phylum Arthropoda; class Insecta; order Orthoptera; family Acrididae; genus Schistocerca; species Schistocerca piceifrons. Next base: position 25,086,839 of record NC_060148.1, on the reverse strand, counting down.
GAGTCTTCTTCTGTGCAGCAATCACAGCGACTGTGTGAATGCAGGAGATGAATACCGGGTGAGAAATGGAGGTCACAGCTGTAGTCTCGTCATATTTGCAATTGAGAACACATTTCTTGCAAATTCACAGTAATTTCTCAATGCACCAGACATGTTCCTATCAAGTATCTTTCAGTACTTAGATATAGAGAACTGGTCTTTATCAGTAGCTGGGGCATGTTTCGATTTTTCCGAATTTTCACGAAAGGAAGCGTGCTTTCTGGTGTTTACATTAGTTAGTAGGTATCTCTCATTATTGTTTTTGTTGTGGTGCTAGTAGATTAGATGTAAGCACTATATTAATTTGTGTACAAAGAACAACTGTCAGATTATGTTTTTGTATTCTTTGTTTTAAAAAGAACCAAAATTCACTTGATGAAACTCATCTGGTTTTGGTCTAGATATATCTGACGGACTTCTAGCTTCATCTTAGCATATCTATCAACTTCTGGAGTTTTTTCAGCCTTGCGAGGTCTAGTGATGTGTTCCCATCATTATCTCTGGCCTCCCTGTTAGCCCCTGCCTCGAGCAGCAGTGTCGCCACCTCACTGTGGCCCTGCTGGGCCGCATAGTGCAGCGGCGTCATCCCAAATTTATTCACGGCATTGGGGTTGGCTTTAGACGCCAACAGCAGCCGCACAACAGCTGTGTGGCCTTTCCATGCAGAAATGTGCAGAGCTGTGCTCTGCTTCTCATTCCTGGCATCCACTTCTGCCCTTGCCTCCAGCAACATATTCACAATTTCTGCATGGCCGTGCTCTGCCGCATAGTGCATTGCTGTACTCTCATACTGATTCTTGGCATTGACGTCGGCATTAGACGCTATGAGTAACTGCACCATAGCTGCGTGGCCTCTCTCTGCAGCCATTTGCAGCGGCGTGCTCTTCCTATCGTTCCTGGCTTCCACTTCTGCCCCAGCCTCCAACAGATGCCTCGCTACCTCCACGTGGCCCTGCTTCGCTGCCCAGTGCAAGGCGGTCTCCATGTTCCCATCCATCGCCTCCACGTCTGCTCCAGCCTTAAGCAGGGCCTGCAGCTCCTCCACTGCCCCTTCCTTAGCTGCGTGTATCAGCCTCCGGCCCTTCTCCTCTCCAGAAATACTCCTGCACAAAAGAAATAAATTCTTAAACTCTTCAGGAAACACACAACTTGATGAAGAACACTATCACAGAAGCAACACTAAGGGCAGTTCTAAACACACATCTGTGTATTGACAACTGATCAGTCTATAATCCACAGTTCTCTCCAATAAAAAACAATGCGAAAGTCTCTGTATGAGAAGGTATAAATTTTCAATGGTACCATCCTCTCAATGTGTTCATCCACTGTCCAATTTGGATTGCTACATTCTATCTTTCAGGATGTTCACTTGTTACACTGTCACACTGAATCCTGACAGTGAGCCGCTTTGACCTCAGGATGTTTTTGTTAAGCCTTAATTGCTCTGCAATGAAAGAGTTGCTTCATGCAGCTGATACTGATCTTTCGAATGCAGCAATCCCTCCCACACTTATACATAGGACACACAGAACAAATCACATCTCCAGATATTTAAAGAAACTTTACTGTCATGGCATAAGAACATCAGTCCACATACTTGCAGCTTTACTGACAGCCTAATCAAACAGAGAATTAGTATGTCTAAGCAGCAATGATGGTAACTAAATTTCCTGGGCTATACACACAAATATGCTGATTACTACATGCACACTGGCAGCGATAAACATCCTTGCATGTATAACCAATACACACTCACACATATGAGAGTAAATTAATGTGTCATGCAACTGTCTCGATTGCCGTAGGAAATACTGCTCCAACTAAATCTTGGTTCCCTGAATATCCTGTAGTCAACACACCACGTTATTTGCAAGTGACAGACTCCCCACAAAGATCTTAACGGATAGTACCTCGATACTGATAGAAGAAGATTCATGTTGCAAATGCCCAGCAGCTAGAAATAACGAATTCTTTGTGGAGTAATTATAATCAAGAACAAATTCATTCTGTTTTTCTGCCAAGTGGCATATTACAGCTGATAATTCCAATATCCATCCATCGATCAAGTACTTACTATCTTCTTCTGTAAACGTTATGTGGATATGGAGGTACTAATGTGGCTGTTTCAACTGAAAATTGTACAGTGCATATACAAAAATGAATCTTAGTGTTCTTAAAACTGTGTCAAATGTGTCTTGATCTTTCCTATCTAATGGTGAGACATTAAACATGATTACTGCACTACTGTACAGTGGTTAACAGTCTGGAAGTGGTTTCCACCCCCACAGTTCTTTCCTGGAAGTGACCTCGGTGGAGACAGTGGGTCTTTGCCGGCGTCTACAGAGTGTTCCCCACTTTGGAAACCTGGAGTCCTTTTAATGTATTGTTCAACTGCGTTTTATCTTACTGACAACACACATCCCTGGGGAATCATGCATGTTATCGATAATGGTGTTGTAATATAGCTGTACAACTAATTCTGGATGCCTTATCTATTGTAATGTTGTAGACTGTGATTTAAGAATTGAGGTGAGATATGAAATATGTCTGTATATTCTGCCAATAAATCTGTCTTGCTGCTAGCTATGATGATACTGAGTTTTTATGGTACTAATTCGTTTTCAGAAGCAGTTTTAATCTCACATTTACTAGTCATGCCAGAAGTTGTAATCAGCAAATATTATCAATCTACAGTCGTACAGTGATGATCTGGTTTAGTATTTTGTCATGAACACTGCAAGATTGTCAATAAGATCTCTAGGAAATACTAGTTTGGCCAAAAGTTAATTATGTGTGCAGGTAAACTCTGTGCTAACTGCCATCAATAGCTATTCAATAAATGCAAAGGTATACTATCAATTCTGGCCGCTGTGTCTTTGAAGACGATTTATCTCGCCAATTTCTTGTTTGGTATAAGTATTCACATATAGGGTGGTAGATCGCCTAAAGCATGTTCACTAATTTCATCCTTGGTCTGGCGTTGCATTCTGTCCTTGCTCATTAACTGTTCTTTTGTGGATCCCGATTTCCTTTTTATTCTCTGTGTAATATGCGTACCCTATGGTTTATATTGAGTGTAATTCTATCCAACACACACTAACTTGTAAATATTAGATGTGCTATATTTATATAATTCTATGCCAGACACAATAACTTGTAAACATTAGAAGTGTTATATTTGTGTAATTCTATCCCACTCACACTAACTTGTAAATATTAGATGTGTTAAATTTATTATTACAAACTCTTTCCAGTTAATCATCTCAAAGTTGCTTTTTGTGTTACATCACTTTAGGCACATGCCATGAAGACCCATGTAATGACATTCTGTGGTTTTCTTGATCTATCCTTTGTTTGCTGTGTCACATGTGTGTCACCATTTAACCCTCAAAACACTTGTATAGGAGGGGTGAAACACACTTCTGCCTTGATTTCTTTTTTGTAGCAGTGGGTAGTTCCTAATTTGATAATCACATTTATGTCTATGCACACGTTACGCTATTCCCATAAATTACGGGATGATGGTCTAGAGGAGTGGAGATGCCACCTGGTAATGTCCTGGGAGTGTTATATTGTGCTCAGATCAGCCGAATTTCGTGGCCAAGTCATCGACATGAGTTTCCTATCATGCTCATCAAATCTGTATACCATGATTCTGGCCCTATGACTGGCAGTTACCGGAATTCAGTGGACAAGGAATCAATGCAAGTTCACTATCGTGCTCAACTAATCTGTATACCATGATTATGCCCATGTGAAACTAACAGTTATCCGAAACTGGTGGACAGAATATCACTCCCATTTTCCTGAAATCACTGCAGCATGCATCAGTCGTAGTGACAGGGACAATTATCCTCCTGGAAGATGCAATCACTATCAAGAGACACACAAAGAATTCAAGCATGCAGCTGGTGTGCGGTAATGTTCACATAGTTCACAGCTGCCTTGATACCTCTGATTAGGGTTTACAGAACCCAAGCAAACCCATAAGAATGCCACTCGCAGTATAATACTTCTCCCAGAGTCCTGCATCTGTGGCACAAGTGTGCAGCCACTCACCTGGATGATGGTGTATCCAGACATGGCCATGGACACGAAGCAACAAGAAACGTCATTCATCTATGAAGGCAGTACCTTCACATTGATACACATCTGTGTTTCTATCTCGATGATAGAAACACAGTCCTATCTCGATTTTCTGTGTAAAGCATAGATAAAAAATGTAATGTATTACGTTGTTTAAGGAATAATGTAGGAATAATGCAATGAAGTAGCTATGAGCTACATTCTATTTCTATTAACAAATTTACAAACATAAGTGTATTTATCATGTAAAGCTAAAATTCATGTGTTCCACGTATCAAATGCCTAGACAGTATTTAATGTATATAATACCAGGTGTATGTATCTAAGGTATCACATAGAATATACCGTAACTTCCAACAATGGGGCAAACAAAGAGCTGCTCATTGTTATGTAGTGTCCTGACTTGGAACACTTCCAGTAATATAATCACACACACAAACACAGTAAACATACATAAGCACAAACCATTTCAGATGAGAATAGCTCGAGGTTCTCCCGAGACCTTTTCACCAGAAATAGGTAGAAACAGGGCATTACCAACCAACATGCTACATAGGCTTTATTACACATCCAGATAGAGTACATCACTTCCCTCTACATATTGCAAATTATTTTCACCACACTCATTGTATTACTTTTTTTTTTTTTTTACATTTGCATTGTACGAATTATATTCTCATCAACTAGGCAGAGACAAATTATATAGAACCATTTTAGCAGTTGTTAAGCACTCAATTCGCTGTAGCCTTAGAGAGATTTTTATATATTATGTTCTTTCTATTATTTAAAAAAGCATTAACAACTGTATACCAATAACATTGTAATAATGAGAAGTGATTGCTGTTCCATTTATAAACATCCGACCTACCTTACATTTCAAGGCAGTGGGTTGATCTGTACTGTTAATGAAATAAATAAATAAATAAATATCTCGATCTTGTGCCCACTCAAGTTGTAGCTGACGACGTCATTGGGTCAATGGGGAACTCTCAGGGGTGGTGTGTTACAGAGTCCTGTGTTCGATCAATGAGTACTCGAAAATGTGCTTCAAATCGCTGTGCCTACACCAGCACTGAGCTCCATCGTCAAATGTGCCACAGACTGCCGCCTATGCTGATTTGCAGAATGGATAAGGCTCCGACATCCATGTTCTCTGACATGAAATATAGGTACAAATTCTCGTCCCCTACTCTTGTTTTCACCGTCTGGCAACGACATTCATTGCCTGCTTACAACAGTTGCAGATCAACTGTTGAGCCCTTTTCCCCGACGCCAGGCCGTCACAATTTGCCCTTAGTCAGAGTCTGTTAGATCATTAGATTTCCTCATTTGAGGCCCATACCGTTTCTAGATCTTCCACTCGTCTCTTTTCTGCTTACATACAGTCTTTAGCGGGTCGCGTGTCCATAACTGCAACATGTTGCATTTCATATTAAGGCCTCATCAGAATTTATTCTTGTCATGGACTGTTGTGTAAGTATAATGAGGTGCAGTATTGTGGATGTCTGAAGCATTTACCTCTTTCATAAAATTAAAATTTGGCTTCTACACAACTTTATGAACACACAGTTAAAATGTTCCCCTAATGAGAGCGCAGGCGCAAAAAAATATGCACTAACAACAGGTCTTTTGGCCATGCCACTGCATCTTTTCGATTTTTAAGTAATGCTGATGTTTTGCAGTTTACTCCATCACCAAATGGAATTGTTTTCCCATTCTTGTCGCTTACATTATGTACTGTGTCATCACCAAGTATTTAGTTTTTGTTGGTTTCTACTTCCTGTAAAAAATTGTATATTATTCTACGGTCTAAAAGACAGTTTTTCAGAGTTTGTAATTTTACTTATGACCGTGTACAGTTTATGTTTAAAGTACAGTGTGTTTGAAAAAGAATTTCCTAGTTTAAATGTGTCCTAGAATCTGTACAAAGACATACACCAGTTTGTGCTGTTTGATTCATCAACTCTCCAAGTTTGGCTCCCCTGCAGTTGGCAGGTCTGTTTGATCTTAAGATGGCACCACTGCTATTTTCCCCTCTGTTCCCTCAGTTCAGTCCAGGCGTTCACTGTGACATGTTGACAGAGCACGTCTTTCCCAAATGGACTATACTGAGGCGGAAAAGGGGCTTGTGTTTTTCCAAGAAGATGGCGCCCCACCTCATTACAGTAACCGTGTGTGTGCGGCTCTTGGTGCTCGCTATCCAGGAAGGTGGTTAGGATAGGTAGGGCTGGCCCAATGCCTTGGGTACCTCGAAGCCCGGACTTAACCCCACTGGACCTTTTCTTTTGGAGCAACATAACAAATGTTGTGTACAGTGAAAAGATCAGGGACATCAATCACTTACTGGAAAGAATCGTCAAGGCGGATGGGAGTTACACCTGAAATGTTGGTCAATATGTGGCGAGAAGTGGAATATCGTCTTGACGTGGGTAGGGCAACAAATGTATCTCACGTTGAAGCCTGCTAACATTAAATAAAACTTTATGGAATTCTCTTTCATGATATCTACTTATTGATGTAACTTTTCATTGATTTCCCCATTAAATTTATATTTAAAACTAGGGAGTTCTTTTTCCAACACCATTAATTGTATTTAGCCTTAGTTAGGCACTGATTTTTTTTTTATGTAAGTTCTTTTATATGTCCCCACATCAGCCAACTGCATATCAAAGAAGGAAATCTTCATTTTCTTTACCTGGTACGTCGTTTTTCGTATTTATATACCTATGTGCTATTTCTAAACAGTTGTCTTGTCTTTACTGACAAATTTTTAGCTTTGTATTTCACATATTGTCCTACTTTGTTTTATTTTCTGCTCTAACACTTTTACTTCTTCCTCTGCTTGTACATGTATCACGTTTTTCAGTTGTTGATAAACTGCTGTGGTTGTCTGCGGCAACATTTTTTCACACTCTATATTGATGTACCTTAAAAAGTTCTTTCCTTCCCATGTCATATTTCTGATTCTATTCCTTTACAGGTTTTTATTTTATATAATGTTCCTTTCTCTGTAAAGGTTCTACTACTTTATATTTTAGTATGTGCTACACAATTTAAGCCATTTCCTGGTCACACTCCACTGAACGTTACTCACTGCATTTATGGATATACATGTTGCTGTGTCATCTATCATTGACAGGTTGCCATCTTTTTTAGAAAGTGATCTCCACTTTGATCTGTCTGCTTATTCTTCAGTGGCACCGTCTTGTGGCTGGTTGTTAACATGCACATATTCATGCGTCACATGATTCACATTACTTTTATGCATCAAATGTGGCAAATGCTTCTCAGGCTCCTATTCTTGACATAATTTCAGAATAAGTGTTGTGTCTTCCATGATTATCTGTCACAGTGAGTAAACTTTTTTGTCAGCCTATACCATATGAGGGTTTTATTTGTACATTCGACCCAGGGTCATGTCTGACAGTAACTATGTTGGAACACGTATTGTGGATTATGTGCTCAAGTTGTGATTATGTCCAAGGTGATAGAGAATTCCACTGAGAATGCTAAGTGTTCCTGATATCGGAGATTAGCACTGGTCACGATGTCATAGTAAACCATTTATAATGCTTATCGTGCTTCCAAGGAACTGGCCTTGTGGATTTTTGTGGAATTGACTACCTTCCAACATTCTCCCTGCAAGTTCTTAACTCAAAATTGTTACAGGTGGCATTTTATTGCAATGTGTTATCGCCAAGGAGGGCTTTGAGTAA